>NW_004444039.1:8240706-8243920 GCF_000243295.1 Trichechus manatus latirostris | reverse complement strand
AGCCTATTCCAGGCTATAGTAGACCGTGCTTCATTTTTCCATAACATTGAGTGGAAATAAAAATCTACACATCTGATTTTAAAACCTTTGAACTCCTTGATCAAATCTGATAAAATTCAGAGGATTCTTTTTGATATCTAGCAATGCGAAGGATACATGGATGGGGTGAAAAGTGATTTTTTTTTTCCTAACTTTGATTTTAAGGTCCAGACTTTACCACTGCATTAATCTTATCTTCACATTTTAGATTTTCTTTTTACTGTGTAGAGTCAAAAATAGCATGGAGAATAAAAGTATATTTATTATATGTTTGCTTATAAATTTTCATAGAAAATATGAAAGACAGGTTATTAATAGGTTTTACTTTAAAACTACAAACATTTCACGCTCTGGCCATATTGAAATTGCATACTTTTGTGTAGGTAATAGGTATAGTCTGTTTTGTTGTACAGCTTGTTTTGAAAATGAGATTTTGTTTCAACTTGATCGATGTATTAGGGAACCATGTAAGCATTACAGGAATTTCACGTTTGTTGATGGGCAATTTCATCAGCAAGAAACATTCAGTGAATGCAGGAAACCGTACCCTGATAATCCTCCTTGCACCACTTAATAACTCACAAGTGGCAGCTCATCCAATGCCCACTTCCATCAGTAAACTTCAGGTGTTTTTCAAGACAAAGCGCCATATTGTACTATTTATGTATTACTAGGCATCTCTGGGGAGCCCTGGTGGTACAGTGGTTAAGCGTTTAGCTGCTAACCAAAAGGTTGGCAGTTCAAATCCTTAGACACCCTATGGGGCAGTTCTACTCTGTCCTATAGGGTCGCTATGAGTAGGAATCAACTCAACAGCAATGGGTTTTAGGAGTCCCTGGGTGGTGCAAATGGTCAACATGCATGGCTGCTAACTGAAACCTTGGAGGTTTGAGTTCACCCAGAGGCACCTCAAAAGAAAGGCCTGCAATCCACTTTTGGAAAATCAGCCACTGGAAACCTACGGAGCCCAGTTCTACTCTGACACATACGGTGTCACAATGAGTTGGAGTTGACTCAAGGGCAACTGGTTTTACATGTTACTTAACCATTTAACATGTGTAAAAACTGTGCTACCATTTTTATTAAGTTCCTGTCTTTTTTCTTTTCAATGTGTAACTGACAGAGTTTATAATGTTGTGCCCCAACCTACTTTTCCCATAAGCCTTGTGATTTTTATTGCATGATTTTATACAGTGGTGAGCTTTAGGAAGGCCTGTGTAGTAGTACAGTAGAATTGACTGTTTTTATTTAATTTGAAATAAAATCATTTCTTTGCCTAGATGTGCCTTGTGTCATTAGGGCTGGTTGCTCTTGAGTCCATGACCCCCAAGAGTGAATTCTGTGATTATAAAGCTTACTAGAAAAATACTAATTACTTTGCACATGGTAATAAAATAAGTTTTTGGATTGTATTACCGTAAGTAAGTGGAAAGAACAAGAGTATTATAGAAATGGATGTTGATAACTGGAGAGCTTTGCATTCTAATACAGTAGCTTCTAGCCACACGTGGCTACTTAAATTTAAATTAATTAAAATTAGATAAAATAAAAAATTCCTCAGTCACAGCAGCCACATCTCAAGTACTCAACAGCCAATGTGGCTATTGGCTACCATATTGGGCAATACAGACACAGACATTTCCATCATCACAGAAAGCGCTATTGGACAGCTGATTTAGGGAAATTGAAAAGCACTTCAAGGTTTTTGTCTATCAGAAAGCCCTCTAGTCAAATCCATTGGTATTAAATAAGCATTTTAAGATAAAATTTTCCAAATGTTTTGTTTTTGCTAAGGTGTCATCTAAGCAACCTTTCACGATCCCACATAACACGAGGCTGGAGAACATAGGTTTATTTTCCTGTGTGCTCTGTGAAACCCCATGAACCTGAATTCATATAAAGTCCTTTAAATTAAAGACAATGTATACATATTGGGGCCCACCTCTTGATTTGTTAGTACTGTATTTGAAATTAAAATGTAAGTGTAAATGTATGATTTTCTGCAGGTTTGCAGACTTGGGACACAGTGTTGTCGGTGTGGAAATCAGTGAACTTGGGATACGGGAATTTTTTACAGAGCAGAATCTCTCTTACTCAGAAGAGCTAATCACCCAAATCCCTGGAGCCAAAGTATTTAAGGTTTGTTTTGTTTTTGTTAAATCCAGAGTCTCCAGTCGTTTCTCTCAGCCTGCGTGAATGAGGATATTAGACAGGTATCATACGGCCCCTCTGTATCACACATATTCACCTAGACATATAGTGCGAGGAATTGGCCTTAAAAATATACATAATAGACAGGCAGATATGGATACCTATGGACAGATATGTACCCATATCTGTCTGTCTGTCTATATATGTGTGAAAGCTGAAACGAAAGACTATCTGTACTCCTGTTTTTTTGTTTATTTGGTTTTTTTCATTTATGAACATGCATTTTCTGAGAACTGACCTTGTGCCAGGCCAGCATAAGACAAGGAAGAAATAAAGATAACACAGTCCCTGCCCTAAAGAATCTCTGAACTTAGGAGAGAAGAGAACGTGGAAAAAGCCATTGGTAGCACACGGAGCTAAGCGTCATGACGCAGGGTATCTCGGGCACGAGGAGGAGTGTTCCCTAACCCAGTCTGGGAGGCCTTCCTGGAACATGAGGACAGATGGTGCTGGAGGCAGGCAGGGTCAGGTCCGCGGCCCTGGGTGTCCTGTGAAGCCTGTACTTCGTCCTGCGCAGTGAGGTTTTAAGTAGGAGCGTGACATGGCCAGATTTTTTTTTTTTTTTTTGAGAAAAACCATCCTTGTGACCTCATAGGAAGTAAATTTGAAGGGAATCAGGCTCATGGTGTCCCTGGGTGTTGCCAGTGGTTAACGCACTCGGCTGCTCACTAAAAGGTTGGTGGTTTGAGTCCACTCAGAGGAAAGGCCTGGCAATCTGTTCCCAAAAAATCAGCCATTGAAAATCCTGTGGAGTACAGTTCTACTCTGACACACACGGGGTTTCCATGAGTTGGAGTCCACTTGACAGCAACTGGTACGGGAGGTTTGGTATGGTATGGTATGGTATGGTAGGTACGGTACGGTATGGTAGGTATGGTATGATACGGTAGGTGTGGTATAGTATGGTATGGTATGGTATGGTATGATACGGTAGGTGTGGTATAGTATGGTATGGTATGGTATG
>NW_004444039.1:8222197-8240575 GCF_000243295.1 Trichechus manatus latirostris | reverse complement strand
GTATGGTATGGTATGGTATGATACGGTAGGTATGGTATGGTATGATAGCTATGGTATGGTATGCTAGGCATGGTTTGGTGTGGTATGGTAAGTACAGTATGGTATGGTAGGTATGGTATGGTACGGTAGCTACAGTATGGTATGGTACGGTATGGTATGGTACGGTAGATACAGTATGGTATGGTATAGTATGGTATGGTAGATATGATATGGTACAGTATGGTATGGTACGGTAGATATGGTATGGCATGGTATGGTATGGTGTAGTAGGTATGGTATGGTATGGTAGATACAGTATGGTATGGTACAATATGGTATGGTAGAGATGGTATGATATAGTATAGTATGGTATGGTAGATATGATATGGTATGGTACGGTATGGTATGGTGTGGTAGGTATGGTATGGCATGGTATGGTATAGTATGGTATGGTAGATATGGTACAGTACGGTAGGGTACAGTATGGTATGGGATGGTAGATATGATATGGTACAGTACAGTACTATATGGTATGGTATGGTACATATGGTATGGTACAGTACGGTACAGTACAGTATGGTATGGTGTGGTAGGTACGGTATGACATGGTGTGGTGTGGTGTGGTAGGCTCGTGGCAGAGAGACCAGGTGGGAGACTGTGAGCAGTGATCCAGGAAAGAGATGGTGATGGTCTGACATAGAAGAATGATGGTCTGTGTAGAGGAACAGACGTATGGAAACAGTGTTTATGATGTCAGATTGAGCAGGGACATGGGAGTGATGAGTTCACATTTCCAGCTCAGATGACTGGTTCTCAGCCCTGGCTGCACATTTGAAAGCATCTATGGATCTTTTGTGAGGACAGTGGTGGGTGCGTGGTAGAATTCTCACCTTCCCTGCAGGAGACCAGGGTTCAGTCCCTGGCCAGTGCACCTCATGCACAGCCACCACCCATCTGTCAGTGGAGGCTTGTGTGTTGCTATGATGCGGAACAGGTTTCAACAGAGCTTCCAGATTAAGACAGGCTAGGAAGAAAGACCCGGTGAGCTATTTCCAATGTATTCATTGGCTATAGATCACAAGAGTCCAGTCTGCAACCAACCATGGGGAGGGCACAGGACTGAGCAGCATTTCGTTCCATTGTCCATGGGGTCACCATGAGTCAGGGGCCTGCATGATGGCAGCTAGCAATAACAATAACAACAATGGATCTTTTAAAAATCCCCCAAGTCAGTGTCTCAGCCTGGGCCAGTGAAATCAGTACCTGTTGGGGTGGGCACTGGCATCAGTATTATTTAAAGTTACCCAGGTGTTATGGATTGAACTGTGTCCCCCAAAAATGTATGTGAACTTGGCTAGGTCATGATTTCCAATATTGTATGATTGTCCACCATTTTGTCATCTGATGTGGTTTTCCTGTGTTGTAAATCCTATCTCTGTGATGTTAATGAGGTGGGATTAGAGGCAGTTATGTTACCAGATTAGGTTGTGTCTTGAGTCAATCTCTTTTGAGATATAAAAGAGAGAAGCAATAAGAGAGACATGGGGACTTCATACCACCAAGAAACAAGAGCCAGGAGAACAGCACATCCTTTGGACCCGGGGTTCCTGTGCAGAGAAGCTTCTTGACTGGGGAAGACTGATGGCAGGGACCTTCCCCCAGAGCTGACAGAGAGAGAAAGCCTTCCCCTGGAGCTGGCACCCTGAATGTGGACTTCTAGCTTCCTAGACTGTGAGAAAACAAATTTCTTTTAGTGAAAGCCATCTACTTGTGATATTTCTGTTAGAGCAGCGCTGGGTAACTGAGGCACCACAGTGTCTTCTAAGGGCCAATATGCAGCCACAGCTGAGGTCCACTGGTGGCCTCCTTACCTCCAGGCCCACCCCGCTCTGGGCCGCCCCCCAGGTGCTTCCAGACTGCTCTTCACAGCCCCGCCCTCCTCTGTTTGTAAGCTTCTGTTGGCGCCTCACTTACAGAGTAAAATCTAAGAGTCTCTTGCCTCTCCTCCCCAGCTCCCAGACCGTTCACATCCCCTGGACCTGAGTCCATGGCGCGTTACCTCCTGTGAATGCACCCCACCCCACCTCACCCCCCGTGGTGTTAGCAGAGGCATCCGACTCTGTCTCAGGGGCCACCTGGCTCCTCACCCAACACTCTTGGACGGTTTGTTCCTCTGTTGGCGCAGTTCCCAGGCGCCCACTGTAACAGTACAAGTCATTCTGTATTGTTACATTCCTCAGTGCCAACGCCTCTCTGCTCCAGCAGCCTGTCCTCCTGAGTTCAGACACTGTGTCAAATTCACAGCCCTTACCTAGGACCTAGGATGGTCCTGCCGATAGGTGCTCAGTAAATGCTCATCAGGAGCCCAAGTGGTGCAGTGGTTAAGCGCTCAGCTCATAACCTAAAGGTTGGTGGTTTGAACCCACCTGTTGCTCCAAGGGAGGAAGATATGGCAGTCTGCTTCCATAAAGATTTCAGCCTTGGAAACCCTATGGGGCAGTTCTGCTGTGTCCTAAAGGGTCACTGGGAGTCGGAGTCAACTCAACCGCAAGGATTAAATGGCCATTAGCTGAGTGAATGAAGGAGAGAAAAGGAGGGTGGACACAGCTGCACTTTCCACGAACACCTTCCAACAACACCTGACCCTCCTCTGTCACCCTGCCTGGTAACTGATTGACCTGTGCGTCTTTAGCCCAGTCAACATGTCAGGACTCTGCTCAAGTGAACACTGCTAAAATTTTACCTAGCTCTGAGAAGAATAATAGCTAACCAGCCTTCAGAGTTACTGTCTCCATGATTTTCCACTTGGAGTCTCAAACCAAAACACCAAACCCCTTGCCAGCGAGTCAATTCCAACTCTTAGCGACCCTGTAGGACAGAGTAGAACTGCCCCATAGGGTTTCCAAGGCTGCAAGCTTCACGGAAGCAGACTGCCACATCTTTCTCCCGTGAAGGGCTGGTAGGTTCGAACCACTGACCTTTCAGTTGGCAGCCCAGCGCTTGACCACTGTCCAACCAAACTGATGGCCATCAAGTTGATTCTGACTCACAGCAACCATATAGGACAGAGCAGAACTGCCCCATAGGTTTTCCAAGGAGCGGCTGGTGGATTTGAACTGCCGACCTTTTGGTTAGCAGCCGAGCCCTTAACCACTGCGCCACCACTACATCACCAAGACTCCTTAAAAGAACCCCACACAGGTTAAAAAATAAAAGAGCCATTAGAGTGCAGTAAAGTGATTTATTTTAACTGCGAGTTCTTTCTCCACCACCTTTGCTTTGCCTTGGTCCTCTTTCCTTGAACATTGACCTGTCTCCTAATTAAGTAGGATTTTTTTTTTCCACTTTTTCATTACAGAGTTCTTCAGAGAACATTTCTTTGTACTGTTGCAACATGTTTGATCTTCCAAGGTAGGACTGAATATCACATGGGCACTTCTAAAAACTGGACTTTTGGGAGAGACTGCTGGGGTGGGGGTGGGAGTCTTTCATCACTCATCCACTTGCAGGAACACCCACCAAGCACTGGTTTGTGTCTCGATTCTGCAGTTATTTTTGCTACAGACCAGATGCCTCCACACTTACTATCTTAGTCCTTACACAGCTCCCAAACTCTGGACACTCGTAATAAGACTCACGATATGACTAGCCTAGGCCGATATCAGGAGGTAGGTTGACACAGGGGCTGCAGCAGTGGGCTCAAACATAGCAACAATTGTGAGGGTGGCGCAGGACCGGGCAGTGTTCTGTTCTGTCGTATGTAGGGTGGCTATGAGTCAGAGCTGACTTGACGGCCCCTAATGCCAACAGGAATCCCTGGGTGGCACAAATGGTTAAACGCACCACTGCTAACCAAAAGGTTGGCGAACCAACCCAGAGGTGCCTTGGAAGAAAGGCCAGGCAATCTGCTTCTGAAAACCCTGTGGGGTACAGTTCTGCTCTGCAACACACGGGGTCGCTGTGAGTTGGAATCAACTAGACAGCAGTGGGTTTGGTTTTTGGTTTTTATTATGACCCTAGGCAGGTAAGGACGAAGAAGGGAAAGCAAGATAGTATCATGCACCTTGCACCTGGAACAGAAATGAATTACTGGTTCCTGGTACCTGAGCTGGGGGCTGGGAGCAAAGCTGTCACACTGCCCTTTGTCCCTCATTTACGCCCCCAGGGGCTCCTAAAACTAGGAGTGGACAGCTCCCCACGCTCATATCAATGCGTCCCTATAGACGAGAAGGAAAGGCAGGCGTGGTCTCAATTCCTCGACAACTGGGGTGAAACAGTAGCATGGTCCATGGGGAACACTGCTCATCTTGTCAAAGATCAGATTTCTCTTATGGAAAATCTTACATTTCTTTTTCTTTCTGGTAGAGCAAATATTGGCCAGTTTGACCGGATTTGGGATAGAGGGGCATTAGTTGCTGTCAATCCAGCTGATCGACAACGGTTTGTATTTGGTTTCTTGAATTATGTTGATTTTTCTTTTTTTAGCCTTCTTAATTGAGCGTGCTGGACTTTTTCTGGGTTCCAGAAAATTGGCTAGGCTTTTAGTAGTCTGAAATAGCTTATTGGATTTGGACTTAGAAGACCTAAATCCAATACTAGCTTTGTGTAAAGTATAGGATTTGGCTACAGAGGGCCTGGGATCAAGGCTTAGGGCTCCATCACTTCCTGGCTGTGTGTCCTTAAGTCAAAAAACTCACTTTCTCTATGTCTCAGTTAACTTCTCTGCAAAACAGAAATATCTCTGCTAACACCACCGTTACCAGGCAGCAATTGTTGGGCAGCTTGCCACATGCCAGGCATTATTCAAAGTACTTTATATGGATTGACACGTTTAATCCCCATAACAACTCCATAAAGTATGTGCCATCATTGTTCCCGTTTTGCAGATGAGGAAAGCAAAGTCCAAAAGATTAAATTACTTGTCCGAGGGTTGCCATGGGGATTGAAAGAAGGGATGTATGTGAAGAGTTTCTGTCAGCTCTAAAAAACTGCATACATGTTAGCTGTTACTGTGATTATCACGTTTGTTATTGATGGTTTGGATAACCATTCTTATTGTACCTATGTTATTAAAAAATAAAATTGAAATATGAGAAAACATACTGAGTAAAATGTGACTACCCTATGTGCTTTCCAATTCAAATAATATCATTCATGTACTTACATGAGTATAGCACATAAATACTGAATTACGGAGTCGTGACGTAGCACGTAAATACTGAGTTATTGAGTCGTATGGAGGCAGATTCTTAACGCATGGCAAGAAAGGTTGGAAGCTACATCAGTGAAATACATTTTTTTATTATTATTTATGTATTTATTTTATTTTTAAAAATTGTTTTATGAGTACAGCGTATTTTCAAACCTCGGCTTTTTAAATTAGTCCATGCCATATCTTCTCCATAAGACACTACGTTTTTACACAACTCAGTTCTGCTAAATGCCTGAATGGCAGGTATTGCCCGCTCTCTAAGGATGTTCATTCTGGGGCTTTGGTCCGGCCGGTAACATCCACAAGCCACGGGGAGCAGACTGGGCGTCCCAAAGGGCACTCTCTGGGCAGACCATGTAGTTTCCCCAACACCTGGCACAGTATATAGTCAGCACAGATACGCATGTAATACATCTTTGTTGAATAAATTGAATAAAAGCAAGCCAGGCTCAGAGTAACGGACATACAGCGCTCCCTGCCAGCCCCCAGCACCTCCTCTCTCCTTGGATGTAAAAACCACTAAGTGGCTTCTGAACTGTAGGAGGCACATTTAGTACCTGGTTAGCAGAAAGTAGCCATGCCCTTTCTGGAACGCCCATTTAAGTAATCCACTTCTAGCTTGGCCACAGACTCTGTGTCCTCCCAAGTCCTTCCACCCTTTTCTTCTAGCCCAGGTGTGTGTCTGTCTCTGTGTGTGTGTACCTGTCTGTGCCTGTTTGTGTATCTGTGGTCACAGTCCCCAACACTTGAGAACATGTGAGTTTTTGTACTCAGAGTAACTGCTTTGAGCCAGTTTTTTACTAAGTCATTAGGACTGGGTGTCTTCCTGCTCAGGCTGCAAATCGTTGCCATCAAGTCGACAGCAACGCACAGTGACCTTATGTGTAGAACAAAATGTTGCCCAGTCCTGTGCTAGCTCCAGGACCGTTGGTATGTTTGAGTCCATCGTTGTGACTATTGTATCACTCTAGCTCATGGAGGATTTTCCTCAGTTTTGCTGACCCTCAACTTTACCAAACATAATGCCCTTTCCTAGTGATTGGTCTTTCCTAATGACGTGTCCAAAGTAAGCAAGCAGAAGGCTTGCCATCCTTGCTTCTAAGGAACATTCTGGTTGTATTTCTTCTAAGACTGATTTGTTCATTCTTCTGGCAGTCCACGGTGTTACAGATTGAATTGTATTCCCCAAAAATGTGTGTTGTCAGTCCTAACCTCTATGCCTGTGGTTATAGTCCCATTTGGGAATGGGTTGTCTTTGTTATGTTAATGAGGTAGGATTAGTGTAGAGTGTGTCTTGAGTCAATCTCTTGAGAGATATAAAAGAGATTAAACAATCGAGCAAGTAAGCAGAGATGGGGAAGAGAGATGTGAAGCCAAGTGAAGATCACTAAGGAGCAGAAGCTCAAAGAGACAAGGACCTTCCCCCAGAGCTGACAGAAGGAGAAAGCCTTCCCTTATGGCTGGCACCCTGAATTCGGATTTCTAGCCTCCTAAACTGTGGGAAAATAAATTTCTGTTTGTTAAAGCTATTTCTGTTATAGCAGCACTAGATAACTAAGACACATGGTATATTCAATATTCTTTGCCAACACCACAATTCGAATGTACCGATTCTTCTGTCTTCCTTTTTCACTCTCCAGCTTTTGCATGCAAGTACTCATGTGTTTTCTGCTGAGACTGTTGAGTCTCTTGTCCATGATCAGTGGGGCATACTTCCTCATTTTTCTGAATTTTTTGAAATTGGCTGAATTTTCTGAAATGTGACAGAAAGTCCACATTCCAAGAGTAATGAAGACTATCTGTCCCAGGAAGCCCTGCCAAATCAGTCTTGCAGATCAC
Organism: Trichechus manatus latirostris; assembly: GCF_000243295.1. Classification (NCBI taxonomy): domain Eukaryota; kingdom Metazoa; phylum Chordata; class Mammalia; order Sirenia; family Trichechidae; genus Trichechus; species Trichechus manatus. Next base: position 8,233,545 of record NW_004444039.1, on the reverse strand, counting down.
CTTCATGGGGACAGCAAGCTTCTCCTTACCTTTTCCCAGCACCAGAAAATTAGCAAGAATTAAAGTAAAGGTTTCTACTCAAAAGTTTGTATTGGTTTGATTTTTGACTTGCAAGAAGGAGCGACCCACTCAAGCGAGCTGTAGTAAGGAGAGTTTGAGGATGCAAAAGGGAATAACAATAGCTAACCCTCACCGAGCACTTAGCGTGTGCCAGTCAGTGTTCTAAGCACCCACTGAATTCTCACAACCTGTCAGGGGAATACTAGTCTTGTCCCCATTTTACTGATGAGGCACAGAGATGTTAAGAATTTGTCTAAGCTCAAGGATGCCCTTTATCACCACTCTTATTCAACATTGTGCTGGAGGTCCTAGCCAGAGTAATTAGGCTAGAAAAAGAAATAAAGCACATCCAAATTGGTAGGGAAGAAGTCAAAGTATCTCTATTTGCAGATGATATGATCTTATACACAGAAAACCCCAAGGAATCCACAAGAAAACTACTGGAACTAATAGAAGATTTCAGCAAAATTTCAGGATACAAGATAAACATACAAAAATCCATTGGATTCCTTTACACCAACAAAGAGAACCTTGAAGAGTAAATCATCAAATCAATACCATTTACAATAGCCCCCAAGAAGATAAAATACTTAGGAATAAATTTAACCAGAGATGTAAAAGATCTATACAATGAAAACTACAAGACACTACTGCAAGAAACCAAAAGTGACCTGCATAAGTGGAAAAACATACCTTGGTCATGGATAGGAAGACTCAACATTGTGAAAATGTCAATTCTACCCAGAGCAATTTACAGCTACAATGCAGTCCCAATCTAAATTCCACTGGCATTTTTTAATGAGATGGAGAAACAAATCACCAACTTCATATGGAAAGGGAAGAGGCCCTGGATAAGTAAAACATTACTCAAGAAGAACTAAGTGGGAGGCCTCACACTACCTGATTTTAGAACCTATTATACCACCATGGTAGTCAAAACAGCCTGGTACTGGTACAACAACAAATACATAGCCCAATGGAACAGAATTGAGAATCCAGATGTAAATTCATTCACGTATGAGCAGCTGATATTTGACAAAGGCCCAAAGTCCGTTAATTGGGGAAAAGACAGTCTCTTTAACAAATGGTGCTGGCATAACTGGATATCCATCTGCAAAAAACTGAAACAAGACCCATACCTCACACCATGCACAAAAACTAACTCAAAATGGATCAAAGACTTAAATGTAAAATCAAAAATGATAAAGATCATGGAAGAAAAAATAGGGGCAATGCTAGGAGCCCTAATACATGGCATGAACAGAATACGAACCATAAGTAACAATGCACAAGCACCAGAAGAGAGACTAGATAACTGGGAGCTCCTAAAAATCAAACACTTATACTCATCAAAAGACTTCACCAAAAGAGTAAAAACACAACCTACAGACTGGGAAAAAAATTTTGGCTCCGACAAATCCAATCAGCATCTAATCTCTAAAATCTACAAGATACTGCAAAACCTCAACCACAAAAAGACTATCCGATTAAAAACTGGGCAAAGGATTTGAACAGGCAGTTCGCCAAAGAAGATATTCAGGCGGCCAACAGACACGAAGAAATGCTCACGATCACTAGCCATCAGAGAAATGCAGATCAAAACTACAATGAGATATCATCTCACCCCAACAAGGCTAGCATTAATCCAAAAAACACAAAATAATAAATGCTGGAGAGGTTGTAGAGAGACTGGAACACTTATATACTGCTGGTGGGAATATAAAATGGTACGACCACTTTGGAAATCAATTTGGCGCTTCCTTAAAAAGCTAGGAATGGAAGTACCATACAGTCCAGCTATCATACTCCTTGGAATATATCCGAGAAATAAGAGCTGTCACATGAATATATATATGCACATACATGTTCATTGCAGCACTGTTCACAATAGCAAAAAGATGGAAACAACCTAGGTGCCCATCAACGGACGAATGAATAAACAAATTATGGTCTATCCACACAATGGAATACTATGCAACAATAAAGAACAACGATGAAGCCATGAAACATAACATGGAGGAAGCTGGAGGTCATTATGCTAAATGAATTTAGTCAGTCACAGAAGGTCAAATATTGTATAAGACCACTATTTTAAGAACTCAAGAAAAGGTTTAAACACAGAAGAAAACATTCTTTGATGGTTATGAGAGTGGGGAGAGAGAGAGCTGTTTACTAACTAGATAGTAGATAAGAATTAGGTGAAGGGAAGGACAGCACACACTACAGGGGAAGTCAGCACAACTGGATTAAACCAAAGTTAAGAATTTTCCTGAACACAATCAAACACTTACAGGGACAGAGTAGCAGGGGTAGGGGTCTGTGGACCATGCTTTCAGGGGACATCTAGGTCAATTGGCATAACAAAGCTTATTAAGAAAATGTTCTGCATCCTACTTTGGTGAGAGGCGTCTCGGGTCTTAAAAGCTTGCAAGCAGCCATCTAAGATGCATCAGTTGGTCACAACCATCTGGAGTAAAGGAGAATGAAGAACACTAAAGACACAAGGAAAGTATTAGCCCAACAGACAGAAAGGGCCACATAAACCAGAGACTTCATCAGCCTGAGACCAGAAGAACTAAATGGTGTCTGGCTACCACCAGTGACCGCCCTGACAGGGAACACAACAGAGAGTCCCTGATGGAGCAGCAGAAAGGAGGGGTGCAGAACTCAAATTCTAGTAAGAAGACCAGACTTAATGGTCTGAGACTGGAGGTACCCTGGAAAGCATGGCCCCTGGATTCTCTATCAGCCCAGAACTAAAACAATTTCCAAGGCCAACTATTCAGACAGAGGTTGGACTGGACTGTGGGACATAAAGTGATACTCATGAGGAGTGTGCCTCTTAGCTCAAGTAGATGCAAGAGACTAAACGGGCAGCTTCTGTCCGGAGGTGAGATGGGAAGGCGGAGAGGGTTAGGAGCTGGTTGAATGAATATGGGGAATCAGGCGTGGAAAGGAGGAGTGTGCTGTCACAGTGTGGGAAGAGCAATTAGAGTCACATAACAATGTATGTATAAATTTTTGTATGGGAAAAAAAAAGAATTTGTCCAAGTTATATCCCAGTTAATTGGCCTAATAACTTGTTTAGTGCTTCTCTTCTGCCTCCTAGTTCATTGTGTAATGCCTAAGGTCTTAAAAGCTTGCAAGCAGTCACCGAGGCACAACAATTGGTCTCTATTTGCCTGGAGCAACAGAGGAAGAAGGAGAGTCAGGAACAGGAGGAGGATATGGAATGTGGGCTAAGTGCCTCCATGAACAACTGCGTCCTTTGCCATGAGACCAGAAGAACTGGATGGTGCCCGGCTACCATTCCCAAACATTTTGATCAAAGATTATATAGAAGAATCCTGATCAAAAGAGGGAAAATGTAGAACAGAATTTCAAATTCTCATGGACTCCAGACTTCCTGGAGCCATGAAGGTGGAATGAACCCCTGAAACTATTGCCCTGAGATAATCTTGAAACCTTAAACCAAACATATCCCCGAAGTCTTCTTAAAACCAAACAATAGTTTAGCTTAACTAGTAAAAAAGTCTGCCTTGAGCATTATGCTCTTTTAAGAACTATCTATATGGGACCAAACTGACAACAGCAACTTGAAAGGTTAGAAAGGGACCTTAGAGAGCAGTGAGTTTATGTTCATGGGGGAGGAACAACTCAGAAAAGGAGGGTGAGAGTGGTTGCACAACTCGAAGAGTGTAATCAGTGTCACTGAATTGCACATGTAGAAACTGTTGAATTGGTGTATGTTTTGCTGTGTATATTCTCAACAACAGCAAAATAAATAAAAGAATTCGTCCAAGCTTATATAGCCAGTACGTGGAGGAGCAGGAGTTTGAACTGGGGTATCTTCCAGAGTCCATACGCTAAATCCCTAATTTCTCATAGAACTCTGAACAGGAATCACAGTCCAGCCAGGCTCTGGAACCTAGTGTGCCAGGAACTAAAGCACATCACTCAGAGCTGGCAGTCTGTCTGTCTCATGACCTCTCTGCTCCTCTGTATGTGTCTCCTCTCTCCCCCTACCTGACACTCAGCTTCTTCTGTTGACTCCATTTCTTCCCGCACAGATCTAACTGGCTCACAGCCCTTAGCCTCCCCAGCTCTAACCACCACACAGCACAAAAGCTCCAGCTGTTGGCACAACCACCAGAGCTAAGCAACTCCTCTTTGCGTTTCTGGAGTCTTTGGGTCTCTAGAGTCTGTTTGGAGTTCCTGGGTGATGCAAATGGTTAACACACTCAGCTGCTAACCGAAAGGTCAGGGGCTCAAGTCCATGCAGAGGCACCTCAGAAGAAAGGCCTGGCAGACTACTTCTGAAAAATCAACAACTGCAAACTCTGTGGAGCACAGTTTTGCTCTTGACACACATGGGGTCACCATGAGTCAGAATTGACAGCAACTGGTTCTCTTTGGTTCTCTTAATTCAGTTTCCCTGTGGAGGGATCCAGTTGGTCCAGCTGATGGTCTCGTACCGGGCACAGCCCTGCCTTCTAGACAGTCTGTTGGTGGACCCCGTTAGGGTCCCCACCCCAAACCTATCCAACATGGCTGGGAAGTGCTGTCACATGCTCCCTAAAGGAGGCCAGCTACCAGCAACCGTCCCTCCAGCACTCACAGTTCATGCCACACTTTCTAGAACTTTAATTTCATACTTTCTTCTATTTCTGCATGTTCGTTCATCTGGTCTCTCCGTCCAGATAAAGGACAGGACTGTGTTTTCACCTCGTACATACGGCCCTGGAGTGATCCCAATCGCCCACGATACTACCAGTGCAGCAGCCCAGGCCGCGTAGCAAATCTCCTGAATCAGAGTGTTGGAGGAGGGAGGAGGGGGTGCCGGCACCCCTTCTTCTAGCAAGTGCCCAGGTGACTTGGATACAGAGCCTGGCCTGGGGACCACGGAAGCCGGGCGGCCCTTCAGGAAGTGTGTGTTCCGTGTCGCGGGCCCCAGGTGCGCATCAGGCCTACAGGGAGCCCTGCTGCCTTTGTGTGACATCTGGTCTGACATAGTGGGGAGAACGTGGGCTCTGGAAGGGGGTTGGAGTGGATCCCTGTTTTTACCACTTCCCAGCTTTGTGACCTTGGGCTGGGGACATCATTTGCTGAACTCATTTTTCTCTCTTAGAATGAAAATCAACTTCGTGTGGTTTTTGGGAAAATTAGAGTCAATAATGTAGATGAAGGTAAGTGTGGGTTACTTCCCTGCCTCTTGCCCCTGTAGAAAAATGTAACATGTACCTTTTTGTGTGTTCATTTTAGCTATGCTGATATAATGTTGTCCCTAACAAGGAAGAGGTTTCGCTACTTTGCGTGTGTTGTATCTTATGATCCAACTAAACATCCAGGTAAGGATTTTTTGTTTTTTTCTTTTTCTAGGTGACTCTTTTTTAAATGATGATTTAATTATATTATACAGAAAGCATTATTTTCTACTAGTACATCTTATTAGGAAGTGCACTGCTTGTATACCTAAAAGTTCTATTTTTGGTGTTAGGGAATGTCTTAGCTATGGAGAGCTGCTATAACAGAACTACCACAAATGGGTGGCTTTAACAAACAAATTTATTTTCTCACACTTTAAGAGGCTAGAAGTCCGAATTTAGGGCACCAGCTCTAGGAGAAGGCTTTCTCTGTCGGCTCTGGGGGAAGGTTGTCGTCTCTCTTCAGCGTCTCTTCGTTGGTTCCCTGGAGATCTCGTGGCATCTGTCTTCCCCCATCTATGCTTGCTTGCTTGCTTCTGTGTCTAATCTGCTCCTTTTATATCTCAAAAGCGATTGGTTTAAAACACACCCAAACCTAAGTGCCCATCAACAGATGAATGAATAAGCAAACTGTGGTATATACACACAATGGAATATTATGCAATGATAAAGAACAACAATAAATCTATAAAACATCTTACAACATGGATGAATCTGGGGGGCATTATGCTGACTGAAATAAGTCAATCACAAAAGGACAAACACCATACGAGACCACTGTTACAAAAACTCAAGAAAAGGTTTACACACAGAAGAAACAATCTTTGATGGTTACAAGGGAGGGAAGAGGTGGAGAGGGAAAAACACTAACTAGATGGTACATAAGTGGTGACTTTGGTGAAGGGTAAGACAGTACACACTTCTGGGGAAGGCAGCACAACTTGACCAAGGCAAAGTCAGAGACACTTCATAGACACAGCCAAACTCCCTGAGGGACCAAGTTGCTGGGCTGAGGGGGGACCATGGTCTTGGGAGACATCTAGCTCCATTGGGATAACATAGTCTATAAAGAAAATGTTCTACATCCTGCTTTGGTGAGTAGCGTCTGGGGTCTTAAAAGCCTGCGAGCAGCCATCTAAGATACATCTACTAGTCTCACCCCATCTGGAGCAAAGGAGGATGAAGAAAACCCAAGACACGAGAGAAAGATTAGTCCAAAGGACTAATGGACCACCACTACGAGTCTCCACCAGACTGAGTCAAGCAAAACTAGATGGTGCCCAACTACCACCACTGACTGCTCTGACAGGGATCACCATTGAGAGTCCCAGACAGAGCGGGAGAAAAATGTAGAACAAAATTCAAATTCACAAAAAAAAACAAAAATCAGACTTACTGGTCCAACAGAGACTGGAGAAACCCCGAGAGTATGGCCCCTGGCCCCCTGCCTTAGTCATCTGGTGCTACTCTAACAGGAATACCACAAGTGGATGGCTTTAACAAAGATAAATTTATTCTCTCACAGTCCAGTAGGCGACAAGTCCAAAGTCAGGGCATCAGCTCTCTGTCGGCTCTGGAGAAAGGGCCTTGTGATGCATCAGTCTTCCCTTGGTCTGGGAGTTTCTCTGCGCAGGAACTTCAGGTCCAAAGGATGCGCTCTGCTCCTGGCACTGCTTTCTTGGTGGTATGAGGTTCCCATGTGTCTCTGCTCGCTTCTCTCTTTTATATCTCAAAAGAGGTTGGCTTAAGACACTATCTAATCTTGTCAACCTCATCAGTATACCTATCACAGTGATAGAATTTACAACACATAAGGAGATCACATATAATCTCATCATAGTGATAGAACTTACAACACATAAGGAAATCACAGCAGATTACACAGTCATACAATACTGGGAATCATGACCTAGCCAAGTTGCTACACACCTTTTTTGGAGGACACAATTCAATCCATGACACCCATCTTTAACTCGGTACTGAAGTCACTCCTGAAGTTCACCCTTCAGCCAAAGATTACACAGGCCCGTAAAACAAACAAGAAGACACATGAGGAACGTGCTTCATAGTTGACTCATGTAGGAGACTAAATGGGCTCACCAGCCCTAAAGCAAAGACAAGAAGGCGGGAAGGTACAGGAACACTGGACGAACGGAAATGGGGAACCTGGGGTGGAGGAAGGAGAATGTTGACACATGGCGAGGTCGGCAACCAGTGTCATAAAACAATTCGTGTATTGTTTAATGAGAAACGAATTTGCTCTGTAATCTTTCACCTAAAGCACAATTTAAAAAAAATAAGAGTAAAAAGGTCTTCTGCAGCAGATCTGCGCCATGCAAGAAAACGCGCGCGCACGCGTACACGCACGCGCGCACGCGTGCACACACACACACACACACACACCCTATTCTGCTACGGCTTCATTAACATAACAAAGAAAGCCCTGTCCCCAAATGGGATTACAACCACAGGAGCCACAGGAGCCGCTGGTGGATTGGAGCTGCCAGCCTTTTGGTTAGCAGCCTGAGCTCTTAACCACTGCACCACCAGGGCCCCCGTCCACAGGTATAGAGGTTAGGATTTGTAACATGTATTTTGGGGGGGACATAATTCAGTCCCTAACAGGCAACTGTAAACATTTCCTCTTCCCCCTCTATACATGTTTTTCTTGCTTTCCATTCCCCTTTGGTTCACCATTCACAGCTCAAACCATAGAAGAAGGAGAAATGGCTGGTGCTAAGGTGAAAGAAAGGAGCTCTGGTGGTGCAACCGTTAAGCACTCAGCTGCTAACCGAAAGGTTGGCTGTTGGAACCTGCCCAGCAGCTCTGCAGGAGAAAAGCCCTGGGGATCTGCTCCTGTAAAGATCACAGCCTAGAAAACCCTGTGGGGTCACTGAGCCGAAATCGACTCAGTGGCACCTGACAGCAGCAATGTCAGAATCCACATGAGCACTGGACTAGGAGGAAGGTGAGAGTTGGTAGGCCTGCTATGGGTACAGCATGTCCATATTATCCATGGAAACCCTGGTGGCGCAGTGGTTAAGAGCTATGGCTGCTAACCGAAAGGTCAGCAGTTCGAATCCACCAGGCGCTCCTTGGAAACTCTAGACTCCATGGCAGCGAGTTTGGTGTTTTGGTTTTTTGGTATTATCCATAGTGGGGTGATGTGTTGGGCAAGTGCCTACACACACACATACGCGCACACACACACAAACACGCACACACACCCCCTCACACACACACACACACACACACCCTCACACACACACATGCACACCCTCACAGGAGGATGGGTGTGAAGTAGGCATTGGGGAGGGGTAGAGAGACGTGCAGGAAATCTCTACATGATGACTGTTTTTTAATTTCCAGGATTTTATCATTCGACCTTTGCATTCTTCTATTACTTTCTTTGCTTTGAATTGTAAAGGGGATGTTTTCATCTGGACTCATTTTGGTGTGGTTGAACATGGGCTCTTATTTTCAGGAAGAGATGAAAAGAAAATGCATAGACCTCTTGTGAAAATCCCCATTTCAGTTTTTTATTGAGCCTGTTTTTTAAAGTGGCTTGTTTTTATAAATATTTACATCTTAGTTTTTTTTTCCGTTTGAATAAATCAGATCTTAACAACTCATTAAAAATAAGATTTAGTGTCCATAATTAACTCTGAGACAATCAGATGGAAATAGGAATTAATGGAGGCAGCAGTTAGCTCTGCTGATGTGATTTAAATTCCACTGGCAAAAGGAGGCCTAAGGGCTTGTGGGAAGAAACCACAGCAGGTCCTGTCTGGGGGCAGAGTCTCTAATAATGCTCTGGAAAGGGGCCGAACTGAACACATAACATGAAAGTAGGATATTCAGATTCCCTATAAAGTGGAGCCCTGGTGGCGCAGTGGTTAAGATCTCGGCTACTAATCAGAAGGTCAGCAGTTTGAATCCACCAGCTGCTCCTTGGAAACCCTATGGGGCAGTTCTACTCTGTCCTATAAGGTCACTATAAGTCAGAATCGACTCCACAGCAACAGGTTTGGTTTTATAAAGTAAATGCTCAGCAGCAGAGCAGGGAAACTTTAGAAAATCATTACCCCAGAGGAAATCCCAAAGGAATTTGCTAATGTACACAATGGGCAGCCCACACCCACCCCAAGATGCCTTGGAAGAAAGGCCTGACATTCTATTTCCAAAAAATCAGCCATTGAAAACCCTAAAGAGTCTAGTTTACTCTGTCACATGTGGGGTCACCATGAGTCGGAGTCGACTCGATGGCAACTGGTTTGGTTTTTTGGTTTTGCCTTTTGACCCCATTCTGCTTTCCATCTTCCCAAGAGCCATGGATGGGCATGGGCATTGCTGTCCCCTCAGTAAGGCAGTTTACTTCTTTGGTATGAGACGTGCAAAGAAGGAAGAGGAGGAAGAGGAATAGGAGGGTACTAAGGAGAACGAGTCATGTCCTCATCCATTTGGATAATTAAGCCGTGTGTAGAATAAGTAAGGAGCCCTTGTGGCACAGTGGTTAAGTGCTCGGCTGCTAACTGAAAGATCATCAGTTCAGACTCACCAGTAGCTCCTCGGGAGAAGGATGTGGCGGTCTGCTTCTGTAAAGATTACAGCTTTGGAAACCCTGTGGGGCAGTTCTACTCTGTCCTATAGGGTTGCTATGAGTTGGACTTGACTCAATGGCACTCAATAACAGCATAGAAGAAGTACACCTATGTTCTTGGGAATAAACTGGGAGGTGGGTCCTGAGAATTTCTCTTCAGAATTAGAAGATTCTATAGAAATCATTCCTCATCCCTATGTCTCTCTTACTTAGGTCCACCATTTTATGTTCCAGATGCTGAAATTAAAAGGTTGTTTGGTAAGTTGTGGACTTAGACTATAATTCTCCTTAAATAAAGTCAGCAAGTATTTATTTTGAACTGTTAGCTATTAGCATCTAGAAGTATATAAAATTTAAAAGTTAGAGACCGTTTAATCAAAGACTGTTTTATCCTAGAAAAGGGACTAATCTCAGTAATACATCTTTTTCGCTGTGTGCTTTCTTTTGGACATTTTAACTTTTCTAGAGAGATGGTGTATTTATTTTGCTCATGGGAGTTATAAGTGATAATAACAATTCAGAATTCAGAAAATTTGTCCTTAACATTTCCCCTTTCATTAAGAGAAAAGAAAAGCCTTTAGCAAACTTTTTCTAAAATCATTTGAAGTAATTTTAGAAGAACCCTTGATTTCTTTCTTGTAACATTTTAATGTGTTACCCTTTTTTTCTGATTCAGGAACAGTGTGCAGTATTCATTGTCTTGACAGTGTTGATGTTTTTGAAGAACGACATAGAAGTTGGGGAATTGACTACATTTTTGAAAAGTTATATCTATTTACAGAAAAGTAAATGAGATAGAAAATCGAGTAACATCAACATGTTCTTGAGCAATTGAAAATTATGCTGTCATGAAAATATAATTAATGACTTTTAAAAAATGTATTTACAGACCGTGTCACAGATCTTTGCTCAAAAATGCACATAACTTTTTAGAAAAAACTACTAACTAAAATGTTAAAGTGGCAACCTTTTGAGAGGAGAGCGTGATTGGGAATGAAAGCAAACTATATCTCGATGTTTTACAGATTTTGTAAAAAACCTGTTAAGTATATCTATACTTAGAGAGTCTAAGAAATGTTTACATTCAGCATGTATTGCTTGTATAATTAAAAAAAAGAGAAATACAGTGCATATAACTTAAAGTAATATAATTGTCTTAGTCATCTAGTGCTGCTGTAACAGAAATACCACAAGTGGATTGCTTTAACAAAGAGAAGTTTATTTCCTCACCGTCAAAGTAGGCTGAAAGTCCAAATTCAGGGTGTCAGCTCCAGGGGAAGTCTTTCTCTCTCTGTTGGCCTTCTTCTCTTCAGTGTTCCCCCAGACTAGGAGCTTCTCTGCGCAGGGAACCTGGTCCAAAGGACGCGCTCTGCTTCCGGCACTGCTTTTTTGATGGTATGAGGTCCCCCTGTCTCACTGCTCACTTCTGTCTTTTATATCTCAAGAGATTGCCTCAGGACACAATCCAGTCTTGTAGATCCAGT
>NW_004444039.1:8182951-8221828 GCF_000243295.1 Trichechus manatus latirostris | reverse complement strand
TGAATTCAGGGCACCAGCTCTAGGAGAAGGCTTTCTGTCTCCGTTGGCTCTGGGGGAAGGTCCTTGTCTTCTTTCAACATCTGCTTTCCTTGGAGATCTCCATGTGTCTTGGCATCAGTCTTCCCCTGGGTCTAGGAGGTTCTCAGCGCAGGGACCCCGGGTCCAAAGGACACACTCTGTTCCAGGCTTTTCTTTCCTGATGTTAGGAAGTTCCCCTCTGTCTTCTCCCTTCTCTCTCCTTTTATCTCTTGTAAGATAAAAGGTGATGCAGGGAAACTCCCCTTACATTGTATCAGGGCTTTGACCTGAGTAAGGGTGTTGCATCCCACCCTAATCCAAATTAACATGACCTAATCTGGCCTCATTAACATAACGGATAGTTCACTCCCAGATGGGACCATAACCATAGGCATAGAGGCTAGGATTAACACAAAATGGAGGAGAACCACACAATATTGGGAATCGTGGCCTAGCCAAGTTGGGGGTCCCAATTCAATCCATGACAATAGTTGATGAAATTATATAAACTGTTAGCCTTTGCTATAATGACTCACATTATACTCGAATCCTAACACCTCTTTTCACTTTCTGTCTCCTTATATAATAATTTTATATGTAACAGAATCAAGAAACAAAAATTTTTAATTAAATGTACCAACCTATATGGAGCAAAGTATTTTTCCCAAACTATGAAAATAAAAAAATAAAAAATTTTAAGTGATTTTTCTGAGTTTTCAGGTTTTTGTTTCTTCAGGCTAATCTTTTTTAAATGATAAAATCTAAGGAAGTACAGTATACATAGGGCTGGATTCATGATTATCCATTATGAAAGTTTAGATTTAAAACTTCGAGGTTTTTCATTAACACATTGTATGGAACCAGACATTCCATTTTATTAAACTTAATCATACTACCTAATACCTTGAAATAATTGGATTGTTTAGCTCATATTAATAGGATAGTATATTTTATAAAAAATAAGTTATTTAATTGTGTGCCCTGTGTGTGTACTGGTCCCTGCGCTGAGAACCTCCTAGACCCAGGGGAAGATTGATGCCAAGACACATGGAGATCTCCAAGGAAAGCAGATGTTGAAAGAAGACAAGGACCTTCCCCCAGGGCCAACGGAGACAGAAAGCCTTTTCCTAGAGCTGGTGCCCTGAATTATTAGTGGGGAAGATACGCACTCCTATAATATTGATGAAAGCTACAGATGCTCCTGCATAAGTAGGTCGTAAGCACAAAACTGTGCATAAACTTCCTTAGGGTTCACAGTTGTTGACCTCTCCACCCCAAGTTTAGGAACTGCTGCCCTAGAAGTTCTCTTGCATTGATCTTATTCTAGTAAACTTACAAGGCTATTACAGGGAGTCCCCAACTTACCACAGGGTTCTGCTCCTACGACTCCGTCGTAAGTTGGTTCTGCCGTAAGACGAAAGGCTCAATTTTTGTCTGTTTGTTTTCATTATTGCCTGCTACGCAGCAGTGTTTTGGACAGTAAATCATAATGTTGAACATCTGTGAGTGAACATCTGAGAATGGTAACATTAGCACATGATGCACTCTAACACTGTAGGTAGTACCTATTCCTAACAATAAGATGTAAAAACAAACGAAAACAGATAGTTGTGCAGTTTGTCATAACTGGAATACGTCATAAGTTGGGGACTACCTGTACTTTGGAGTATCTCCCCAGCTCATGGTGATTCTTGCTTCTCTGAGACCTGTTCCCACTCCACAGCTCCACGGTGTGGGCTGCCAGAAGCCATGGCTGCATGAATCCACAAAAAGGGACAACTGACTCTTTAGAGATTTTGGGGATTGGGGCTAGAAAAGCAAGTTAGCCATTTAGAATGGATGAAACCATGACATATAAACCCAGGACCTTAGCGGCAGCCACATTCTACCATGTAACTGGTGGCCATTGAGTTCATTCCGACTGATAGCGACCCTACAGGACAGAGTAGAACTTCCCCATAAGATTTCTAAGGCTGTGATCTTTACGGAAGCAGACTGCCACATCTTCCTGCTGTGGAGGGGCTGGTGGGTTCAAACCACCAACCTTTTGGTTAGCAGCCGAGCGCTCAACCACTGCGCCACAAGGGCTCCTTTATTCTACCACATAGATCTGAGAAATACGAATTCTGATCGGCAGAAAGGGATGCAGAGGCAAGAGCTGGAGACAGGCCACAGGTGTTCTGCGTCTTGGTTTTCTTCTTCCTGAAGCCTAGCTACCCCGGATGAAGAAGACCCTGTGTCCCTGTGTTACAGACCGCCTCTCCAGCTAACCAGAGTTGATGTCTGTAACTTGTGCCCAGAGGGTCTGAAATAATTCAGATGAGATAGCCCTGTGTACTTGCACTTCTGTGTATTGTGTGTCCCCTGAAGGACAATACTGACCTTTTAAAAAGCCTCAAGATGGGAAATATGCTACCTATACGTTATTTTAGAGCAATTGACTGATTCTCCAGAAATTTTCAGGATTCTCCAAAAGTGCTTTCTGTTTAAATTACGTAATGTAAATAATAGATTAGCTGAGCCCCTGCGCCCTGCAAAAAGTGTTGAACTAAATGCCTTGCCCTGGCAGCAGGCATGAGTGTATTAGCATATACACTCTTAATGTTATTAGAAGACAGGAGGAAACAAGAAAAGTTTGTAATACACAGTCTATTTGGTGAATGTAGAACGAAAAATTCAGAGGAATATAATCAAAAGCTTTAATGCCTACCTGTGGTGGCTGAAGACTTGGTTCCATAAAGGGTTAATAGTATGGGGACCACAGAAGGTGGCCTGGAAGGACCACCTTGTGAGGGACCTTCCCAGATGAAAGCAGACTCTTGGGTGGAAGAATGCAGTGGTAACTGGAAACCTGCCTCATCAGAGACATTAATCCAAGTGGTTTTTTCCATTCACAATTGCAGTGCATACCTGTCTTGTTTTCCTTTAATAAAGGTAAAGAATTTGGACACGTATTGATGCGTGTTGTCATTAGTTGCCTTCAAGTCCATTCTGATTCACGGCGACCCATGAGTTACAGAATAGAATGTTCCATAGGGTTTTCTTGTCTGTAATCTTAACAGAAGCACATTGCTACCTGTTCTTCCAAGGTACCACTGGGTGGGTTTGAACTGCCAACCTTTTAGGTTAGTAGTTGTATGCATATATGAATATATGTATATGGCACACACTCCCTCAAGATCTTCCCAAGAAAGATTTCTACTGAACCTTTTTTAGAAGTCAGAATTGTTTTTAATCCATACAGCTCTGATATTCCATCACTTCTTATCTAATGTACTTTATTCCTTAGAAAGCATCATATTACAGATTCAGTGGAATGGGTGAGTTGATGGGGCTAACATAGAATGACGTTTATGTATCTTAAGCATAGTCACTCTGCTGGCCCAGATTTATTAATTATGTGTAGCTTTAATATGTGAACTGAAAATATTATGTCTGAAAACCTGTGATCCCTAACCAGTGGGCATTAATAGAAATTTGTTTCAGTATGGTGTTAACTCTCAATAGCAGCTAGAAGGAGGATAATCAAGGGAAATGTTTATAAATAGAATACACTGTAAGGTATTAGCATTTATTCATACTTAAGTAATAATAAAACGGAGTCCCCGAGTGGTGCAAATGGCTAACACGCCCAGCTGCTAACCAAAAGGTTGGTGGTTAGAGTCCAGCCAGAGATGCCTTGGAAGAAATGCCTGGCAATCTACTGTTGAAAAATCAGCCGCTGAAAACCAGTTTTATCCTGACAAACATGGGGTTGCCGTGAGTTGGAATCAACTCAACGATAACTTTCTTAAAAAAATAATAATAATTCTTTCTCACTGTTGAAAATTGGAGAAGTTTCGGAAAGTCTAAAAATAGAAAATAAAAGTGACCAAAATCCTAGAGACAATGACTGTGATGTGTTTTCTTTTCATCCTTTTTGTATGCCTGTCCCTGTGTGTGTTTTTACAAAGTTGAGGTCGCATTACAGATAGAGTATTATGGGCTATCGTCACCCCTTTGCCAAGTCACTAAATTTTTCAAAAACGAGATGTTTTACTAGCTGCATAATGTCCTATTATATGCTTGTGCCACAATTGTTGAACTATTCCCCTGTTATCGAGTGACTGTTCCTTCAGCAGATGGTAAGTACCATTGGATATGCTGGGAGATGAGGATTCAGTGACGACTGAAGACCAAGTCCTGTTCTCAAGAGTCTTCCATTCCAGTGGTAGAGAGTGAACCTTGAACATTAGCACACAGTGTGGTAAGGCTGTCTTAGGGGTACAGACATGCGGGGAGCTGGCAGCTTACGTGGCTGTGTAAACCGTGAGTGAGTACACCGTGAGTTGGTGAGGAGGACGTTGCTCAGTGAGAGCAGGTGGGAAGAGAGGAGAAAAAGACCGAGGACGGCACCCTGGGAAACGCTCACATTTACCTAATTTGAGAAACACTCAAATCTCCAGACCCCTGTTTCCAACCATACATCTCCAACTCATCTTTCTGTAGGCACTCAGATTCAGAACGGAGCCACTACTCCCCTCCCCACCAAACCCCTCACCCCTGAAAAGCCAAGGGCACAGGGGATGAGGTGAGCTAAGAAACTAGATAGGTAGTCAGAATGGGGGCTGGGAAGACAAGATGCCTGGGGCCGAAGGTGGGAGGGTGGGGACGGGGACCAAAGGTGGAGATGACACCAAAGGGTCAGGTCAGAGTCCAAGGGCCACGCGGACAATGGAGATTCTCCTGGTGAAGCGGCACCTGCAACGCAAAACCAACCAACCCAGGAGGGATTCAGGTTGGCAAAGGTAACACTTCTTTTGCTCCTGTGGGTCCTCAAATCCATGCTAAAGCACTTACTTTCTTTTTTCCAAGTAATTTTGTATTGAAATAATTATAGGTTCACATGAAGTTATACGAAATAACACAGAGATCCCTTGTACTTTTTGCCCAGTTTCCCCAGTATAACATCTTGCAATCTATCTTACAATATCTCACAATATGACAACTAGGTTATTAGCACTGATCCACCATCTGCAGATCTCATTCAGATTTTCCCCATCAGATGAATATGCATGCGTGTGTTTAGTTCTATACAATTTTATCACATGGGTAAATTTATATATCTACCAGCACAGTCAAGATACAGAACATTTCCATCACCACAAGTATCCCTCATGTTGCCTTTAAAAAAAAAAAAAAAAATTGTAATTTTATTGTGGTAAAAATGCCTGTATAACAAAAAAAGTTTACCATTTTAGCTCATTTTAAGTGCACAATTCAGTGAAATTAATTCCTTTCACTGTGTTGTGCTACCACCACTACTGTCCATTTCCAAAAGCTTCACATCACCCCAGACAGAAATTTTTATTTTTCCTCCCCGAAGCCCCTGGTAACCACTCATCTACTTTGTCTCTATGCATTTGCCTAATTGAGATGTTTCATATAAGGGCGATCCTAAATTGTGAAATACTCAAACCTAATTCTAAAGCTTTGTGCAGTTGAAAAATACCTTAATTCCCGATTGAACACCACAAAGGTATATCTCCATACTTTAAACTTACCACTTGTTATGGATTAAATTGTGTCCCTCCCCCCTTAAAAATACGTTGGACTCCTCACCCCTGTACCTGTGGAGGTAATCTTTGTCATGTCAATTAGATCAGACCCGAGTAGGGTGGGTTCTAAATCTAATTGCTTCTGAGTCATAAAAAGACCAGAATACACATGGAGATACGCATACATGGGGGGCAGACAGGTACCATGCAGATCATCCACAAGCTAAGGAACCAAGGAAGGCCCAAAACTACCGACAAGGAACTGACTAGGCCGAGACCCTGATTGGGACTTTTAACATCCAGAACTCTGAGAAAAATTTCTGTTCTTTAAAGCCACTCACTTGTGGTATTTCTGTTACCACAGCACTAGGAAACAAGACCCCACTAAAACCAAAAAATTTAAGGGCATTGCCATCCAGTTGATTCCAACTCATGGCAACACCATATATTACAGAATAGAACGGCTCCATGGGGTTTTCTTGGCGGTCATCTTCCACAGACAGCTAGCTGGGTTCAGACCACCAAGCTTTAGGTTAGCAGATGAGATGAGCACAAACCATTTGTCCACCTAGGGAACTTAAGACACCATTAAACCCAAACCAAACCTAACCCATCACCATAGAGTCTATCCTGCAAGACACCGTTGTTGTTGTTAGATGCCGTCACGTCGGGTCTGACTCATAGTGACCCTATGTACAACAGAAGGAAACGCTGCCCGGTCGTTATAAGTCGGAATCGACTCGATGGCAACGGGTTTAAGACACCATTAGACTCTTGAAAGTCGATCATCAGGGCAGATGGTCTGAGTACGCACCACAGCATTTTCCAGAATGCTGCACTAACTCCCCAGCAGCAGAGTGGTTCCTAGGAACATTCTTCAACATGGCAGGTTTATTGCCTTTTACTGCCTTGCCTCGCTAAGCACCTGCCTCTGTGTGTGCCCAGGGCACGGTTGTGCTGGAATCCCAGGGTTACCAAGTGG
This sequence comes from Trichechus manatus latirostris, assembly GCF_000243295.1. NCBI lineage: Eukaryota > Metazoa > Chordata > Mammalia > Sirenia > Trichechidae > Trichechus > Trichechus manatus. Next base: position 8,215,291 of record NW_004444039.1, on the reverse strand, counting down.
ACGTGGGGTGCAATACTGCCGGTTGCCCCGCAGGGGCAGCAAAGGATCAAGAAGAAGAAGGTAGTCTGCTGAGGGAGAGAGCAAAGTTGCTGAGCTCTCCAGCTCCTCTCCTGAGTCACTCTGGCTGGCAGCCTCCCCTGCAGAGCTGAAGCTCAGCCACAGTTAGCAGTGAGCTGGAGAACTTGGATCAGATTTCAACCACGTTGGAGCCGAGACAAGTTAGAAGCAAGACAAGGATCAATGAAGTCAGTCTCGAAAGAGTCTTGAAAGGCAAGATATTGTAGCATAGACTTGGTCTAGATCTGAACTGTTCCATTTCGTAGTCTAGCAGCTATTTGAGCGCTTGAAATGGGACCAGTCTGAATCGGGATTTGCTGTGGGTGTAAAATACACGCCAGATGTTGAAGACTTCGTTTAAAACAAACAAAAAGAGTGTAAAATATCTCATTCATATTTTTTATAGCGATTACATGTTGAAATGATCATATTTAGGATATTTTCGAATAAATAAAATATACAATTCATTTCACCTGTTTCTTTTTTATACTTTAAAAAAATGTGACTGCTAGAAACTTTAACATGATAAGATGTGGCTTGCACTATCTTTCTGTCAGCACTGGTGTAGCTCTACCAGTCCGCCACCAGTTTACGCGAAACGAGGGGATAGGCACATATCAAATGACACTACAAAAATGCAGTAGCTACATCCAGAATCTGGGGAATTCTACAGAACAAATAGCCCAGTTCCTTTAGCAAATCAATTGCCAGTTTTAAAAAAGAGAGAGAGAGAAGAGGAGGGAGAATTGTTAACAATTAAGAGACCTGTAAACCAAATAAGGAGCCCTGGTGGCACAGTGGTAAAGCGCTCGGCTGCTAACCGAAAGGTCAGTGGTTCAAACCCACCAGCTGCTCTGCGGGGGAATGATGTGGCCATCTGCTCCTGTAAAGATTACAGCCTTGGAAACCCTGTGGGGCAGTTCTACTTTGTCCTATAGGGTCACTATGACTTGGTGGCAATGAATATTAACCAATGCAATGTGTTGACCTGGTTTGGATCCTGAGCTGAGCAAACCAACTCGAAAAAGACATTTCCTGGACAATTGGGGAAATTTGAACGCTGGCTAGATATTAGGTTCCACTATGAAATTACTGCTCATTTTGTTGAGAGTGCTAATAATATTGTGATTACCTTTTTTTAAAGCCCTTATCTTTTTGCAATCCATACAGAAAGCCTTAAGGATGGAATGATGCAATATCTCGGGGTTGCTTTAAAATAAACCAGGGGGTGCAGTGGGTTGGGGTACCTAGGGAACAAGGTTGGTAATTCTTGTTGTTGGATAATATCTACAGGGTTTCATCATGATGTTCTCCCTACTTTTGAACAAGTTTGAAATTTTCCATAATAAAAAAGTTTACTAGGATAAAAAATATTTTAAAAGGGCACAAGGGGAGGGGTTGACTCTACAGAAATGGTTGTTGTTAGTTGCATGAGGGAATTTTGGTGGGTTCGAACTGCCAACCTTTTGGTTAGCAGCTGAGCGCTTAACCACTGCACCACCAGGGCTTCTTATAAAAGACATGTTGTTGTTGTTAGGTGCCATCGAGTTGGTTCCGACTCATAGCGACCCTACTATGTACAACAGATCAAAACACTGCCCCGTCCTGCGCCATCCTCACAGTCATTGCTATGCTTGAGCCCATTGTTGCAGCCACTGTGTCAGTCCATCTCCTTGAGGGTCTTCCTCTTTTTCGACCACCCTCTACTTTACCAAGCATGATGTCCTTCTCCAGGGACTGATCCCTCCCGATAACAGGTCCAAAGTACAGGAGATAGTCTCACCATCCTTGCTTCTAAGGAGCATTCTGGTTGTACTTCTTCCAAGATGGATTTGTTCATTCTTTGGTCAGTCCATGGTATATTCAATATTCTATAAAAGACATAGCACCCCAGAAAAAGGAACACAGGCTTCAGAGTCAGAAAGGCACGTTTTTTAAGTTTAAACTCCGCCCTATACTAGCTTTGTGCTTACCCTCTGTGACTTTCCTTATCTCTACAATAAGAATATTGCCTTCTAAGGTGGTGGCGGCTGTTCTGTGGGATAGAGTTGGTTCCAACTTATGTGATGATTACATGAGATAATGAATGTGAGTCCCTGATTGTAATAAATGGCACATAGGTATCACTGGATACTATTACCCTAGGGAAGTAAAATAAGGTCACAGTTAAGGGCACAGTCCTTGGAGTCTGACAGGCCTGTTTGTGGATATGGGGCCTGGCTCCATGGAGCACAGCTGGGCCTCACGAAGCTGGAATATGGTGGAAGAGCTGAAAGCTGCCCCATGGCTCTGGCGACCAGGTTATCTCTCTGCTCCTATGAAGCAAGAGCCTTCATTTTAGCAATGCGGCTCCTCTCGCCTCTGCTTGGATGGTGCCTCCCACAGCCTCCCCCGTCCCTGTATTTCTTCTCTCCGTGGCATCCACACACAGCTGCTGAGAACTGTCTGTTCTCTGCATCTTTCAGCCTCCGCTCCTCTTCCAGCTGACTGACTCACCCCTAGCACCTTGGATTAAAATTCCTGGGGGAATCATCACAGTTCCCGCTTGGGCGAGACTTTCCTGACAGGCCACCTCAGAGCTACTGGCTGCCCTGTTTCAGTGGTCTGTCTGGTCATGCAACGGTGGCCACAGTGGCAGGATGGTGGGTTCAAAATACAGCAAGACTTAGGGATAGGAAACCATCTAGAGCTCCCTCGTCAGCAAGAATCTACGGGCTGGGCCCCTTGGAAAGAGACCGTGATGTGGCAGGGACGCTGGGGCTTGACCTTAAGGATTCATAAAAACCAACCAGCTGTTGTTTGAGTTGCCATAAAAAAAATTAGCATAGTGTGCTTATGAAAATACCTCTGGGGGAGGAAGTGGTTGGCAAACAAACGCAGAGGATACGCATTATTTACATAAAAATAATCAAATGACTTAATGCTTCTAAAGCATTTTCCAAGCACATGGTCAGTCCCCGTATATGTTTTATTCTTGTTGTTAGATCCTGCCTTAGTGGTATCCTATGCATTTTGGTTGATTTTATTTATATTTTAGTCCTAAAAATATTCCATTGTTGGTGTCCTGAATGTATTACTTGACATAAGAATTACTACAGACAGAAATGTCTATCTGACATGGTTGTAGTTGGTTATTTATTTGTGAAGGAATTGCCTTGTAGTCTGAAATTGTAGCGTTAAGGTGGTTATTGTGTCCTGATACACAATGTTTGAGTTATATGTACACTTGGTAAAATGTTCTTTCCTGTCTTACATGAAAACTGTCTCCCCAGATTTTTACAGGAAAGGGAGTCCCCTGTTTTCCTGGAAGTGTAGCAAATAAGAAGATGAGTGATTCTGATCCTGATCTTCAAACCAAGAGAAATGATCCAACATCCGCAATTTTGCCAAGGTAGGGGCTTATCATGGAACACATTCTGGGGAAAAAGTCTGAAAATGAGACATTTTAGTACCACAATGAACTCCTGAGGGAGGTTGTCATGGATTGAATTGTGTCCCCTAAAAATATCTGTCAGTGTGGCTGGCTCATGATTCCCAGTATTATAAGATTGTGTACCATTTTGTCATCTGATGTGATTCCCTTATGTGTTGTAAACTCTATCACTGTGATGTAATAAGATGGATTAGCGACAGTTATACTGATGAGGTCTACAGGATTAAATAGTGTCTTAAGCCAATCTCTTTTGAGATAAAAAAGAGAAGCAAGCAGAGACACAGGGGAACCTCATACCACCAAGAAAGCAGTGCCAGGAGCAGAGCACGTCCTTTGGACCTGAGGTTCCTGCACAGAGAAGCTCCCAGACCAAGGGAAGACTGAGGACAAGGACCTTCCTCCAGAGCCAACAGAGAGAGAAAACCTTCTCCAGGAGCTGATGCCCTGAATTTGGACTTGTAGCCTACTGGACTGTGAGAGAATAAACTTCTCTTTGTTAAAGCCATCCACTTGTGGTATTTCTGTTGTAGCAGCACTAGATGACTTAAGACAGAGGTTATGCTGTCTCCTCTTTGAAGATTTTGGGGCATATGATAAGTTCTCTTTGCTTTTGGTCTTTATAGACTGAGGTTGGGAGAACTGAACCTGGGTCATCTGAAGGGATTATCACAGCACAGTAGTTCTCAGACTTAGCTGCGCATTATAATCACCTGGTTGCCCAGATCACAGCCCAGAGCAATTAAACCTCTGGAGGTGACAGCCAGGTGATTCCTACCTGTAGTTAAGGCTGTGGGCTCTGCAGGCAAACTGACTGGCTCCAAATCCCAGCCCAGCCACTTCCTAGCTGTGTGACCCTGGACAAAAGACTTAACCTCTGCGAACGCTGTTGTAGGAAAGGAGTGATGAAAATAATAGTACCCTTACAGGATTGTCTTGAGTTTTAAATAAGATAATCTATGTAAATCACCTGTTTTAGTCATCTAGCGCTACTATAACACATATATACCACAAGCAGACGGCTTTAACAAAGAGAAGTTTATTCTCTCACAGTCCAGTAGGCTGCAAGTCCAAATTCAGGGCATCAGCTCCAGGAGAAGGCTTTCTCTCTCTGTCGACTCTGAAGGAAGGTCCTTGTGATGCATCAGTCTTCCCTTGGTCTGGGAGCATCTCTGTGCAGCAACCCCAGGTCCAAAGGATGTGCTCTGCTCCTGGCACTGCTTTCTTGGTGGTATGAGGTTCCCCTGTGTCTCTGCTCACTTCTCTCTCTTTTATATCTCAAAAGAGATTGGCTTAAGATACTACCTAATCTTGTAGACCTCATCAGTGTAACTGCTGCTAATCCATCTTATTACATCAGAGTGATAGAATTTACAACACATTAGGAAATTGTATCAGATGATAAAATGGTAGACAATCATACAATACTGGGAATCATGACCTAGCCTAGTTGACAGATTCTTTGGGGGGACACAATTCAATCCATGACACTACCTAAAACAGGTCAGTGGGTTCTATAGCCATTATTATTAACTAACAGTTTTCTTGTTTCATATAATTCCTCTCGGAGACATTCTAAGCCATGGTTCCTCCATCTGACACTCACTCACCTAGTGGGCTTCTTGTATTGTCCTATAACATCCCTTCTTTCATATATGGATTTATTTTACAAATATTCGTTAAGTATCTCCCTTGCTACAAGTGGAGCCCTAGTGGCACAGTGGTTAAGTGTTCAGCTGCTAACCAAAAGGTCAGCAGTTCTAATCCACCAGCCGCTCCTTAGAAACTCTATGGGGCCGTTCTGCTGTGTCCTACAGGGTGGCTATGAGTCGGAATGGGTTTGCTTTTTGGGTTATTCCACTGTGACAGGTGACACAAACGAGGTATGCACACCTGCCTCACCCCACTGGAGTTTACCTTCTCTCAAGGTCTGTGTCTTCCCGACGAGGTCACAAGCATCATGAGTTAACAGACCATGTCTTACCCCTCGTCAGCCCCAACGCCCAGCGCCTAGCGCTGCAAACTGGCAAGACTGCAGGGCACCAGAGGCTGGAAGGCTGCGATCTCGTTCCTGCGTAACCACTCCTAGGCTGGGTGATGGCGTGCAAGTCACTGTCCTCCGGAGGTCTATGAGCTCATCTGCAGAATGGAGATTATTCATATACCACTGTCCTCAAGACTACGGGCACGTCGACCGTCCCACCAGCAGGCCCTCAGGAACAGCTGCCGCGCGCGTCCACCAGGGGGCAGCAGGGGCGGCCGATCCGCCCGCCGCGTGACGTCAGCCGGGCGCGCCGCCTGAGGACCGGGACCCGGGGCGGCGCCATGGGTGCCGAGGCCTCGGGGTGCGGGCCGGCGCTGCGCGAGCTCGTGCGCGAGGCCGAGACCAGCCTGCTCGAGTGCAAGGTGTGCTTCGAGCGGTTCGGCCGCGGCCAGCAGCGGCGCCCGCGCAACCTGCCCTGCGGCCACGTGGTCTGCCTGGCCTGCGTGGCCGCCCTGGCGCACCCGCGGACGCTGGCCCTCGAGTGTCCCTTCTGCCGGCGAGCCTGCCGGGGCGGCGACACGAGCGACTGCCTGCCGGTGCTGCACCTCCTGGAGCTCCTGGGCCCCGCGCTTCGCCCGGCCGCGCCCGCGCCCCGCGCCCTCCCCGGCGCCCCCGGGGTCCTCGCCTGCCACCAGGCCTTCGGCGGCTGGGGGACCCTGGTCAACCCCACCGGGCTGGCGCTGTGCCCCAAGACGGGGCGGGTCGTGGTGGTGCACGACGGCAAGAGGCGGGTCAGGGTCTTTGACTCCCGGGGACGGTGTGCGCATCAGTTTGGGGAGAAAGGGGAGGCTGTCCAAGACATTAGGTACCCACTCGACGTCACCGTCACCAACGACGGCCACGTGGTTGTCAGCGACGCCGGCGACCGCTCCATCAAAGTGTTTGATTTTGGGGGCCGTATCAAGCTCGTCATTGGGGGCCAGTTCTCCTTACCTTGGGGTGTGGATACCACGCCCCAGAATGAGGTCGTGGTGACTGACGCGGAGGCAGGGTCCCTGCATCTCCTGGAAGTCGATTTTCCGGAAGGGATCCTGCAGAGAGCTGACAGGATGCTCGCTCACCTGTGCAGTCCCCGAGGGGTGGCCGTGTCTGGGCTGACTGGGGCCATTGCGGTCCTGGAGCACCCCCTGCCTCCGGGGGGCACCCGAGCGTGCAGCACCAGGGTGAAGGTGTTTAGCGCAAGCATGCAGTTGATCGGCCAGGTGGATTCCTTTGGACTGAGCCTCTTCTTTCCTTCTAAAATTACTGCCTCCGCAGTGACCTTTGATCACCAAGGGAATGTGATTGTTACTGATACCTCTAGTCAAGCTGTCCTATGCTTAGGAAAGCCTGAGGAATTTCCAGGACTGAAGCCCCTCGTCACTCAAGGCCTCTCCCATCCTGTGGCCCTGACCTACACCAAGGAGAATTCTCTGCTTGTGCTGGATGCGGCTGCCCATTCTGTAAAAGTCTTTAAGGCTGACTGAGGGTGTTGGGGGGTGGCTGGGGCCTGGGATCAGAAGCCCTGGGGTTGCCACTGATGAATTGGTTAGCCCTGGATAAGACAATCTCATCTATCCAAGAGGGAAAATTATAACTGCCTGGCAAATTTACAGAGGTTGTGGCAATTATTAAATAATAATGAAATCTACCGTTTCTTGAATGTGTACTCCCTGTGCTAAGAGATTTGCAAACGTTAACTCATTTAATCCTTACAACTACCCAATGAGGTAGTTTCTATTATCAACCCCTTTTTGGAGATGAGAAGACTGAGGTCCAGAGAGGTTAAGTGACTTCCCCAAGGGCACATCTCCTGATTGTGACAGCTGCTATTTGAGTTCCCTTCTGACTCCGAAACCTCTTGGTCTTCAATGAGGTAACAGGTGCGAAAATGAACTGTGAATGTACAAGTGCTAGGGCTTCCACGTGTACTCTTTGTACAAGTAGCTAATTTGTTAGCTGGATTACACAGAAAGGTTTTATGGGAGCATCAGTTCAGTTTAACCGTTTGATGGCGCTACAGTGAAGTTGCTGTGAATCCTGAACTCCTTGAATAAGAAGATGATTGAACTGCTTATTATTCAAAAGGTAAACGTGTCTTTTCATACCTGTATCTCTTCCGCTATGGAGTCCCTGGATGGTGCAAATAGTTAATGCACTCGGCTGCTAACCGAAAGGTTGAAAGTTTGAGTCCACCCAGAGGCACCTTGGAAGAAAGGCCTGGCAGTCTACTTCCGAAAAATCAGCCATTGAAAACCCGATAGAGAACAGTTCTACTCTGATACACGTGGGGTTGCCGAGAGTCTGAGTCAACTGGACGGCAACTAGTTGGTTTTTTTTTTTTTAATCTCCTCTACTATAGACACTCAGGAAATGTGAACTTGGTGGGTTGTTTGAAAAAGGCCTGTGTTGGCATAAGTTCTAAGCCACTCTGCAGCGCTCAAGTCAGAAGGCCAGATGCTACTCCTGTTATATGTTTATGTTAATAGGAGATAAGGCACCGTAATAGTTCCTGACCAGAACGATTTTTGCCTGCCTTTTTATAACCTGAAGCACTTTGTGATGGGGTTTTCCTTTGTGCAATTTAAATGTGTCCCACTTGTTGCAGACATTCAGTACTCAATAAAACAGTCTGCCTGATGCGAAGTCAGCACTTAGACCACTGCTAAGCACTTAAGTGACTTCTTGAAGTTTAGCCTCCACGGAGTGAATGCCTGCTTCATGTTGCACCTGCTCCCTTAGCTCAGTCGGTGGGAATTCAGGCCCAGTGGCCAGCGGCGTGTTTTTAGCCAGTGTGAACTACGTCGCCTGTGGGGCTGTTTGAGTAGTACCACGTAACTGGGACCTCAGAAGCGGCAGCAGAAATGGTCTTGAGACATTTTCTCCGGGAGAAAATACTGATTTTGAAAGGTGAGGGTTTGCTTTAGGAAGTAGCTGGTGCTTTATCAGCAACTGGATTCTACTATTCGAAGAGGTTTTATAGACGTAATGTACATACTAGAGCCAGCCCCCAAATTATGACTATGGTCCAGAAGATCGTAAGTTTATCCTTTGAGTTTGGTTCCCGTGCCAGCCCACCAATCCCCCCCCCCTTTTTTTCCCAATGTTCCCATCATACAGCACTAATAGTAAGCTTTCAGCCACTGGACCACCATTGGTAAATACAGTCTAAATAGGGATTCCGGGGATAACCTCCCCCTCACACACACGCACATCCCACCCGTAGAAGTCACCCTGAGGTTGGTGACTTCACAGGTGTTCTGAGTTGTATGAGAAAAGTTGTCCCAGGTGGAGATGTGGATTCAGACTTGGTCGCTGGTGAGCTGAGCATTATTTGTACTTCACCGTGACTGATCTTAGAAACATTTACCTTAGAGCAATGGTGTTTTGGTAGTCTCAGAGCGTTGAGCCAATTCAAGGGATGTTCCTTGTTTGGAATGGTCAACGGCATCATCTCTGACTGAAGCTGTGCATATGTCTTTTTCAGACAACACTCACGGTAGAGGTGTGGAAATTGCAACACGTGTGGAGGTTTGTGAGCAAGGTATCGCTTGTCACTGTGTGGATTGCCAGACCGGAAGGTATGGGTGTGAGTCTGTGGGATGATGGTGAGACTCTCACAGATGTTAATAAATTACCTTGTTAACTGCTACCTCTGCTCGTGGATTATTGGGGTCAGGGGTGGGGTGGGGCAGACTATGCAGCATAAAGTGTGGAAAGCAGCTTTTCCCAGGAATGGCATAGTCTACTAGGAGCAGAGTTTCCCTGGGGAAGACACAAAGCTTCAGTGACCTGTAAAGCAGATGCTAAATTCCTCTCCTGATTTAGTTCGTTCAATGCAAACTGGTTAAAGGGCTTGAGAGACACACCACACTGAACTCCAGGCTATCAAAGAGACCGGAGAGTTCTGAGATAGGAGGAAGCTGTTCCAGCAGAAAGTAAAAGGTTCCAAGGTGATGGGGAAAGATGGAATCACACGCCTTTCAGCAGCCCTGCCCACCTGGGGAGCCCAGAGAAGCGAACGCAGCCATGTTGGCTCCAGTCTCAGCTGTTCTCACACCACTTGCATCTGTTCTAGTTTTGCCCGGTTCTTGATCATTGGATCGTCTCCTGCTTTTGACCTTGTCACCTGACTTGGTTTTCTCAGTCTTTTTCCTTGGCATTTTCTAAGGACCTTAATTCAGATTCGTAAATCTCCTCTCTAGCAAGTCTAATTCTGATCTCAGGACCCAAACCCATCACCGCTTTGCTAGTGTCTTATGTAGACCTTGCCTGGCCCCCATTAAGTGGGGTGCAGGCCACACAGAAAGTGAATTATACATCTTTTGAGGAAGAAACAGTATATCATGCACTTCAGAAAAATGAAGAAGAACCACTGCTGATAGCAGGTTTAATAATCCCCGAGTCCCACCACAGAGAGAAGAAATGTAAACTGGCGGCTAGTGCTCCACTAGGAGCCTTGATGGCATAGAGGTTAAAGTGCTCGGCTGCTAACCAAAAGGTCAATGGTTTGAACCCAGCAGCTACTCAGCAGGAGAAAGCTGTGGCAGTCTGCTTCTGTAAAGTTGACAGCCTTAGAAACCCTGTGGGCAGTTCTGCTGTCTCCTGTAGGGTCACTGTCTTAGTCACCTAGTGCTGCTACAACAAATCCACAAGTGGCTGGCTTTACCAAACAAATGTATTCTCTCACAGTCTAAGAGGCTAGATGTCTGAATGCAGGGCCCCAGATCCAGGGGAAGGCCTTCTCTCTCTGTTGGCTCTGGGGAAAGGTCCTTGTCATCAACCTTCCCCTTGTCTAGGAGCTTCTCAGCGCAGAGACCCCTGGTCGAAAGGACATGTTCTACTCCCTTCGCTTCTTTCTTGGTGGCATGAGATCCCTCTCCTTTCTGCTCGCTTCTCTCTTCAGCTTCTGCTTCCTGGTTCCATGGCCTCTCGGCCCCTCAGGCCTCTTGAGCCAGCCATGTGTCTGCCCTGCTCCAGCATGTGCTCCAAAGCTCTTTAGCTCTGCCAATAAGTGCCCGGAGGTGCACCACTCTGCCAGTAAACCTTGGCCAGAAGGCACTCAGCTCTCTTGCTCCATGGGTCGGGTCAGCAAGCCTAGCTCCAATGATAAGTGCCCGGAGGTACCCCACTCCTCCAAGAAGCCTCCTGGGCAAAGGCACTCAGCTCTCGCGCTCCGTAGGTCGGCTCCTGCGTGGTCTTGTGCTGATCTCCTGGTTTTGCTGCCACTGTTTCTCTGCTGCTGCTTATGGCTGTCTGCCATCTCCGATGTTACACCTCTCCTCACTTCCTTCTGAGTCCTCACCAGAATTGTCTTTGATGTTCCTAATTCCACCAACACTCTCTTCAAGTCAATCTAGGCTTTTACTACTAGGCGCTTTAAAATTCTTCCAGCTTCTACCCATTACTCAATTCCAAAACTGCTTCCACATTGTAGATATCTGTTAGAGCAGCACCCACTGTCCTAGTACCAAGTTCTGTCTTAGTCATCTAGTGCTGCTATAATAGAAATACCACAAGTGGATGGCTTTAACAAAGAGAAATTTATTCTCTCACAGTCTAGAAGGCTAGATGTCCGAATTCAGGGCCCCAGCTCCTGAGGAAGGCTTTTGCTCTGCTCTGGATCCTGCATTTGGCTCGTCAGCCTCTGACCACCAGTTCTTGGGACTTGGGCCAGCAGCCTGCCATCTTACCTGCTGATCTTGGATTCGTCAGTCTTCACAGCCCGTGAGCCAGTAGCCAGCCGTCTGACCTTTGGATCTTAGGCTCATCAGCCTCTGCAGCTACATGAGTCAGGAGAAGCCTCCAGCCTGATGTCTGACCCACGGACTTGGGACTCTACCAGCCTTTACAACTGTGTGAGCCATTTCCGTCAGGTAAATCTCTGTCTATATAATATATATACATGCTTCACTGGTTTTGCTTCTCTAGAGTCACGTGAGTCAGAACTGACTCGCCGGCAGTGGGTTTGGGTTTCAGTGCTCCGCTGACAGTGGTATACTATGGTGGCGTATCGTGGTAACCAGGAGTGGAACCTGAATATGCAGAAGATGTGACAGTGAGATTGCCAAGACTGAGCACGACGACTGTACGGGACACTCATACTGTCTGCTCTGCCCCTCCTATGGCCCCCGCTGATGAGCCGGCCCTCGGCAGCCACATTTCCTACTGCACGACCTCCTCCAGCAATAGCTGACTGGATGGGGGTGCACACCTAACTGAAGGAGAGCCAATCCGTGAATGATGTGCCACCAAATGTATTAATTAGACCAGGAAGGTAGCCTATGAAGTGGCCTGGGATGAAGAGGTTTTCCTAAAAGACTGTGAGGAGATCCAATTAGATTTTTGTCCTTGAAATTTTGAATTGAGAAGTATGAAGAAAATCAGGCAGAGGGCAGGCTGCAGGGATTCTGGAAGCATGCTCAGATAGAGGGGCACAGAGAGCAGCTGTGAGCAAGTCAAAACCGAGAATGTGTAGACGCTGTGAGCAGGGAGGAGTCCCTGGGTGGTGTAGGTGGTTAGGGGTGCCTCCAAGCAGCACGGTCCACCCTTGAGAGGACAGACCCCGGGAGGAGAGACGCAGGCACTGGGAATGGGCTCAGGATGTATGGCAGGGAGCCCAAGGTACCCAGAGCATAGTCTTGGAGGGGTCAGGGGTGCCGGGAGAGTACATCCCCTTGCCCCTGTGGGCTCCTTGCCCCATTGGGAGAGGCATGGCTTAAGGAGGCTAGAGTGGGCCTGTGCTTGGTTCTAGCGTGGTACTCTCCATGCATACGAGCAGCTCACTGTGGTGTGACTGGCAATGAGGGCAGAAGCATGGGGTTGAGAATGCCAGGTCAGGGAAGTAATAGCTTCAGTGTGGATGGAGCTTTTGCTCCATTTTGGGATGCCCCATTTTGAGAAAGATGATGACAAGCTGGAATATGTTTAAAAGGTATGAGGGGGGATCAAAAAAAATGTTTCTGTCTGCCTCAGTCATCTGAATGTAACCTCAGTGAAGGCAAAGATGTTTCTCTGTTGTTCACAGCTGTGTCCTCAGAGCCTAGAACAGTGCCTGACACATAGTAGGCATTAAATTTTGTTTGTTGTTGAATTAATAAATGTTTTCTCTCAAGAAATTTCTCTAGATTATTCCTTTTGCTGATAAAAAAGAAGTGGTGTTGGTAGCTGGGTAGCTTGGGGAAGTTGGTCTAGAATTAAAACAGTTTGTGGTGGGTTTGCTCAGTGACTCCTTGCAGAAGCATCATGGTGACTGTGGTAGCTTGGATCAGGTTTGGGTGAAGAACTTCGTGTTCTCAGTCACCACATTTCCGTCTTCACCCAAGTGCACGGGACTTGGAGGCATGGGGTTGCCTAAGTCTTCATGAGTCACATCTTTTGTCAAACCATGAAGAGCAGAGACACCCGTGTGCTGGCTCTCCAGTACCAGGAGTGATGTCAGCCTCATCTGGAGGGAAGAGCATGAACTCAGAGAGTCCCTCTCACTCAGCTGTGGTGTACGTGACGCACTGTTGAAGTTGTCTCCGGGTTAATTTTGGTTGATAATGGCCACCGAAAGAGACTTCTGGCTTTCCTACGAACCACATGTGGGTATGGGCAGCCCACCCACAGACATTTGTTGGCTGACAAGCCGTAAATTATACACTAGGTTCATGACAGTAGTTAAAGAGCAGCTGGCTCATATTTTCCCCCAGAAATAACGCTATAATTGGGGCTAATTCTCTGACAAAGGACTCTGCTTAAATCAGTCATTGGTTTGACTAACAGTGTCGTAAAATTAGCTAACCAAAACCTAAAATCACTCATAAAATGATAATATGAAATTAGGCTTCAAGCCACAGAGTCTTAGGACTGGAAGGAAACTTAGATGTTTTCCACTAGATTAGTGTCAGATTACAAGACTGCAAACGGAACCCACAGGCGTAAAAGGACTGGATTAGATCACACAGATGCTTAAGGGTAGAGCCAGGACTAGAAACTGGGCCTTTCCATAGTCCACACTGACCCTACCAGAAAAAAACAAACCAAACCTGTTGCAGTCGAGTAGGTTCCGACTCCTAGCGACCCTATAGGACAGAGTAGAACTTCCCCATAGGGTTTCCAAGGAGCAGCTGGTGGATTCAAACTGCCGACCTTTTGGTTAGCAGTCATAGCACTTATGAACCACCAGAGCTCCATTGACCCTACAGAGAGTCATTTTTGCCCCTCTAGATTGCCTGTGGAGCCCTGATGGTGCAGTGGTTAAGAGCTATGGCTGCTACCCAAAAGGTCAGCAGTTCCAATCTACCAGCTGCTCCTTGGAAACCCTATGAGGCAGCTCCACTCTGTACTATGAGATCACTATGAGTCGGAATCGATTCGATGACAATGGGTTTGGTTAGATTGCCTGCAGGAGTTCCTGAGTGATGCAAAGAGTTAAGTGCCTGACTACTAACCAAACGGTTAGCAGCTCACCCCCAGTGAGAAGTGCCTCCGAAGAAACCTGCTGATTCCCTGTGATGCTCTCAGAGTGCAAGAGGAACAGAGGTGGACCAGCCAACCCCGAAACCCACATGTACAAGAGGGACGGTGGAAAAGGACCTGAAGGTCAAAGCTGAGAAAACCCACATGCAGGCACACATACACACACTGGCACTTGATCTTTTACTGGTAAAGTTCTGAAGTTCCTTACAAATAAGCCCTTTTGCCCTATTTTCCTTAAGTCAACTTTATATGATTGTTTCACTGCATCTGCTGGGATGCCTCATTGTTTTTCTTTCAAATGGTGTCCAGGTTTGTGTCCATGCTGGCCCAAGAGAACACCATGGTATTTACAGATTGACCTATTAGGCTATAACCATGAGGTCAGCCTCTTCAGTCGTTGTCCAAGTCAGGGCCGATGAGTCCAAAGTCAAGTGGTTCAGTCTCCCTGTGGGTCCCAGGTAACTTCACTCTATTTCATGTCATCAAATGTACTCCAGCAGTGCCTGTCCTTATTGTAAACAGGTACCCTTGGTTACAAGGTAGCTGGATTAAGGAATTTAAACACAGCTAACATTATCATAATTTTTGTAAATTATTTTACAAAGCTGTTGATTTATTTGATCTTCATGGTGTCTCTTGAGAGAGATAGGATAGGTTTTATTAAACTGACTTATAGGTGAAGAAGCTGAGACTCACAGAGATGGAGGGACTTGCCCAAGATTACATAACTGAATCTTGGTGTTTTAGGTAAGTGGAGAGCAGGTGGTTCTTAAAATCTCCCCCAAGTGGTTCTTTGTGCAGCCAGGGTTGGGTCCCACTGCTCTGGAAGACAAACAGAAGTCTCAAGCTTCCCTGAGTGGTGTTATCTCCAACACATCTGCTGTTCACATCAGCCTGCATCAGCACCAGGTAATGCTCTTTGGGAAGAAATGTTGGCACCCTTCTCAAATTTCAGAGCCTTGGTTTATAACGTAGACTGCTCGTGTTGGTTTCTGACTGCCACACGCCCCACACGACAGTCCTTTCTTTGAGGTGCTGTGGAGAGAGGCCTGTTCACTTGACTAGAGCAAATGCTGTGACTGGGTCTTCAGACAGGTCTGAGTGATTGAAGCCAAGTTTTGATGTTTCCCTTAAAGGAAAATGAAATCTGCTATAATTTTCAGAGATCAGTGAATGTAATTCTTTAGTTGCCTAGCCCATGGTGAGCTGTGACTCTCTGATCTCATGTTTAGAGTACTGTGTAGGCTTAATTTATAAGGAATAGTGAAAGAGTCTATGGGCAAAATACTGAAAGACGCAGGAAGCATCAAAAGAAGATGGAATGAATACACAGAGTCACTGTACCAAAAAGAACTGGTCAACGTTCAACCATTTCAGGAGGTAGCATATGATCAGGAACCGATGGTACTGAAGGAAGGAGTCCAAGCTGTACTGAAAACATTGGCAGAAAACAAGCCTCCAGGAATTGACAGAATACCAATTGAGATATTTCAACAAACGGATGCAGCGCTGGAAGTGCTTACTCATCTATGCCAAGAAATTTGGAAGACAGCTAGCTGGCCAACCGACAAGAAAGATCCATATTTATGCCTATTCCAAAGGTGGTCCAGCAGAGTCTGGAAATTATCAAACAATGTCATTAATATCACATGCAAGTAAAATTTTCTGCAGATAATTCAGAAGTGGTTGCAGCAGTACATTGACAGGGAACTGCTAGAAAGTCAAGCCAGATTCAGAAGAGGACGTGGAACGAGGGCTGTCATGCTTGGTAAAGTAGACGGTCAGCGAAGAAGAGGAAGACCCTCAAGGAGATGGATTGACACAGTAGCTGCAACAATGGGCTCAAGCATAACAAGGATTGTGAGGACGGCGCAGGACGGGGCAGTGTTTCGATCTGTTGTACACAGGGTCACTATGAGTCGGAATTGACTCGAAGGCACCTAACAACAACAACAGTTCTTAAGGAAGAGGCTTCGAGAGCTGCCTGCCAAAATGCAGAAGGCTGGCTCATAAGAGGCCACTCTCACTAAACTCAGAGGCCCCGAGGTTCTCTTCCATGTCTCCCTCCCTCTGTATGCCCTTTTGTTCATGGTTGTTTCTTTGTAATGTTTTTTTTGTCAGTTGTAGAAGTAATTTATGCTCATTGTAGGACTGGAAAATATAGATAAGCATAAAGATATTTAATCAGAAAACTCTACTGTTACTATTTTTGAATTAAGTTGACTCTCTTCACTGTGGAATTAGTATTCCTGGAAATCACTTCATATATCCAAACTTTGTAAAACAGTAAATGTATCACATAAAGGGCGTATCCTCTTTGGCCAAAAGTAAATTTTAGTGGCATTCCTCTGAAACTCACTTTCAGAAATCACAAAACCCAGGAAGCAAGAGCTCTCGTACAGACAGTGTGGTGCTCACCAAATACTCTGTCTGCCCTCCACCTTTCCCAGCCCCTGGCCTTAGCTGTCAACAGAACCCAAGATGAGGCATACAAGTCCTGTGAGAGGACAAGAAAGAAGGAAAAGACATGGAGATAAAACAGAGGTCTCAAGTTTGATACTGAAGCTATAGGAATCTACAAAGATAAGAGGTACTCAGATGTTACACAGTAAAATTTAAATGGACTCTAATTATGCTCCTGGAAACCCTAGTGGCCTAGTGGTTAAGGGCTACGGCTGCTAACCAAAAGGTCAGCAGTTCAAATTCACCAGGCGCTCCTTGGAAAACTTTATGGGGCAGTTCTACTCTGTCCTATAGATTCACTATAGTCGGAATCGACTCCACGGCAACAGGTTCGTTTTTTTTAGTTTTTAATTATGCTCCTATCCTTTCAATCATATCAAAGTTTGCATTATAACTAGGAAAGTTGACCTTAGTGTATGCAGTCAGGGTATTTTTTCATCAGTCATGAGGACAGTCTGCCTTTGCTGCTGCACAAAGGGAGACCAGCTCCTGTAAATCTGCGAAACCGTCCATTAGCACAGGGCTGTGAGCTGTGTGGCGTGCTGGGCCGCGGCATGGCGACGCGTGTGCTGGGATCAGAGTCGCCTGCTGCTCCAGTTTCTTCACACCTGCCATTATGTCATCGCCCAGCTCACACTCTGATGAGCAAGGTATTTCCACATAGACTTCAGCTTAACAGCCCTTCTTTCTAGATACCCAATCCTAGGCCAACAGTTAGTTCCACTTTCAAGCCACTGATGGATATGCTTGAGTTGACATGAAAGTGATGATACAGGAGGCCAATCCCATTACATTGTGGAGTTAATTTTCACAATACTGTACCGGTTTTCCAGAGTAGACACAAAAATATAAATCTTACAATAGAACTTCCTCTTTCCTGATAAATCAGGAAGAAATACTTTATATGTACCTGCTGAACTTGCTACCAAGAGGCAGTTGTTCGAACAGAACAAGGGGATACTGCGTGGTTTAAAGTCAGGAAAGGTGTGCATCAGGGTCGTATCCTTTCACCATACTTATTCAATCTGTATGCTGAGAAAATAATCGGAGAAGCTGGACTAAACGAAGAAGAGTGGGGCATCAGGATGGGAGGAAGACTCATAAACAACCTGCATTATGCAGATGACACAGCCTTGCTTGCTGACAGTGAAGAGGACTTGAAGCACTTACTGATGAAGATCAAAGACCACAGCCTTCAGTATGGATTACACCTCAACATAAAGAAAACAAAAATCCTCACAATTGGACCAGTAAACAACATCGTGATCAACAGAGAAAAGATTGAAGTTGTCAAGGATTTCATTTTACTTGGATCCGCAGTCAACACCCAGAGAAGCAGCAGTCGAGAAATCAAATGACACGTATTGGGCAAATCTGCTGCAAAAGACCTCTTTAAAGTGTTAAAAAGTAAAGACGTTACTTTGAGGACTAAGGTGCGCTTGACTCAAGCCATGCTGTTTTCAGTCGCATCACATGCATGTGAAAGCTGGACAATGAATAACGAAGACCCAAGAAGAACTGACGCTTTTGAATTACGGTGTTGGTGAAGAACATTGAAGATACCATGGACTGCCAGAAGAACGAACAAATCTGTCTTGGAAGAAGTACAGCCAGAACGCTCCTTAGAAGTAAGGATGGCCAGACTTTGTTCCACATACTTTGGACATGTCATCAGGAGGGACCAGTCCTTGGAGAAAGACATCATACTTGGTAGAGCAGAGGGTCAGTGAAAGAGAGGAAGACCCTCCGCGAGATGGATTGACCCAGTGGCTGCAACAATGGGCTCAAGCATAGAAATGATGATGAGAATGGCACAGGAACAGGCAGTGTCTCTTTCTGTTGTACGTGGGTCTCTCTGAGTCGGAACTGAGTTGACGGCACCTAACAACAACAAACTTGCTAGAAGCACTATCTGTACAAATGAAGCAGATGAGGATTTCCAAATGCATTTCTGTATCATTTATGAAGTTTATCAATTTTCTTGTTTTGGTAATGTCTTTGTCAGGTTATGCTGCCCTCATAAAACAAGTTGGGAAGTATTCTCTCCTTTATTTTCTGAAAGAATTTGTGTAATATTGGTGTTATTTCTTCTTTAAAAGTTGATAGAATTCAACAGTTAAATCTTGTGAACCTGGAGCTTTGTTGGTTGGAAGATTTTTCATTGTGAATTCAATTTCTTTACTAGATATAAGGCTATTTTTAATTCATATTGTGTCAGTTTTGGTAAATAGTATTTTTCAAGAAACTTGTTCATTTAACCTAAGTTGTGGAAGTGGTTGGCAATAAGGTTGTTTATAACATGTCCTTTTTAGCCTTTAAATGTTTGTAGTGATAATTCCTCTCTCATTCCAGATATTGGTAATATGTATTCTCTTTATTTTTCTTAATCAGTCTGGCCAGGGGTTTATCAATTTTCTTTATCTTTTCAAATAACCAGCTTTTGGCTTTATTAATTTTTGTTTGTTTGTCTGCTTTTCTATTTCATTAATTCTGTTCTGCTTATGTTCCTTCTACTTTGGGTTTAATTTGCTCTTCTTTTTCTAGCTTTTTAAAATGGAACGTTAAATCATTGATTTTAGACCTTTATTCTATTCTAATCCACACACTGAAAGCTAGGAATTTCCCTCTTACTACAGATTTAGTAGCATTCCACAGATTTTTTTTTTAATTGTTGTGCTTTAAGTGAAAGTTTACAATTCAAGTTAGTCTCTCTTACAAAAATTTATACCATACATTGTTATGTGACCCTAGTTGCTCTCGCTATACTGTGACAGCACACTCCTCTTTTCCACCCCGGATTTCCCGTGTCCATTCAACCAGCTCCTGTCCCTTTCTGCCTTCTCATCTTGCCTCCAGACAGGAGCTGCCCATTTAGTCTCACGTATCTACTTGAACTAAGAAGCACAGTCTTCATGAGTATCATTTTATGTCTTTGTCATGGATTAAATTGTGTCCCCCAAAAATATCTGTCAACTTGGCTGGGTCATGATTCCCAGCATTGTATGATTGTGTACCATTTTGTAAATCTGATGTGATTTCCTTATGTGTTGTAAACTCTATCACTATGATGAGGTTTACAAGATTAGATAGTGTCTTAATCCAATCTCTTTTGAGATATAAAAGAGAGAAGCAAGCAGAGACACATGGGAACTTCATACAACCAAGAAAGCAATGCCGGGAGGAGAGCGCATCCTTTGGACCTGAGGTTCCTCTGCAGAGAAGCTCCCAGACCAAAGGAAGATTGATGACACAAGACCCTTCCTCCAGAGCCAGCAGAAAAAGCCTTCCCCTGGAGCTGACGCCCTGAATTTGGACTTGTAGCCTACTGGACTATGAGAGAATAAACCTCTCTTTGTTAAAGCCATCCACTTGTGGTATTTCTGTTGGAGCAGCACTAGCTGACTAAGACAGTCTTATAGTCCAGTCTGTTGTTTGTCTGAAGAGTTGGCTTCAGGAAAGGTTTTAGTTCTGAGTTAACAGAGAGTCCAGGTGGCATGTCTTCTGGGGTTCCTCCAGTCTCAGTTAGACCATTAAGTCTGGTCTTTTTACGTGAATTTGAGTTCTGCACATTTTTCTCCTGCTCCATCAGGGACTCTCTGTTGTGTTCCCTTTCAGAGAGATCAATGGTGGTAGCCGGGCACCATCGAGTTCTTCTGGTCTCAGGCTGATGAAGTCTCTGGTTTATGTGGCCCTTTCTGTCTCTTGAGCTAATACTTTCTTTGTGTCTATGGTGTTCTTCATTCTCCTTTACTCCAGGTGGGTTGGGACCAATTGATGCATCTTAGATGGTCATTCACTAGCTTTTAATACACTAGATGCCACTCACCCAAGTGACATCCCACAGATTTTGATATGTTGTATTTTCATTACCATTTGGCTCAAAGTATTTTTTAAAATTTTCCTTGTGATTTCTTCTTTGATCTGATGATTATTTAAAAGACGTTATTTAATTTCTAAATATTTGGAGTTTTCCTATATAACTTGTTATTGATGTTTAATTTAATACCACTGTACTCACAGAATATACTTTAAATGATTTCAGTACTTTTAAATTTGTTGAGATTTGTTTTATGGCCCAGTATGTGGATTACTTTGACTAACATACTGTGTGCATTTGAAAGAATGTATATTGTGTAGAATGCAGTGTCCTATAAATATTAATTTAGGTCAATATGGTTGATAAAACCAAAAAAAAAACCCCTTACCGTCAAGTCAGTTCCAACTCATAACAACCCTATAGGACAGAGTAGAACTGCCTGATAGGGTTTCCAAGGAGAAGCTGGTGGATTTGAACTAATGATTTTTTGGTTAGCAGCTGAGCTCTTAACCACAGCACCACCAGGACTCCATATGGTTGATAGTATTGTTTATCTCACCTATGTTTTTACTTTTTTTGTCTAGTTCTATCAATTGCTGAGAAGAATGTTAAGATCTCCCTCGACAATGGAGTGTCCATTTCTGCCTTTAATTCTGTCCATGTTTGCCTGATGCATCCTGAAGCTCTATTGTCAGACACATACACAGTCAGGACTGTGAACTGATGAACTGACACTTTTATATCATAAAATATTCCTCTATCTTTGATGATATTCTTTGTCTTGAAGTTTATGTTATATTAATACATCCACTCCAGCCTTCTAATGCTTATTGTTTGCATGATGTATCTTTTTTCATCCATTTAATTTCAACCTATCTGTGTCTTTAAATTGCATCTCTTATAGATAGGCAAAAAAGACAAGGTGTTTTCTATCGGAGTTGTAGCCTCCCATATGGTGCAGATCACGGCCATCTCTAAGGCTAGAAGCCGCGAAAGTGGGGAAACCCACCCCATGCCATCGCCTGCCAAGGCTCAGTTCCTCCCCAGAATATGCTTGCTTTTGGCTGCCCTCCAGTGCCTGGTTACTCTCCAGCTAATTGTTTTTGTTTGTTTTTGTATTTTATCCAGAGTTTATAGTTGTTTTCTATAGGAAGATTGGGCAGTTGGAGCTAATTCAACCAGACTGGAACAAAAGTTTATCAATTTAAAGACTATCTTGTACATTTCTTTGATGTTTTTGAGGTACAAGAATTGATTCAGTAAATATGTGCCATGTGCTCACATTGGTTAAGCATCGGGCCCCTTGTCGTTGTCAACTGCAGTCAAGTCAGCTCCAGCTCGCGGTGACCTTAGGTATAACAGAATGAAATGTTGCCCTAGGCTCTGGCAATATAGTGATGAATACGACCTGGTCCCTACCCTCAAGGCACTAATGGTGGGCAGGTGAACCTGGAGAAGGCAGTACACAGCGGTGTGTACTGTGTGAACACGCACAGAGCGCTGTGAAGAGGAAGCAGTAACCCCAAACGGCCACAATAATAAGAGTCGATTCCGACTCATAGAGACCCCATAGGACAGAGTAGAACTGCTCCTAGGGTTTCCAAGGCTGTAATCTTTACAGAAGCTGGATGCCACGTCCTTCTCCCACAGAGAGGCTGGGGGGTTTGAACTGCCAAGTTTTTGGTTACCAGCTGAGCGCTTAACCGCTGTGCCGCCAGGGCTCCTTCAAGGCCACAATAGAAAAGGACTATTAGAAGAGATGATATCACCTTACAATTCCAGACTGATTAATGCCATAAATACTGGACACCCCGTCCAAAACAAGCTAAAAGGAAACAGTTTGTTGAAGCCTGCGTCAGTCCTTCATGTTTACCAGTAGCAGCATCTCCGTTTCTATAGCTGTTGCAGTCAGGGTTCTGGGGTGACAGTCAGGGTTCTGGGGTGACAGTCAGGGTTCTGGGGTGACAGTCAGGGTTCTGGGGTGACAGTCAGGGTTCTGGGGTGACGTAAAGGAGACAAAACGACGGCTGTGTTTTAGAGCTTCTGAAAGTATTTTATTGCTGCTTAATCATTTAGCTAAACACTGCAGTAGTCAATCTGTAAATATTTACCCAGGTCAAAAGTGCCCATTTTGAACAAAGCTTATATATATTACAATGAAATACTTCCCATACTGAAATATTCTATGATTCCCTTTTAATATTTAGCCCTTTTTCATCACCATGACAACCAGAGATATTACGGGAGGAGGAGTCAAATTCACATGACGTATATTTCCCTAATTCAAACACGTGTGTCCTTAGAGCTGTCCTCCTGCTGTCTGCTGTGCTCTTGGCATCTCGTGATGCTCAGCATCTGACAACAAGCAGTGAGGGATCAAGGCTTTTCTAGTCCCCTTGGCATTGAGGGTAACACCTGAGTCCTCCTTCCCAACTTCAGTAACTCAGATGGCATAGCTTCCGCAGATACCCCTAAGGGACCAAGTAAAGGCAAAATATTCGAGATAAAGAGATTGCAAGCTTTTACCTGGTGGCTCTGCTTAATAGATGGGCATGTTAAAAAAGTCAGAATCATTGACTAATTTTGAAAAACAATATGAGAGAAATACGGAACCTTAGTTTTGAATCCATCCAGGTACTCATCACTTGGATAAGAAGTCCAGAATAGCTTCTCCAACTCAACAATGTATTCATTGTATAGAATGTTTCACAGATCAGTTAAGAGGTATTTTTTTTTTTTTTTTTTTTTGGGCAGGACATGGGATCATTCTTATACGTGAACATATCTTTGTTGTGAAACTTGCCAAATAATTTATGAATAATACTTAGCAACCATCTCTTCACACCATCACCATCAATGAAAGGCTTCCTGTCAGGATCTGACCTTCCCTTGGGTTCCCGACTCTCTCTCATTACCATCTCTCTCACGGGGAGAAGGGGCTCCCACCTTCGGCTCTCCTGCTGGTACACTCTGAAGCTGCCTCCTGGCCCAGCAGGAGCAGTGTAAGAGGCTGCCTGTTCAAAGGTTTCCTCTCCGGTTCCTGAGGTCTGCTGTCCAGTGCACAGACCTTCTTACAGACTCCCATCTAGGCTAGATTGACAGCCTTGATCTGGTTCTTATCCTCAGCTCCATCTTCCCAACATGGATACTGCATTTTGGTCCCAGCTTTGCCGTAGCTCTGCCACTTTGGGTTTCTTTCCTTATATCTACAGTTGTGATCCATTGTGACACTTTGTATCTTATCTAATGCTGTTGGAGACCATGGAGCATATGAAGTAGAAATTTGGGGGCCATTACAGGGAATGAGGCGGGGGATGAAAGAATGGCAAGATAAAAGAGTGCCAGGATTCGCTGGCTTCATGCTGTCTGCAGTGACTGTATGTAGGGCACCATCCTTAAGTCCATACATATACTTGTATAATCTTCAAAACAGCCTAGGAAATGGTTACCGTTGGCATTTTTACCGAGTCCCTGGGTGGTGCAAACGGTTAACATGTTTGGTTGCTAACTGAAAGGTTAGAAGTTTAAGTCCACCCAGAGATGCCTCAGAAGAAAGGCCTGGAGATCTACTTCTGAAAAACCAGCCATTGAAAACCCTATGGAGCACAGTTCTACTGAGACACACAGGGGGTCACTATGAGTAGGAGTCAGCTTGAAGGTAACTGGTTTGGTTGTTTTTACAGATCAGAAAACTTTGGCACAGAGAGATAAAATAATTTGCCTAATTCACACATTCAGAGAGTGGGCAAGTTATTTAATCTCTCTATGACTTGGTTTTCTTGTCTGTAGAATGGAAATTTAATACCTACTTTCTAGAGTTGTTGTGAGAACTAAATAAGTTCCTACATGAAGTACATTAGAACAATGCCTGGCACACGGTAAGTACTCAACAAGTTTTAGCAATTATTACTTTGTTTGAAATATTTGGGGCAAGGCACTAGGAACCATGAAGCTGAGAGTTTCCAGAGACCATCTCTGTTACCATGTGGAGAGAGCCTGCCTGAGAATGCAGCCCACAGAGAAGGCACATAGCGAAGAGGTGGGGGAAGAAGGTGTCCATGTAACATTGTTTGGGTCCCCAAATCTTACTGTTTCCAAAGCTAGATGCGCCCCCTGAGTGTCCTAGTTATCTTAGCCAATACATTTTCTGTTCTCCTTAAGAACGTTTGAGTTGGGGGTCCATGACTTTCATTGAAAAGAGCCTTAGGGGAGTCCCCGGCAGGCACTTCTAGAAAACAGCACACTTTCCAAGAACTTTGCTTTATACTTTAAGTCAAAGCAGCAGGAAACTGGTCTTCAGTCTGTGCTCAGAATCCCACAATAGAAGAAAATAATTTGGTTTGGTTGAGTTATGAGTGGGAAGTCAAACTGCTAGTAAGTTGCTTTGACAGCTGGGAAGAGAGTTTCGTGGTACCAATTGAAATTTTTTTTTTTTTTTAATTGTCAGAGCTCCTTTGATATATAAGATTTTAAGGTTTGGCAAAATCATAGAAACCCTGACGTCTAGCTCGTTCGCTTTACAAATGAGCACATTGAAGCCTGGAGAAGTTAAGTAACTTGAACAAGCTGATAGATCTACTTAGGAGAAAAATCAGGATTCTAAACCTTGCTGTCACGTGGGTGCTCCCTGATTTCGGATGTTCAGCAATATGAGCTGCACACAACGTATTTCTACATAGATATGCAGAATCGGGGAGAGTCAGCAGCTGTGCCAGCAAACCTCTAAAACTGAAGCACTTGACATAATAAAATGGCTGACGTCGTTGTCGTTGTTAGGTGCTGGCGAGTCGGTTCCAACTCAGTGACCCGCTGTCTAGTCCTGCTCTTTGTTGCAGTCACTGTGTCAATCCATCTCATTGAGGGTCTTCCTGTCTTTCGCTGATGCTCTACTTTACCAAGCATGGTGTCCTTCTCCAGGGACTGACCCCTCCCGATAACATGCCCAAAGTATTTGAGATGAAGTTTTGACATCCTTGCTTCTAAGGAGCATTCTGGTTGTACTTCTTCCAAGACAGATTGGTTCGTTCTTCTGACAGTCCATGGTATATTCAATATTCTTTGCCAACACCATAATTCAAAGGCATCAACTCTTTTTTGGTCCTTCTTATTCATATGAGGCAATTGAAAATATCGTGGCTTGGCTCAGGCAAACCTTAGTCCTCAAAATGACATCTTTGCTTTTCAACACTTTAAAGAGGTCTTTTGCAGCAGATTTGCCCAATGCAACATGTCGTTTGATTTCCTGACTGCTGCTCCCATACGTGTTGATTGTGGATCCAAGTAAAATGAAATCCTTGACAACTTCAATCTTTTCTCCATTTATCATAATGTTGCTTACTGATCCAGTTGTGAGGATTTTTGTTTTCTTTATGTTGAGGTGCAATCCACACTGAAGGCTGTGGTCTCTGATCTTCGTCAGTAAGTGCTTCAAGTTCTCTTCACTTTCAGCAAGCAAGGGTGTGTCATCTGCATGTCGCAGGTGGTTAAAAGAGTCTTCCTCCAATCCTGACGCCCCGTTGTTCTTCATATAGTCCAGCTTCTCAGATTATTTGCTCAGCATACAGATTGAATAAGTATGGTGAAAAGACACAACCCTAACACACACTTTTCCTAACTTTAAACCACGCAGAATCCCCTTGTTCTGTTCGAATGACGGCCTCTTGGTCTACGTACAGGTTCCTCATGAGCACAATTAAGTGTTCTAGAATTTCCATTCTTCGCAATGTTATCCATGATTTCTCATGATCCACACAATAGAATGCCTTTGCATAGTCAATAAAACATAGGTAAACATCTTTCTGG
The DNA here is from genome assembly GCF_000243295.1 of Trichechus manatus latirostris. NCBI lineage: Eukaryota > Metazoa > Chordata > Mammalia > Sirenia > Trichechidae > Trichechus > Trichechus manatus. Next base: position 8,189,236 of record NW_004444039.1, on the reverse strand, counting down.
TATTCTCTGCTTTCACCCAAGTTCCATCTGATATCAGCAATGATATTCCTTATTCCACAGCCTCTTCTGAATCTGACTTGAACTTCTGACAGTTCCCTATTGACATACTGCTACAACTTTTGAATGACCTTCAGCAAAGTTTTACTTATGTGTGATATTAATGATATTGTACAATAATTTCCGCATTCTGTTGGATCACCTTTTTTGGGAATGGGCACAAATATAGATCTCTTCCAGTTGATTGGCCAGGAAGCTGTCTTCCCAATTTCTTGGCATAGACGAGTGAGCACCTCCAGCACTGCATCTGTTTGTTGAAACATCTCAGTTGGTATTCCATCAATTCCTGGAGCCTTGTGTTTCACCATTCTCTTCAGTGCAGCTTGGACTTCTTCCTTCAGTACCATCAGTTCCTGATCATATACTACCTCCTGAAATGGTTAAACATCGACCAATTCTTTTTGGTACAGTGACTCTTTGTATTCCTTCCATCTTCTTTAGATGTTTTAAAGGCATCACAAGTGAGTGCCTTTAAAGAACTGAAATTTATTTTCTCACATTCTGGAAGCTAAAAGCCCAAATCAGGGTCTTGGCCGTGTTGATTGCTTACTTGTTGGTAGCCCTGGATGTTCCTTGGTTCCTGGGAGTTTCAGGGCTCATAGATGATCCTCACATGGCATCTGTCTTCTCCCATATGTGTGTCTCTGTGTTTATTCTGGTCTTTTTGTAACTCAGAAATGATTAGGTTTAGAATACACTATACACTGGTATGGCCTCAATAACATAACAAACCCCCCCCCCCAAACCAAACTTATTGCCATGGAGTTGATTCAACTCACAGTGACCCTATAGGACAGAGTAGAACTGCCCCATAGGGTTTCCAAGAAGCACCTGGTGGATTTGAACTGCTAACCTTTTGGTTAGCAGCCAAACTCTTAACCACTACGCCACCGGGGTTTCCAATACAAAAGAAGACCTTATTTCCACCAAACAGGATCTCATCCACAGGTGCAAGGACCAGAAATTCAACCCATGTTTTTGGGGGCTCAGTGCAATTCATACAGTATTCTTCTGTCTTGTCTACATTTCCCGTGTTGTATCCTCAAGACTACAGCAGTAATTTTGAGTATGTTTTGCACAATGAATAAAATTTATCTTCATTTGTAGTGTTCACAGTCAAAAACCCTTTATTTTCAAGGTTTTTCAAAGACCTAATGACAACGTTGGGAGCATCACCATGCTCCTTGTGTAGGTGAGTTTGGAACCAACATTAATACTGATCCAATTAAATGAATACCCATGACTTCTTTTCTCCTTGCACTCTTTCCCAACATTTTCACATTCATTCTACAACTGAGGTGTGCTTTACGCGCAAGGCTCTCTTTTGAGGAGTTTCAGAAATACAAATGCAGGCTTTTGGCATCATTACAGTGACCATAGAGTAAAGCAAGCAATTTCAAAGGCCAGGTGTGAATTACTGATGGGCAGAGATCTGGTTCTAGATCCCAAAGTTCCTGAATAAACTTAATTAACATCCATCAATGTCCATTTCAAAATTTTAATACTACCTACAAGAATAGGTCAGAAAATAGATTCTGGAAGGTTGATGATAAGCATGGCTCTTAGTTTCCTAGTGCTGCTATAACGGAAATACCACCACTGGGTGGCTTTAAAGAACAGAAATCCATTTTCCCAACGTTTAGGAGGCTAGAAGTTTGAATTCAGGGCACCAGCTAGAGGGGAAGGCTCTCTCTCCGTTGGCTCTGGGGGAAGGTCCTTGTCCCAGCCTCTATAGCCCCAGTGTTCCTCGGTTCTTCGGCGATCTTCACGTGGCATCTACTTTCCTCCATTTGTGCTCCCTTGTCTCTGCGTCTGTGCTGCTCTTTATAACTCAGAAGGAGTTCAGGACACACCCTACACTAATTTATGGCCTCGTTAGCATTACCAAGAAATCCTGTTTCCAAATAGGATTATATCCACAGGTGTGTTGTTAGGTGCCGTCAAGTTGGTTCCAACTCATAGCAACACTCTGCACAACAGAACAAAACACTGCCAGGTCCTGCGCCATCCTCACAATCGTTGCTATGCTTGAGCCCACATTGCAGCCACTGTGTCAGTCCATCTCGTTGAGGGTCTTCCTCTCTTTCGTTGACCCTCTACTTTACCAAGCATGATGTCCTTTTCCTGGGACTGGTGTCTTCTGACCAGGTATAGAGATTAGGATTCCAGCACACATTTTGGGAGGGACACAATTCAATCCATAACAGTGTGCTTTTGGTATTTTCCCTTCAATGGCTTTCCTAGATACATACATACCTTTCCACAATTTTATGTTGAATCAAACCTTTCTATGGCTGGTTCTTGTCATGCAGTGCTGCTACCTAGCAATTGATCACAAAACCTTGTCATTTTTTAACATTTAGGTGTATCTTGGAATTTGTCAGCCCTGATTGTGTCCTCTAATTGGCACCTAAACAGAGAACTGTGCCCAGCCTGTATAATACCCCATATGCTCCCTGACCCAGCCTCACCTTTGGAACTCACTAAGTGGTGATATCCACTGCCTACTCATAAATTAATACGACTCTTATTCAAATTTACCCACCAACCACTAATGCCAAAGATAAAGAAATTGAAGATTTTTACCAACTTCTGCAGTCTGAAATTGATCAAACCTGCAATCAAGATGCACTGATAATTATTGGTGATTGGAATGCAGAAGTTGGAAACAAAGAAGGATCAGTAGTTGGAAAGTATGACCTTGGTGATAGAAATGACTCCAGAGATTGCATGATAGAATTTTGCAAGACCAATGACTTATTCATTGCAAATACTTTTTTCAGCAACATAAACGGTGACTATACACATGCACATTGCCAGGTGGAATACACAGGAACCAAATCTACTACATGAGTGGAAAGAGATGATAGAGGAGCTCCATATCATCAGTCAGAACAAGGCCAGGGGCTGACTTTGGAACAGACTATCAATCACTCGTATGCAAGTTCAAGTTGAAGCTGAAGAAAATTAAAACAAGTCCACGGGAGCCAAAATACAACCTTGAGTATATCCCACCTGAATTTAGAGACCATCTCAAAAATAGATTCGACAAATGGAACATTAATGACCAAAGACCAAGACGAGTAGTGGAATGACACAAAGGACATCATACATGAAGAAAGTAAAAGGTCATTAAAAATACAGGAAAGAAAGAAAAGACCAAAATGGATGTCAGAAGAGACTCTGAAACTCACTCTGGAATGTAGAGCAGCTAAAGCAAATGGAAGAAATGATGAAGGAAAAGGGCTGAAGAGAAGATTTCAAAGGGCAGCTCGAGAAGACAAAGTATTATAATGAAATGTGCAAAACCTGGAGTTAGAAAACCAAAAGGGAAGAACACCCTCAGCATTTCTCAAGCTGAAAGAACTGAAGAAAAAACTCAAGCCTCGAGTTGCAATATTGAAGGATTCCATGGGCAAATTATTGAATGATGCAGAAAGTATCAAAAGAAGATGGAAGGAATACACAGAGTCACTGTATCAAAAAGAATTGGTCAGTGTTCAGCCATTTCAAGAGGTAGTTTATGACCAAGAACCTATGATATTGAAGGAAGAAGTCCAAGCTGTACTGAAGGCATTGACAAAAATCACTGCTCCAGGAATTGACAGAATACCAATTGAGATGTTTCAACAAACTGATGCAATGCTGGAAGCACTCACTCGTTTACACCAAGAAATTCAGAAGACAGCTACCTGGCCAGCTGACTGGAAGAGATCCATATTTGTGCCCTTTGTGCCCATACCAAAGAAAGGTGATCCAACAGAATGTAGAAATTATTAAACAATATCATTAATAACTGAAGATCATTCAAAAGTGTTGCAGCTGTACATCAACAGGGAACTGCCAAAAATTTAAGCTGGGTTGAGAAGAGGACATGGAAGGAGGAATATTATTGTTGATGTCAGATGGATCTTGGGTGAAAGCAGAGAATACCAGAAAGATGTTTACCTATGTTTTATTGACTGTGCAAAGGCATTTGACTGTGTGGATTATAACAAATTATAGATAACATTGCAAAGAATGGGAATTCCAGAACACTTAATTGTGCTTATGAGGAACCTGTACATAGACCAAAAGGCAGTCATTCAGACAGAACAAGGGAATACTTTGTGATTTAACATCAGGAAAGGTATGTGTTAAGATTGTGTCTTTTTACCATACTTATTCAAACTTCAAGCTGAGCAAATAATCCAAGAATCTGGACTATGTGAAGAAGAATGGGGCATCAGGACTGGAGGAAGACTCATTAACAACCGTGATATGCAGATGACACACCTTGCTTGCTGAAAGCAAAGAGGACTTGAAGCACTTACTGATAAAGATCAAAGACCACAGCCTTCAGTATGGATTATACCTTAACATAAAGAAAACAAAAATCCTCACAACTGGACCAGTAAGCTACATCATGATAAACAGAGAAAATATAGAAGATGTCAAGGATTTCATTTTACTTGGATCCACAATCAACGCCCATGGAAGCAGCAGTCAAGAAATCAGAAGATGGATTGTATTGGGCAAATCTGCTGCAAAAGACCTCTTTAAAGTGTTAAAAAGCAAAGACGTCACTTTGAAGACTAAGGTGCGCCTGACCCAAGCCATGGTGTTTTTAATCGCCTCACGTGCATGCGAGAGCTGGACAATGAATAAGGAAGACCAGAGAAGAATTGATGCCTCTGAATTATGGTATTAGCAAAGAATATTGAATTATACCATGAACTGCCAGAAGAATGAACAAATCTGTCTTGGAAGAAGTACAGTCAGAATGCTCCTTAGAAGCAAAAATGGCAAGACGTCATCCCATGTACTTTGGACATGTTATCAAGGGGGATCAGTCCCTGGAGAAGGACATCATGCTTGGTAGAGGGTCAGTGAAAGAGAGGAAGACCCTCAACAAGATGGATTGACACGGTGGCTGCAACGATGTGCTTAAGCATAGCAACGACTGTGAGGATGGCGCAGGACTGGGCAGTGTTTCCTTCTATTGTACACAGGGTCACTGTGAGTCAGAACCAACTAGATGGCACCTAACAACATTAACAACAACTCATAAGCCATCCTCAAGGGTATAACTGAAGGAACCTCTGGCAGGGAGGCAGTGTTTCATTCTGTTGCTCATGGGGTAGCCATGACCGACTGGACGGCCCCTGAACAACAATGACTAGCAGAGAGGAGGCCTGATCCGGTAACACTTAGATCTCTCCTGGAAAGAAGAGGCTAAAGAAGGTTACTCCTGCTATAAACCTGAGAGTCACCTAACCTGATAAGTACCACCTGGCTGGCCGTTAGTTTAAATAAGTTACTTGTTTCAGCTCAGGTATCACACCAAGGTGTTAAATTTAATCTCTAAAGACTTACATGGTTGGGACTCTGAATGCTCTCATAAATACAACTTTTTTCCCTTTTCATGTTGCATCCAAACTCTGTTACTGACTCGGATTTAAGACCTTGGCCTGGACCAAAAGGCAAATTGAGGCAGAAAGAGGATTTAAGCTCTGATCCAGTTGTTAATTGCATAGCCTGCCCAACTTTCCTGGTTTCCTGTCTCACCAGGCTTCTGAGCGAAGTCTGAACATTCTGAAGAGTAGTGCTTCAGACTTCCAACATGAGAATGCAGGGTTTAAGTCTGTTGAAGCCAATGTCTTGATTCCTTTCTTCCATCATAGCAGATACCCCATAAGAATAGTTGCATGCCTTCCTGAAATTTCCAGCATATCTCCAGTTGAGATACAGGTAGTCCTGAACTTAGGAAGATGTGTTCAAGTTATGATGAACCACACTTACGACAGTCCTTCTGTTTTTTGTGTATACATCTTATCATTAGTAATATGTACTATGTACAACCTTGCAGCTCATAATTTACTGATGTTATCATTCTCAGATGTTCACTTGAAGATGTTCAATTTTATGATTTATTGTTCAAAACACTGCTGTAGAGATTTAGTTTTCTAAACTAAATCAGGGGCTTCAGCTGCTTGAAAACATGGACCCAAACCCTAACTGCTTTGGGAAACAGTGAGATGTTATCCTGAAACGTATGAAGGAAAAAAAAAGGACCATACGGATGACTGTCCCTAATTTTCTGACTAGAAACACCATCTACATTCCCAGGGATAATCCAGATGATCCAGAACCTTCCACAAGTGGCGTTATTACCACAACTGACAAAATGCCAACGTTGTCCAACTCTTCATCCTCAGAGTAAATTTTTATGATTTTTGTATTTTTTAC
>NW_004444039.1:8154566-8181968 GCF_000243295.1 Trichechus manatus latirostris | reverse complement strand
AGTGCTGCTATAACAGAAATACCACAAGTGGATGGCTTTAACAAAGAGAAGTTTATTCTCTCACAGTCCAGTAGGCTACAAGTCCAAATTCAGGGCGTCAGCTCCAGGGCAAGGCTTTCCCTCTCTGTCAGCTCTGGAGGAAGGTCCTTGTGATGCATCAGTCTTCCCTTAGTCTGGGAGCATCTCCAAGCAGGAACCTCAGGTCCAAAGGATGCACTCTGCTCCCAGCGCTGCTTTCTTGGTGGTATGAGGTCCCCCTGTCTCTCTGCTTGCTATCTCAAAAGAGATTGGCTTAAGACACTGATCTTGTCGATCTCATTAATATAACTGCCACTAATCCATCTCATTACATCATAGTGATAGAATTTACAACACATAGGGAAATCACATCAGAAAACAAAATGGTAGACAATCATACAATACTGGGAATCATGACCTAACCAAGTTGACAGATATGTTTGGGAGACACAATTCAATGCATGACGGGCTATGGTGGCAACAAAAAGACAGGGTGAGCATCTTGTGGTATACCCTGAAGAAAACAGGTTCTGTTTCTTTTAAAAGGGCAATAAATTCCCAATTCCAATGATGTTTAAAAAGGGGGAGGAAGGATGGAAAATAAGAACCAGGAGGGAGATTGCAGCATGAGCCCACACCTGGGTACTACCAGCCCTTTTTGGAGCCCCTGCCAAGTATTCTTGGCAAAATGTCCCTGCAGAGAGCCTGAACGGGGAGGCAGCCTGGGGCCCTCTCCTCACAGGCCTCAGTGGGCTTGTGCAGGAGGTAGGGTGAGCTGATGTATGTTGTCGTCACTGGCTGCTGGTGTTGGCTGCCTTGGAGTCGGCCCCTGACTCATGGCAACCCCATGCACAACAGGATCAGGCCTTTGTGATCCACAGGGTTTTCATTGCCTCATTTTCAGAAGTAGATCACCAGGCCTTCCTTTCTAGTCCATCTGAGTCTGGAAGTTCCTGAAAACGGTTCAACATCATTGTTGTTGTTGTCAGGTACCGTTGAGCTGATTCTGACTCATAGCAACCCAGTGTGACAGAGCAGAACTGCCCCATGAGTTTTCTAGGCTGTAATCCTCATGGGAGCAGAACGCCAGGTCTTTTCTCCCGCAGAGCCTCTGGGTGGTTTCGATCTGCTGACCTTCTGATTGGCACGCAGCCCAGTGCTTAACCATTGCACCACTAGGGCTCCCTTTCAGCATCCTAGTAACACACAAGTCTCCCCTGACAGATGGGTGGTGGCCGAACATGAGGGGCGCTGGCTGAGAATCAAACCCAGATCTCCTGAATGGAAGGCGAGAATTCTGCTACCCCTTGGAGCAGATGTATACTCACCTCTGAATTTTCCATTCTAATGAAGGTGGCGGGGTCTGGGCAATCCAAAAACCACTGCTGATAGCAGAGTCTCTTACACTGGGCTTCAGGGTGTGTATGAGTACTGGTGCTTGAACTTCGGCTGGGTCTGATGAAGAGGGAATTTACAGCCTTTAAAGTAAGATAATGAAGCCATACTTCAAAGTCCTCACTTAGTATGAGCTGGAAGCGCTCCAGGCTTGTCCATCCCCTTCCTGCACCTCCCCACCCACCTCTAATATAGGCCACGTGCTCCATCTCTCTCTCTCTGTCTCTCTCTCTCTCTGTCTCTTTCTGTCTCTCTCTCTGTCTCTCTCTCTCTCTGTCTCTCTCTCTCTCTCTCTGTCTCTCTCTCTCTCTCGTTCCCTGCTCCGTGAGGCGGAACGACAGTATGGTCTGTAGGCTGACAGAAAATGCCAACTATCCCTCCACCATCACCTCCCCCATCCCTTCCCCCACCTCTTCAGCTTTCCGGCTGCTGTACTCACCACCTCCCGGGACAGAGTGTATAATGATATATTTTGTTTTAAAGGGGCTTTTCTTCGGGCTGTTGCTGATGAAGGAACCCTGGTGGCACAGTGGTTAAGTGCTCGGTTGACAGTTTGAACCCATACAGCGGTTCTGCGGAAGAAGAGACGTGGCAATCTGCTCCCATAAAGATTTTACAGCCTTGGACACTGTATGGGGCAGTTCCGCTCTGTCCTATAGGGTCGCTGTGCGTTGGAATCGACTCGGTGGCCCCAAGTTTAGTTTTTTGTTTCATTTTTGGATCGCTGGTGACAGGGTGACGGTCTCCATGCTGACATAAAAAAATTCTGCCGTTTTAAAATCAGGATATAGTTCTTTGATCAGGACTGCCTCTTCCTAGCTGTGTCCACAGGCACATCTCTTTCTGGTTCCTTGGCTTCTTGGCCCCTCGGCCGGCCTCTGCCCTGCTCAGGGAAGTGTTACAAAGCTCTTTTAGCTCTGCCGATAAGTGCCTGGAGGCACCCCACTCAGCCAGTAAGGCTTGTGCCCAAAGGTGCTCAGCTTTCTCATTCTGTGAGCCAGGACCCCCCTGCAGCTGTCTCGCACTGCTGTCTCTTGATGTCTTCTGTGTTACAGTGCCTCTCTTTGTCCCCTGAATCTATGAGGTTCTCAGCACAGAGATCTCGGATCCAAAGGACCCACTCCACTCCTGGTTCTTCTTTCTTACTGGTGTTGAGATCTTCTCTTCCTGCCTCCGGGATGGCTCATTTTAAGCCTAGCAAGATGGCAAAACTGACCAATCCCCTCACCAGAGTTCCACATACTTTATTTGCATGGTCCCACCCCCACAACGGTGCCATGCACCTTATTTACATTATTAACAAGCTATCCAATCCCCTTAGTGGGCCACAAGAACCTCATTTGCATAGTCCCACCCAGTCATTTAGTGGGAGTTACAAAGACTATGATTACAAGGGTCATATCAAGTAATTCACTGCACTGCAGATAACTAGTTGAGGCTATAAGAAGTGAGGTCATTTGGGCAGGCTCAGGATCTAGATAAACTGTGTGTTTTTGTGTCCTGGGGAAGAGAGAGAAAAAAGAAGGAAACATTGTATTGTGTATAAACACATTTCATATAAATGTAAGTAATCCACTTATATGACACTTCTAGAAAGGACAAAACTATAGAGACAGAAAACTGATCAGTGGTTGCCTAGAGCTGGGGGTGAGATTGGGGGTTGACTGCAAATGGGCATAAGGGGACTTTTTGGGGTGATACCAGTGTTCTAAAACTGGATTGTGGTGAGAGTTGCCCAACTGTATAAATTTACTAACATTTATCAAAATGTACCCTTAAAAGGAGTGAATTTAGTGAGGAGTGAGGAGTTATTACTTAATGGATAGAGTTCCTGTTTGAGGTGATGAAAAGCTTTGGAAATACGTAGTGGTGATGGTTGTACAGCATGGTGAATGTAACTAATGCCACGGAATTTTTCACTTAAAAATGGTTAAACTGGCAAATTTTACATTATTTGTAATTTACCATAATAAATTTTTTAAAAGAGTCAATTTTATGATATGTAAATTATACATCAATAAAGATACTTTTTTAAAACTATGATATAACAAAATGGTGGTATAATATTGGTCTTGATGCATTCTTGGTATCTTTTGACCCAGATTTGAAAACTCTTCCTAAGAAAAGACTGTAGTTGTCTTTTTTAGAGTTAAAAACAGACACATGTTGGTGGAATACTTTTTGGATTTTCAGCGAAGTAAAGGAACCCATAATAGTCCTCAGTCCAACTGAGTCTCTCTGCAGTAGCCTTGTCCAATAGAAGCTCTCCACGTACACACAATCCTCAGATACCTGGAGGAGTAGACCCCCATGTTGGTGTTTTCTCAAGAGCTAATCCAGTCCAAGCATGCTGTGGTTAGCCTGGGTCTCAACATCTTCCTTTGACATAAAGGAGTGCTCAAGTTGTCCCCTTAGTCACTGGGCGCTGGGGTAATTTTAGTAATACTAGCTAATACTGAGAGCTTACCATGTGCCTGGATCCCTGGTGGCTTAGTGGTTAAGAGCTCGGTTGCTAACTAAAAGGTCGGCAATTCAAATCCACCAGCCCCTCCCTGGAAACCCTACAGGGCAGTTCTACTCAGTCATACAGAGTCGCTATGAGTCAGAACCAACTCGACAACACCTAACAACAACAATCATGTGCCTGGCACTGTTCTAAACATTTTCATGTTTTAACTCATTTAATGTTCACAACAACCCTGAAAGAGATACTGTCTCTATGCCAGTTTCAAAGAAGAGGAAATGAAGGTACAGTTTAACATTAAGTAACTGGACGAGGTCACAGAGCTAAGATGGTGGATCAAGGCTTGAAGCCAGGCAGCCTGGATTTAAGCGCACTCTCTGACCCACTTGGCTCCGCCACCCAGTTTTCACTTCCTCCAGACCCTGCAGTGAGTGAGATTTGGAGACCTTAGTGGACCCCTGGGCCTCTGGAGCTGCTTCTACATGGAATCCTCATCTCTCAACCACAGAGCCCTATGCTGACTGAAACTTCGCATTTATAGGAATATGTCAGAGAGATTGTTTGCTCTCTGACAATCAACTGTAGCTGTTGCTGTTAGGTGCCATCAAGTCAATTTCAACTTGTAGTGACCCCATGTGACAGAGTAGAACTACCCATAGGGTTTTCTTGCCCGTAATCTTTACGGCAGTAGATCGCCAGGTCTTTCTCCCTCGGAGCCCCTGGGTGGGTTCAAACCACTAACCTTCTGGTTAGCAGCTGGGCGCTTAAACTCGGAGCTACCAGACTCCTCAACTACAGCTAATTTACAAAAAAAGAAAGAAAAGATATTCGGAACCTACTAAAAAACAATTCCTTCTTGGGTCTTCTAGTCTAACGTGTCGTTTGAGGTTAACCATGCCGGCCTGCTTTGCCTGAACTTAATAAATTCGCTCTCCCCTCCAAGCGGCAGGACATCTGGAGTATTATGAGCCCTCCATTGCACTTAAAGTACTCTGTCTGAAAACGCAGCTGCCTTTAAAAGGAAAAGAGTAATTTTCATGTGCATGAGATTTCTGAGCTAGGGAAGTGCAGAGAAGGTTCCCAGTGCCACTGCCTCTGATCAGGCTCCAGCCCCCTTCATCTGAACAACTGCACTCTCCCTATGCCTGGGATCGGTTAGGTCGATCCCAGGCTGTGACCAGGATGACTGATGGAAAGTGAAGTGCAGATCACTTCCGCCTGTCGTCACAGTAATAATGTATATTCCGTAAGCTGGTCTGGCCACACACGGCGAAGGTCTTGGAATTCGCCTTTCTCCTTCTGGCATCCATGCTTTGGCATCTGTTGGTTCTGAAACCTGGAATGCGCTCCTTTCCTTGCCCACCTAGACTTTTGGAAGCTTTTCTAGTCTCCCAGGCAAAGGAAAACACTCGTTCCCAAGAGGAATCATTTCTACCTCACATGATGTGATCATTCATTTGCATGTCTGTCTCCTCCACCTGATTCTAGTCTTCGTGAGGGGATTTTTTTTTTTTCTTCTTTATATCTGCACCACCCCTAGCACAGGTGCTTTGCATGCTATAGGGGTTTAATAAGTTTTGTTTGAAGGAAGGGAAGGAAAGAGGAAAGAAGGGAAGGAAAGAGAAAGGAAGGAAAGGAAAGAGGGAGGAAGGAAGGAAGGAACAAATGAACGAAGGCAGGCAACCCTCAAGGGAGATGGATTGAATTGTGATGGATCGAATTGTATCCCCCCCAAAAGATATGCTGAGGTTCTAATCCTTGTCCCTGTGAATGTGACCTTGTTTGGAAAAAGGATCTTTCTTTGAAGATGTGATTAGTTAATGAGGTTGTCCTGGAGTAGGGTGAGTCTTAATCCCTTCTCAGGGGTGTCTTATAAAAGGGAGGACAGACATGAAGACGAGTGACATAGAGGAGACCCTATGTGAAGATGCAGCTGAAAGTCAAGGAACTCCAAGACATGCCTGGGGCTTCCGAGAGCTGGAGGAGACCAGGAAGGATCTTCCCCTAGAGCAGACAGAGAGCATGGCCCTGACGACACCCTGAATTTGGACTCCTAGCCTCCGGAACTGTGAGACAACACACTCTGTTCTTTAACGCTGCCCACTTTGTGGTAGTTTGTTACGGCAGCCCCAGAAAACCCAGACACTGGTTGAAAAGTTGACATTCTAATTTCTTTGACTAATAAAGAAAAAAAAAAAGCATTATTGCCGTAAGGAAACTGAAGACCATTTTATACCTGTTATTACAGAAATTTTTTGGTTTTTCTTATTACTATTATTACTTATTGTCATTCTTTGTATTCTTCTTACTGTTTTTATCATTATTTAATGCTTATAATGAGCATTTATTATGTTCCAGGGACTGTACTAAATGCTTTACATGGATTTTATCATTTGATCATGCCGTAATTGTTACTTAAAAGTAGCAATAGGAAGATTATCAAGAAAACTTTCTCTTAAAGGAGAAATAAAATCAAAACATTTGAAACATTACTATTGATAAAGAAAAAATGGGTGATAGGAAAAACAATTAGGAGGGGGGTACCCCTAAACTGTAAGGATCAAATGAGAAGTTCCCAGGTAGTATTCATGGAGAACAATCTTCCCAAGCAATAAAACGTTCTTGTTGAGAATGAGTTCAGTGAGAGAGGAGATTTTCTCTCTATTGAAACAGTTGCTGGTAGGGTACATTGCCAAACCACCAGAATTATGAAGATGGAAGATGTTGGAATTTTCCATGGACATGAATGATGAAAACTGTAAATAAAGGGCACCAATTAAAGCATTTTCCCTACTTGCTGAAGCAAAACATGCCCTAAAACGCTGCCAATAATATTCGGATGTCAGCCAACAAATGACAAAATTACCGAATCTCTGCTAGGGTTTATTTTTCACTCACACTCTTGCCAACTCAAGTTTTTTAGACGTTGCATCTGCCATCTTGGCTGCAGAGGACTGTTCCCATGCCGGTGATGGAATCCAGTGTTAGGCTCCAGGGGACAGGCCTGTGGCTTGCCTCCTGTCATCTGTCTACTTACAGGGACCATTGACTGGAAGAGTTTTATTTGCTTGTCATCGCTTCTGCTTTCTATGTTGCAATATCTCTTTTACAGGTTTCTGATGGATTAGGGGTTGCCTGAGAGCCTGGAGATATATTTCATTCATATTTATAGAAGTAATTTTTCCACGTTTTTGTATGTTTATTACTACTTTCGCTGTTGGTTTATGGAGTCAGGCTGCAGCAGGAAGTTATGTGTCACTGGTCATTTCTAGCCCCTTACCTGGCTATATCTCGTACTAAATTAACCTGGCATTCAAGAAGCAGATGCTAAAACGGAGTTAGATGAGCCGGAGATTTATTGAGTGAAGTGCCTGTGAAGGAAAGAGGGGAGAGGAAACAGAAGGTAGAGAGTGCCTCAAACTGCAGTGCAGGTTTGACGTCTGAAGTGAGAGAGAAAAAGAAGGCAGATTAGGTAGGAAGAGCCTCAGCCTGCAGCTCCCGTGTGAGGCGTCGCCCAGCAAATGCTGCCTGTGGAGAAGTCCTGCATTCAGCAGGAAAGGTCTGACTCTAGACGGGGCTGGGGGTGCCAGCCAACTGAGCTCTTCACAACGTGCTCTCTTGAAGGGATGGATGTCCGAGCAGGTCACCTCCATGGCTGCCACGCTGGGTGACACACTTTGGGACTTTCCCTGACCTTCCCTTCCAGAACACCCTCCCTCTTCCTTGTCTTTCCTTAGCATTGCTGTAGGAGCTCATGAGAAGTGGCAGATTTGATGGTTGCAGAACATGAGGAATGAAACCAAAGTCATTTCAATTTAAAAGTTTACCAAAATGCAACCTCAAATGGTTAAAAAGCAAGTAAATATAATAACTTCTCCTAACTTTAGCTGTGTTACCTGTTGGACTTCCAATTTGTTGTTGGGTGCTGTCCAGTCAGCTCCAACTCATAGTGACCCTGTGTACAACAGAACAAAACACTGCTCAGTCCTGTACCATCCTCACAATCATTGCTATGTTTGAGCCCATTGTTGCAGCCACTCTTTGAGGGTCTTCCTCTTTTTCGCTGACGCTCTGCTTTACCAAGCATGATGTCCTTCTCCAGGGACTGGTCCCTCCTGATAATGATGGCACTTCCAATTACCACTAATGTTTTCATTTTCCACAGCTCTGTGTAGCTTGACTTTGTAAATTCTTAGCCAATTAAGGATGAGTAAAGTAGAAAGTAGAGTTTAAATGTTTATTCCTAGCTGGAAAAGGTCTTTGGAGTAGCTGTATCAGGGCACCTGATCATTGACGGATCTTACTACTCTACTGTTGAAGGAGCAGCACGAAATGCAATGTCTGTTTCAGAACCATTGAAGCCAAGCTGTTAGCAAAGTCAGCCTGAGTTGAATTGTATGCAAATTCAATTTTGGCTTTGTTTTTTCTTTCTGATGAACAATAATTTTTTTTTTTAAATGCCTTAGTCGAAACAACAGACTCAATCAACACCACTGTAGCTTTGAAGTCACATGGGCCCTTATGGCCCAAGAGCGCAGATTTTTACTGACTATTCCATACATTTGCCAAAGAGATCATACAGTGTTCTCGTTAAGTGTATGTTCCATCTGTCCAATTAGATTTCAGGTCCTTAAAATACCCGCTTTGTATCCCTACAACCTAACATAAACACTTCATAAATGTTTGATGCTGAGAATGAGGAAGAGGAGGAGCAAGAGGAGGACAAAGAGAAAAAGGAGGAAGGGAGGAAGAAAGAGATATATATAATGCGATTCGGGCCAGATTTTGGAACTTGAAATCCAGGGAATGAAGTGACTTTGATTTTATTCAGCATGTTGTGCAACCAGCCCTGCACAGGTCTTGCCCACTTCCCTGAACTCACGTCCTCC
This sequence comes from Trichechus manatus latirostris, assembly GCF_000243295.1. Lineage (NCBI taxonomy): Eukaryota > Metazoa > Chordata > Mammalia > Sirenia > Trichechidae > Trichechus > Trichechus manatus. The sequence continues at coordinate 8,173,202 of NW_004444039.1, read as the reverse complement.
CACTTCCCATATAGCCCTTCTTTTGCTGTTCTGTCTTCCTCTCCTTCTCAGAGAGGCCTTTCCTGACCATGCATTTTAAAGTAAGCCTCCCCCATCCCAGTCCATCTGTCTCAATACTCTGTTTTATGTTTCCCTTACCATTTCACTACCAGAAATTATTTCTTGCTTTCTTTTTTTAAAATTTTTTTTGTGCATTAGGCGGAAGTTTACACAGCAAATTCATTTGATGGTTTGTACAAAAAGTGTTCCATAACATTGGTTTCATTCCCCAAAATGCACCAGCACTCCCCCCATTTCTGTCCTAGTTTCCCCATTTCCTTTTGTCCTGAATTGCGACCCCTTCCTGCCGTCTCATCTTTGCCCTTGTGCAAATGTTGCCCTTTTGATCTCATATATTTGATTGTTCTAATGAACACGTTCCTCTCAGGTGTTACTGTTTATTTTATGGACCTGTATGGTTTGACTGAAGGGTGGTCTCCAGGAATGACTTCAGTTCCAGTTCAGAAGGGTGTCTTAGGGCCATAGTCTCAGGGGTTCCTCCAGTCTCTGTCAGACCACTAAGTCTGGCCTTCCTTGTGAATCTGATTTTTCGTTCTGCAATCTTTCTCCCGCACTGTCCGGGACCCTCTGTTGTGATCCCTGTCAGAGCAGTTGGTAGTGGTAGCCGGGCACCATCTAGCTCTTCTGGTCTCAGGTCGAGTAGTCCATGTGATCCACCAGTCCCCTGGGCCAATTGCTCCCTTGGGTCTTTGGTTTTTTTTATTCTCCTTTGCTCCAGGTAATAAGAGACCAATAGTTGTATCTTAGATGACCACTCACAAGCTTTTAAGACACCAGATGCTACTCACCAAAGCAGGATGCAGAACTTTGTCTTTATGAACTATGTTGTGCCAATTGATGTAGGTGTCCCCCTAGTCTATGGTCCATCACCTTCAAGCCTAGGAACTTCGTCCTTCAAGGTGTTTGGTTATGTCTAAGAATTTGCCCTGACTCTGACCCTTGTGTGCTCTATTGTCTATATTAATATATAAGCAGCACCCACTGTTATGTATGTAGAAATATCCACCACCACCAAACCTATATCAGCAGGTGGGTGTGTTCCCTTACACCCTCCCACACCATCTACCTATGTATCCATTTGTAAATTAGTGTTTGTTAATACTGTTGTTGCAGGATTGTCTATGCTACAGTAATTACCGTTGTTGCCCTTTGTGCTTGCGTTCCTCTCAGTGTCCTCCCATGCTTTAGGTCATGGTTTGCTGACTTCTGCCGTATTACATATTGCCTTTCCCATCACCAGTATTAATACTTGTCTTCTATCTATTTGGTAATTTTCCCTACTGCCCCCCATCCCTGGTACACATCAAAGAAAAAAAATTTTTTCTTGTTAAACCTTTTCTTGTTTCTTTATAATAGTGGTCTCATACAATATATGTCCTTTTGTGATTGACTTATTTCACTCAGCATAATGTCCTCCAAATTCATTCATGTTGTGAGATGCTTTGTGGATTAGTCATTATTCTTTATCATTTGTGTAGTAGTCCGTTGTGTGTATGTACCACAGTTTGTTCATCCATTCATCTGTTGATGGGCATTTAGGTTGTTTCCATGTTTTTGCTATTGTGACTAATGCTGCAATGAACATGGGTGTGCATATGTCTATTCGTGTCACGGCTCTTATATCTTTAGGGGATATACCTAGGAGTAGGGTTGTTTGGTCATATGGTATTTCTATCTCTTACTTTTTAAGGAAATTCCATACTGTTTCCCATAGTTGTTGTACCATTTCACATTCCCACCAGCAGCGTATAAGTGTTCCAATCTCCCCACAACCTCACTAACAGTTGTTGTTTTCAGTTTTTTTTGATTAGTGACGGCAGTGTCGGGGTAAGATGGTATCTCATTATAGTTTTGATTTGCATCTCTCTAATGATTAATGATAGAAGCCCTGGTGGCACAGTGGTTAAAGCTATTAACTGCTAACTGAAAGGTCAGCAGTTTGAAACCAACAGCCGCTCCTCTGGAGAAAGATGTGGCAGTCTGCTACTGTAGAGATTTACAGCCTTGAAAGCCCTACGGGATCACTATAAGTTGGAATGGACTCAACGGCAGTGGGTTTGTTTGTTTGTTTGTTTTTAATGGCTAATGATAGTATTTCTTCATGTGTTTGTTAGTTGTCTGAATCTCTTCTTTGGTGAAGTGTCTGTTCATATCCTTTGCCCATTTTTTAATTGGGTTGCTTGTCTTTTTGCTGTTGAGGGTTTGAAGTTTTCTATAGATTTAAGCCCTTATCATCTATGTAGCCCAAAATTTTTTCCCAGTCCATAGGTTCTCTTTTTATTCTTTTGGTGAAGTCTTTTGACAAACATAAGTGTTTAATTTTTAGGAGGTCCCATTTATCTAGTTCATCTTCTGCTTTTTGTGCATTTTTAGTTATGTTTGGTATTCTATTTATGCCTAGCATTGTTATCAGAAGGGATCAGTCCCTGGAGAAGAACGTCATGCTTGATAAAGTGGAGGGTCAGTGAAAAAGAGGAGAACCCTCAATGAGATGGATTGACACAGTGGCTGCAAGGATGGGCTCAAGCATAATGATTATGAGGATGGTGCAGGACCAAGCAGTGTTTCATTCTGTTGTGCATAGGGTTGCTATGAGTCAGAACCAACTCAACGGGACCTAAAAACAACAAGCATTGTCGGTATTTTTTCTTCCATATCTTTATAGTTTTAGGTTTTATATTTAGGTCTTTGATCAATTTTGAGTTAGTTTTTGTGTATGGTGTGAGGTATGGGTCCTGTTTCATTTTTTTACAGATGGACATCCAGTTTTGCTAGCACCAGTTGTTAAATAGACTGTCTTTTCCTCATTTAATGGACTTTGGCCCTTCGTCAAAGATCAGCTGCCAGTAGGTGGATGATTTATGTCTGGGTTCTCAATTCTGTTCCATTAGTCTGTGTGTCTATCGTTGTACCAGTATCATGCTATTTTGACTACTGTGGCTATATAGTAGGTTCTAAGACCAGGTAGTGTGATGACTCCTACTTTGTTCTTTTTCTACAATAATGCTTTACTTAACTGGGGCCTCTTTCCTTTCCATATAAATTTGGTGATTAGTTTTTCCATTTCATTAAGGAATGCTGTTGGAATTTGGATCAAGATTGTATTATATCTGTAGATCACTTTGGGTAGGATTGACATTTTCACAATGTTGAGTATTCTATCCATGAGCATGGACGGTTTTTCCATTTTATGTAGGTTTCTTTTGGTTTCTTGAGCAGTTTTTTTGTAGTTTCCTTTGTATACGTCTTTTATGTCCTGGTTAGATTTATTCCTAAGTATTTTATCTTTTGGGGGGGCTATTGCAAATAGTATTCTTTTCCTGATTTCCTTTTTTACATTCTCATTGTTAGTTTAGAGGAATCCAACTGGTTTTTGTATGTTGCGCTTATATCCTGCTGCTTTGCTGAAGCTTTCCATTAGTTCCAGTAGCCTTCTTGTGGAATCTTCGGGATTTTCTATGTATAGGATCATATCATCTATGAATAGGGATAGTTTTACTTATTCCTTACCAATCTGAATGCCCTTTTATTTCCTTTTCTTGCCTTATTGCTATAGCTAGGACTTCGAGTACAATGTTGAGTAAGAGTGGTGATTGAGGGCATCCTTGTCCTGTTCTCATTCTCAAGCAGAAATGCTTTCAGTCTCTCTGCGTTGAGAATAATGTTAGCTGGTGGGTTTGTATAAATGCCCTTTATTACATTGAGAAATTTCCCTTCTATTCCTATTTTTTGCTGAGAGTTTTTATCAGGAATGGGTATTGAACTTTATCAAATGCCTTTTCTGCATATAAAGATGATCATGTGATTCTTTTCTTTTGTTCTGTTTATCTGGTAGATTACATTGATTGATTTTCTAATATTGAAGCATCCTTGCATTCCTGGTATAAATCCCACTTGGTCGTGTTGTATTATTTTTTTGATATGCTGTTGAATTGAATTCTATTGGCTAGAATTATGTTGAGAATTTTTGCATCTATATTCATGAGGGATACTGGTCTGTTGTCACCCATCTCATTTCTTATTTGGGTTATTTTCTTCCTCTCCTGCTTTTCTTTTGTCAGTTTGACCAACGGCTTGTTGATTTTGTTGATCCTTTCAAAGAACCAACTTCTGGTCTTGTTAATTCTATCTATTGTTTTTCTGTTCTCTATTTCATTTATTTCTGCTCTAATCTTTATTATTTCCTTTCTTCTGGTGACTATGGGTTTCTTTTGCTGCTGTCTTTCTATTTGTTTGAGTTGTAGGGTCAATGTTTTTATTTTGGCCCTTTCTTCTTTTTTGATGTGGCATTTATTGCTATAAATTAACCTATAAGCACTGCTTTTGCTGGTTCCCAGAAGTTTTGGTAAGATGTGTTTTCATTCTCATTTGATTCTAGGAATTTTTTATTTCATTTTTGATTTCTTCTTTTACCCATTGATTTTTAAGCAAGGTGTTATTCAGCTTTCATATATTTGAGTTTTTCCTTGCTATTCTTGTTATTGATTTCTACTTTTATGGCATTGTGATCAGAGAAAATGCTTTCTACTATTTCAGTGTTTTGGATTCTGTTGAGGCTTGCTTTGTGGCCTAAGATGTGGTCTATTCTGGAGAATGTTCCATGTCCATTGGAAAATAATATGTACTTTTCTGCTGTTGGATAGAATGTTCTGTATATGTGTAGGAGGTCAAGTTGTTTGATTGTGGCATTTAGATCTTCTGCATCTTTGTTGGGTTTCTCTGGATGTTCTGTCCTTCACCAAAAGTGGTGTGTTGAAGTCTACTATTATTGTGGAACTGTGTAAAGGTTAAGATTGTGTGTCAGCTTGGCTGGGCCATGATTCTCAGTGTTTATATGTGATCACCTCCATGATGGGATCGCTGTGAGTAGCCAATCAGTTGAAAGGGAATTTCCTTGGGAGTGTGGCCTGCATCTGAATATAAGCAGACATTCTGGCTTTTGCCTCCTCTGGATCCTGCAGCTGCCTCCTATTCATCTGACCTCTGGTTCTTGGGACTTGAACTAGCAGCTTATCTGCTAATCTTGGGATTGGTCAATCTTCACAGCCTGTGAACAACAGCCCTGCTCTTTGACCTGCCGATCTTGAGTTTTCCAGCCCCTGCGGCTATGTGAATCAGGAGAAGCCTTTATCCTGATCCACAGACTTGGGATATTCCAGCCTCTACAATCACGTGAGCCATTTCCTTATATATTCCTCTCTCTATATATATTTATACACTTTACTGGTTTTGCTTCTCTAGAGAACCCAGCCTAAGACAAACTGTCTGTTTCTTTTCTCAGTATTGTATGAGTTTGTTTTATGTATTTGGGAGCCCTGTCATTGGGTGTGTATATATTTATTATGGCTACGTCCTCCTAGTGTACTGACCCTTTATCATTATATAATGTCCTCTCTTATTTTTTATGCTGGATTTTGCTTTAAAGTCTATTTTATCAGAGATTAATATTGCCACTCTTGCTCTTGTTTGGTTAATGCTTGCTTGATATATATATATATATTTCTTTTTCATCTTTCAAGTTTTAGTTTCTTTATGTCTTTGTATCTAAGGTACGTCTTTTGTAGACAGCATATTGATGGGTCTTTTTTTTTTTTTAATCTGTTCTGCCACTCTTTGCCTCTTTACCGGTGCATTTAAGCCATTTAAATTCAGTGTAATTATCAATAGCTATGAGTTTACTGCTGTCATTTTGTTGTACTTTTTTTTGTAGTATTGACAGCTTCTTTGTTCTGCTTAATTTTCCGAGCTCAGTTCTTTTTGTTCATGGATTTTCTTTTCATTTCTTTATTGTTGATTTTGGGTTTACTGAGTCTTTATGTTTTTCTTCTTTTTTATTTTGATGGTGGGTTTGTTAACTTTCTTTATGGTTACCTGGCAATTTACCTGTATCTTCCTAAGTTTAAACCAGTGTCTTATTTCTTGGTATCATCTGAACTTCATCTTCATATGGAAGTTCTATAACTACACCATTTATTCCTTCTTTTTTGTTTTGACATTGTCATCATTTACATAATGATGTCTCTGGTTCCGTGTTTCCAGCCTTTTATCTTTGTTTTATTTTTGAGCATTCTCTATCTGGGTTGGTATCTGGCTGATCTGTCCTGTGTCCTAATCTTAGATTATTGTCTGATGTTGTTGGTTCTGCATCTGAAGGACTCTATTTAATATTTCTTATAAATTTGGCCTGGTTTTTACAAATTCCCTTAATTTATGTTTATTTGGAAATGTCCTAATTTCACCATCATAAATGAGAAACAATTTTGCTGGATATGTAATTCTTGGCTGGCAATTTTTTTTTCCTTCAAGGCTTTATATATGCCATCCCATTGCCTGCTTGCCTGCTTGGTTTCTTCTGAGTAATCAGAGTTTAGTCTTATTGTTTCCCCTTTGTAGATGACTTTTCTTTTTTCCCCAACTTTTCTCAGGATTCTTTCTTTGTCTTTGGTTTTGACAAGTTTGATTATGACATGTCTTGGAGACATTATTTTGGGGTCTATTCTGTATGGGGTTTGTTGAGCTTCTTGGATGGATATCTTCTCGTCTTTCATGATACTAGGAAAGTTTTCTGTCAACAAATCTTTGACAATTCTCTCTGTATTTTCCATTGCCTCCCCCACCCCAATTCTGGAACTTCAATCACATGCTAAGTTTTTCCTCTTCATAGTGTCCCACATAATTCTTAGGCTTTCTTCATTTTTCTCCATTCTTTTTTCTGATTTTTCCTAAAACAAATTGGTGTTAAGGGATTTGTCTTCAATTTCACTGATTCTGTCTTCCATTGTTTCAGTTCTGCTCCTGTAACATTGTATTGAGTTGTATATTTCTGACATTTTATTGTTTTAGATTTTATACTTTTAGATTTCTAATTGTTGTTTTTGTATGGTTTCTAATTGTCTATTTATTTTGTCATTTTTTTCTTATATTTTGCTGAATTTTTCTAATGCTTTGTCTGTGTTTTCCTTGTTTTTGTCTATGTTTTCCTTGGTTTTGTCTTGTGTTTTCCTTGATGTCTTGGAGAACCCTGTATATTAGTCTTTTGATTTTTTTTATTGGTAGTTCCATTGCCATTTCTTCCTCTGGAAGGTTTTCTGGTTTTTTATTTTGTCCACTTGCTGGAGCCATCTTGTCCTGCTTCTTTATGTGATTGGATATTGTCTGTTGTCTCCAAAGCTCCAGAAAGTTATTGTATTTATCTATTTATGTTTTTTTGCTGCATTCTGAATTTTTGTTTTGTTTTGATATATCTGTGTAGGCTGGACATTTGTGCTACTCTAGTTGCTTATCTGGCCACATTGAAGCTCTCACCTCTTGTCTCCAGGTGGGTGGGGCCGCATCTGGGTGTGTGAGCATGAGTCTCTGCTGTTTTTGTGGTACTGCTGAAGATGTAGGTGTTTCTGGTGAGGTGATGTATCTGTCTGGTCGGTCACTTGGCTGTGGGTGCAGGGGGCATTCTCCCTGGTCATTCGTTGGGTGTTGTGTGTGCACTCTGCCAATTTCCAGGTGGCCAGGTTCAAGGGTGCCTAGGTCATTGGTCACCAGGTGGGTGGGATGGAAACTCTCCAATGGTCCCAGGTGGGCAGGGCTACACAGGGATGTTTGGAGCAGGCACAGGCCTTCAGTGGTGACAAGTGGTAATGCTGGGGGCAATGTCACCTGTCCACGTGTGCCCAGTTGGAGGGCATGCCCCTGTCCATTAAAGCATGTCATAGGGGACATTGGGGACATTGTGCAACCAGTCCTCAGACCCCTGGTTTGGGTGGCTATAGAGGGTAGGCTGTACTGTCAGGCCAACAGAAAAAAAATCAATCAATTCCTGTTTAGTACAGGTTAAATCCTGTGCTGTGAAGGAAAAGAAAGACTTGAATTGCAAAGTATTGGTTTTATTTCTTCCAATCCCAGGATGAGTGCTCACAGAAAAACTACTCAATAATCTTAGACTACAAATGTTTTCTATGGTCATTCTTTCAACTAATTCAGTTGACAAGTATTTATTGAAAGTTTGCTATATGCTGGCATCACATGAGGTCCTGAGGATTAAAAAAAAGCAGTAAATTAAAAGATAAAAAAATCAGTCCTCTGACAGACAAAAAAACAAACAAATAAAATGTACTTGCTCAAGTACTAATGAAAAGATGGGCAGCAGCTTGAACCCACCAAGAGGTGCCTTGAAAGAAGGCCTGTCAATCTGCTTTTGAAAGGTCACAGCCTTGAAAACTCTATGGAGCGCAGTTCTACTCTGAAACACATGGGGTCGCCATGATTTGGAATCAACCCAACAGCAATTGGTTTGATTTGGTTTGTTTTTTTGGTGTTAAGTGGGATGGAGAAAAACAAAGGTGGGAAAAGGGGTAGGGTGTTTTGGGGTGGACGTGGGAGCTAGTTATAATACAAAATAGGATGCTTAGGAAAGACTGTTTCCAGAAGCTAATGCTGTCTGTGTGTGTGTGTGTGTGTGTGTGTGTGTGTGTGTGTGTTTGTGTGGTAAAATGTATAATGTATAACAAAACATTTGCCACTTCAACAATTCAGTGAAATTGATTATGTTCGCTGTGTTGTGCAACCATCACTGCTATTGGTTTCCAAATTATTCCATCACCCTTAACATTCAGTATCCCTTAAGCAGTAACTACCATTTCTCCCTCCCACCTGCCCCTGGCAGCCACTAATAAACTTTGGTCTCTATGCATTTGCCTGTTCTAGGTATTTCATATAAGTAGAAGCATACAGTATTTGTCCTTTTGTCTGATTTATTTCGCTCAGCATGTTTTCAAGGTTCATCCATGTTGTAGCATATATTAGGGCTTCATTTCTCTTTTTTGCTGAGTAATATTCCATTGTATGTAGGTACGACATTTTGTTTATACATTCATCCAACACTTGGGTTGTTTCTACCTTTTGGATATTCAGAAGATAACTTTTGAACAAAGCTCTGAAGGAGGTAAGGAGTGGGCCATATAGGAATCTGAGGGAAGAGCATTCCAGGCAGAGAAATCAGCCCACATAAAGTCTCATGGAAGCAGCAGTCAAGAAGTCAAACAACGTATTGCATTGGGCAAATCTCCTGCAAAGGACCTCTTTAAAGTGTTAAAAACCAAAGATGTCATTTTGAGGACTAAGGTGCACTTGATCCAAGCCATGGTGTTTTCAATTGCCTCATGTGCGTGCAAAAGCTGGACAGTGAATAAGGAAGACCGAAGAAGAATTGATGTCTTTGAATTATGGTGTTGGTGAAGAATATTGATCATACCACGGACTGCCGGAAGAATGAACAAGTCTGTCTTGGAAGAAGTACAGCCAGAATGCTCCTTAGAAGGGAGGATGGCGAGACTTCGTCTCATGTACTGTGACATGTAGTCACTGGGGACCAGTCCTTGAGAAGGACATCATGCTTGATAAAGTAGAGGGTCAACAGAAGAGAGGAAGACCCTCAACAAGATGGATTCACACAGTGGCTGCAACGATGGGCTCAAGCATAGCAACGATTGTGAGGATGGCACAGGACCGGGCAGTGTTTTGTTCTGTCGTACCCAGGGTTGCTATGAGTAGGAACCGACTCGATGGCACCTAACAACAACAACAAAGGCCCTAACATGAAAACATACCCAGTGGGTTCAGGGAGGCTGGAGCAGAGTGAGAGAGGGGGAAGTGGTAGGAGATGAGAACAGCGAAGTGGGGGCGAAGGCTGAAGGGGAGATCATGTCAGGCTTTTGAAGCCCTGAAGCCTCGTGTAAGTCACCATGCCTACCAGAAGATCCAAACCAGAAGAGTGACATGATCTGACTTGTAATAAACATTTGTTGTTAGGCACGTGGTGCTGTGAAGATGCAGAATGAGTAAGGCCCTAACCCTGACATACTGCTAAGTGTAGATGTATGCACAGTTACAGCACAAGGCAGGACCTGAGGAATTATAAACTACAAACCCAGCACAGGGAGGTAACTGCCTCCGTGGGTATCATGGAAGGCTTCGCAGAACACCTGAATGGACCACACCACTTGGGCGGATGGGATTTTGGCTGACAAAGATGAAAGGAAAGCATGCGAGAAGGGACGGCATAAGACAGGTGTTAGGGACACTTCAGAGTGCAGACAAGCTCAGGGACCATGAACCTGGACTTTGGGGGCGTAGAGCAAGGTAAAATGGAGGGGATGGGTCCTTAAGACCTCCTCCAAGAAGTCCTTCAATGCTGTTCTAGGTACTTTGGACCTTATAGTCATGGGAAACGATCAAAATTGATAAACACAGAACTTGATCATTAGCTATAAAAGTTACAGAACTGGTCTGGGCAGTAACTGGGGTGGGGTGGTGATGGTTGATAATCCCTTAGGTTTCTCTTTTCTTCTTTTTTTTTAATTGAAGTAGTTGTTGCTGTTAGGTGCCATCCAGTCGATTTCAACTCATAGCGACCCCGTGTGACAGAGTAGAGCTGCCCCATAGGGTTCTCTAGGCTGTCATCTTCATGAGAGGAGCCCGGGTGGCACAGTGGTTAAGCCCTCTGCTGCTAACTGAAAGGTCAGGGGTTTGAACCCACCAGCTGCTTCTCAGGAGAAAGATGTGGCAGTCTGTTTCTGCAAAGGTGTACAGCCTTGAAAACCGTATGGGGCAGTTCTACTCTGTCCTGTAGGGTCACTATGAGTCGGAATGGACTTGATGGCAATGGGTTTGGTTTTTGGTTTAATCTTTATGGAAGCAGATCACCAGGTCTTTCTCCGGCATAGCTGCTGAGCCAGTTCAAACCACCAGCCTCTAGGTCAGTAGTCAAGCGCTTAACCCAGTCTCTTACACCAAGCAGCCTACTGCTAACCAATCCCATTTCTTCTTTTCCAAAACCAACTGCAACACCCAGGAGTCCAAGCTGGAGAAACAAGGGGTGACTTATGTCCTTCCTTCCCCCTAGGTCACTGCACTCCTTCACTTGCTGATTCAGGGCACTGGACATAAACTTTGCTTCTTTGACACATTAAAAATAATGTGTAATTTTTAGCAATATGTTTATTTTAACCAGATTTCTTTACCACAGAACACAGAAATTGGCGAGAGAAAGGTGTTTTTATTTGTCATCCCCTTAAAAGTAAAAGTGGAGTGCAGTGCCTTCCAAGCGTGACCGGAATGTCTCTCTGGCCTCTGTAAAATCCATGCTTACGCCACATCCATTTTTATTGTTTGGCTGTTAAGATGTGTGTCTCCAGTTGATTAGATAAGGAATTCTAAGTAAGGCAGTGCAAGGGTGGAGGAGGAAGATGATAAAATGAAAGCTTTTCTCTGCAGTTCCTGCTCTCTGAAGCTTGCCTTCACCTCCTGAATTTCCTGCATGGAGATCCACTTAGTAACCATGTCTTCGGCAAGTGTTGACATTTGTTTGAAAGCTTTCTGCTTTCAAGAAGAAGTCTTTGATGTTTTTCTTCCTGTCTTTTTGTTGTTATTGCCGTAGTTACGTGCCCGGGGCCAAATTCTGCCCTTAGTTACTATTTCTATGGCGGTTGTGTATTATACACATAACCAGGCCTGGAGGTCGATTCCATGAGAACTTTTAATAATAACAGCTTACTTCTGTGTATCTTTTATAGTTTATACTGCTTTATGATTGCACATACATTTGCTCATTTGATACACACACACACGCAAACACTGGGTGATAGGTAAGGCAGAAATAATTAGTCCTATTTTACAGGTGAAGTAACTGAGACTCAGAGAGGTTAAGTGGCTGGTCCAGGGGCATATAAGGTGCAAATGGGGCCAGATCTCTGATTCTTAAACTGTGCAAGGAGGGTTTTGAGCTTGTTGTTTGTGGGTTTTTGTTGTTGTTGTTTGGGTGATTCTGGAGTTATAAAATACCACAGTCAACCTGATGTGTGACGACCCCATCTGTGTCAGAGTAGAACTGTGCTCCATAGGCTTTTCAATGGCTGATTTTTAAAAAGTAAATCGCTAGGCCTTTTTTCTGAGGCTTGAACCTCCAACCTTTTGGTTAGCAACCAAGCACATTAACCGTTTACACCACCCAGGGAATCCAGGAATTATAAATGCATACACAGAAAATAGATTGTTATATTACTCCCATACCTTGTAAGGTACTTCCAAAGATATGCAAACTGAGGGAAAAGCATAATTACATGACGAACAAAACAAAAACCAAACTCATTGCCATCAAGTTGATTCCAACTCATAGTGACCCTGTAGGACAGAGTAGAACTGCCCCATAGGATTTCCAGGGAGCACCTGGTGGCTTCGAACTGCCAACCTTTTGGTTAGCAGCCATAGCTCTTAACCACTACGCCACTAGGGTTTCCAATTAAGTGAAAGTAACCAAATTTGTGAAATGCAAAGATAAGAACTTTTCAGGAAATGGTTGGGAGGAATATGGTCGATTGCACACTAGTGGAGGTCGTGGCTGAGTTTATTTATCTTCGTGTTTTAGGTAATCCCCAACGCAGCATCTTGTACTCTGTATTGAGTGAATATTGTTAGCTGGAGTCCGCTGGAAGTGCGTTGGACCTGGGGTCAGATGTGGCTGGGAGCATTTCCACTAAGTTCTTCCAGGAATAAAAGCCCCAGCTGGTGAGTGGTGGCTCTGACTCTGTGCAGCCAGAGGAAAGGAGTACAGAGGCACCTTGATCTGCTGTGACTCACGTTCTGTCCACCCACTATGACATGGTTGACGATAGATGCTAAATTGGCTGGGTCACTTGTGCAGAGGATTTTTATTTTTTCTACTCTATCATTTTGTTTTGATATGTATAGTGACGTTAACGACCCACCAGTTGATCTGAATATCTTGTGGTCAAATGCACAAAACAGGTGCAGTGCCTGGCCCAAAACAGGTGCTAGGTAAATGTTGCGGGAAGAATGAATGGAAGTCAGGAGCTAACAAGAAGAGCAATCTTGGCCTGCAGGAAGGGCCCGTAGACAGAGCAGTCCTATGAACTTTCTTTCCTAACTGCCATTAAAAAGTGGGATCTTGGGTCAGGAGGAACAGCAATCCACTCTCCACTTCAGACCCAGGAAGGAAAAAACCTACAAATTAAAAGACAAGCCCAATGAGAGAGCTCCTTAGGGGGTTGCATGCTGGCCCCATCACCAGTGACAGCTACTGGCACTTCTGGAGTTCTCTTTTTGAATATTTATAGGGGTTTATGATGATTTAGGGGCCCTGGTGATGCAGTGGTTAAGAACTCGGCTGCTAACCAAAAGTTCGGCAGTTCAAATCCACCAGTCGCTCCTTGGAACCCCTATGGGGCAGTTTTACTCTGTCCTATAGGGTCGCTATGAGTTGTATTGACTCGACAGCAACAGGTTTTTTATTTTTATTTTTTAATGATGATTTAAGGAGCACCGGTGGTGCAGTGGTTAAGCGCTTAGATGCTAACAGAAAGATCAATGGTTCAAATCCACCAGCCGCTCCACAGGAGAACAATGTAATGGTCTGCTTCCAAAAAGATTACAGCCTTGGAAACTCTATGAGGCAGTTCTGCTCAGTCTTATAGGGTCGCTCTGAGTCAGAATCAACTCGATGGCATTGGGTCTTATGATAATTTATACTGTAACTCGGTTTCTGATAAGGTAAACTGAAAACTTCTAAATGCAATCTTAATTTAAACATTTAAAGGGCATCTGGCTAAAGAAAAACTGGGAAAAAAAACCTTAGGTTAAAAAAAAATACACACACATACATATATATGCTTTAGTAAGTTGATGGATTCTTTTGTAGAATGAATAATCACACCCAAATTTATCAGTTTCCTAAGTATGTATTTTCATATATTCGATTTTATGTAATGCTAACTTATATTTTGCAAATGTCAATTAGATCCAGTTGATTAATATACCAAAAAAACCAAACCCACTGCTATGGAGTCAATGCCGACCCGAAGCGACCCTATAGGACTGAGTAGAATGGCCCCATAGGGTTTCCAAGGAGCAGCTGGTAGATTCAAACTACAGACCTTTTGGTTAGCTGCCATAGCTCTTAACCACTGTGCCATCAGGGCTCCAGTTGATTAGCAGTGCTGTTCGATTCAACTATATCCTTACAGATATTCTGCCTGCTGGATGTTTTTACCTCATATATTTTGATGCTCTGTTATTAAATGCGTACGCATTGAGGATTCTTTATCCCTGCTAATTTTCCTTTCTCTGAAGTCAGCTTTGTCTGAAATTAATATATATTTCTTCCCTCTTTCTTTTGATTTTTTGTTAGCATGGTATATCTTTTCCTCCACCACCTCTCTCCCTTTTTTCATTGTGATAAATATGTAGGTAAGAAATCATTCGCCATTTCATCAATCTATCTGTTTTAATATTTAAAGTGGATTTCTTGTAGACGATATATACAATCTTGTGTTTTTATCCACTCTGTCTTTTAATGGGTATATTTAGACTGCTCACATTTAAAGTGATTATTGATATAGTTGTGTTAATATTTACAATGTTTGCAACTGTTTTCTACTGATTACACTTATTCCTTGTTTCTTTTTTGTGTTCCCCTCTCTTTCTGTCTTCTCTGGTTTTAATTGAGCACCCTATATGATTCCATTTTCTATCCTCTCTTAGCATATCAATTATACTTTTTTATAAGCATTTTCAATGGTTACCCAAGAGTTTGCAATATACATTTGCAACAAATATAAGTCCATTTTGAAATAACACTATACCACTTCATGGGAAGTGCAGGTACCTTATAACAGTACTCCCAAATTATTTCCTCTTGTCCATCATAACATTTCATTTATCTATATGTTATAATAGGAGATTACCTCTTTTGTAATTGTCCCACAGTTCTTAGATATTCTGTTCTGTGTTTTCCATCTGTTTTTCTCTTTGCATTTCAGTTTAGGAAGTTTCTACTGACACATCTTCAAGATGACTAATCCTTTCCTTGGCCATGTCTGGTCTATTGATGAGCACATCAAAGGCTTTCTTAGTTTCTGTTACAATGTTTTTGATTTTTAGCATTTACTTTAGACTCTTTCTTAGAGTTTCCATCTATCTGCTTACATTAACCATCTGTTCTTGCATGCTGTCTACTTTTTTCATTAGAGCCCTTAATTTTAAATTCCCTATCTGATAATTATTTTATGAGATATTTTAAATTTTAAATATTTAAAATTCAAATTCCCTATCTGATAATTCCAAAACCTGTGTTATATCTGAGTCTGGTTCAGGTAGTTTTTGTTGCCTTTTAGCATGCCTTACTATTTTTTGTTGAGAACTGACATGATATATTGTGTAATAGGAACTGAGGTAAATATGCCTTAATATGAGGTTTTATGTTAATCTGACTAGGAACTGGGCTATGTTTAATATTTGTTGTAGCTGTAGTTGCCAGAGGGTTCATTATCTTCTACTGTCCTTGTTTTTTTTTTTTTTTTAACTTGCTTTTTTTCCCCCTCTCTTGTTGTCTTTGAGTTTCCCTAAGAACTCCTTCGTAAATAGAGTCTGTCTCTTGCAGCTCTTTCAATTGTACTCTACTGTTATTATACTGAAACGCTGTTGGTGTGGTGGTAAGGTCTAGGCGAGGGAACGTGTTCTGTAATATTATAATTAAATTTCAGTCTTTTAGTGGTCCTGAGTCCCTAGGATGTGACCTTCAAAAGTTTTTCTTTGCCTTTTTTCTCCTCCTCTTCTGTGAGACAGAAAGGCTAGAAGGAGCTGCTGTTGTCAAATTGCCCTTCCCCAAGGTTGATAAGGCTCTCATAAAGTTCTTTCCCTTGGAGAACAGGTCTTCATAATGGAGAACACTCTGGGTATATTTAAAAATGGCTCTTTTCCCCATCCTTGCTCAAAAGAAGAGGGAATTTTTATTAGAGCTTCACCTTGAGAACCTGGTGGGGGTTCCTGGAGGGAAAACCCAGGAAAGTGTGGAGGTACCCCTAACTCAGCCTCTAAGTGTCTCTCATTCTCAAGCTAGTCTACACTAGCTTTCAGCAATTATCAAAATTACCATTTACATGTTCTTACCAGTTCGTGACTCCAGCAGCTTTTGCTCCAGGGAAACTGGCCTCGGTTATTATTTTCTGTATTTGCCTATCTCTCTAGATTTCAGGGTATCAGCCTTGTCACTTCAGTTTTCTGATGGGTCCAAGAAAAGTTGTTGATCTTCAGTTTGCTCAGCTTTTTTCTTGTTGTAAGAATGGGAATGACAACTTCCAAGTTCTTTACATGTTGGCACTGAAACCAGACCTAACCTATGTTTTGAAAGACCTCTACTTCCCCTTCCTCTGGTAGAGTGCTGAGAAAACTAAAACAGTAAGTTACCAGGGAAAGTGCACATGTATTGGAATCACAGTGCATCATTCTTAATTCCCTACTCTTTATGCTATGGATTTGTGATAGAAGAAAATATTAACAGGAAAAAAAATTTGGGACAAGCTTCTGTATTCTGCCAAGGGTTTCATTTAAGCATGAACAGACTAGTTACATAAATGAAGGGCTTCAAAGTCTACAGGAGGAAGATGTAGTTGCCTTGTTGAAAGAGAGCCATTCATGGAATATATATATGAATGGAGACAAGAGAGAAGGAGCCACTTGGCTAGATCTCAAGATCTGACTAAACCCACGTCATGTGATGAAGTTCCGCTCTTTTCAGACAGAAAACAGCCTCCTAGCAATTGCCCTGGTGGCCACGTTAGCCTTGAACCAAGGAGCATAGTGGTTTGAAAGGGAAATAATGGGAGAAAAACCTGGTGGGTTTTATTGTTGGTAACCTCACAACCTTTCTGTTATTCTGGCTGATTTCTCCCTTCCTGGATGGCACATGTGGCACTGATTGCACCATCTTCTCTTCTGTCTCCTCAAAATAGTCAGTATCCAATTTTTAGAAGCCTAGCTGTCAGCTAGTGGTCAGCCACAGCAATCCTGACCCACTTCCACCACTACCATTTCTCGGAACATGCAAGGGTACTACCAAGGAGTATTTAAATTTTGACAAGGAGTCCCTTAGAATGAAGAAGGGTCTAAGATAATAACCTAGGAGATAGAGAGTATATTTTTCAGGCAGAGGATCCTACTTGTACCCCTCAAACCACATCACCTAAATGGTTACCAATCCTGCGTTTTTGTAAGAATGATTTGCCCTTACCATTTTTTACTGGGGAGCAGGAGGAATAATCAATTAATCTCCTTAAAAGAGAAGATCAATTTTGAGAACACAAGAAAAGTACAAAAGAGGCATGTCTGTAGAGCAGAAAGCACTGCAATATAGCCTAGAGCACCATACTTCTTGAAAGGACCGCCAACTGCTATTATTCAGAGCACAGAATTTTGTATTTTTAAATAGATAAACAAATTTCTCACAGAAAAGGGAAACTTGTGAGAGAACTGCTTGAAAGCCAACTTAGAGTAACTTTCTGGTTCTTACCCCCTTCCCCCCCCCCATCTCATTGATCAAAGCTAAATTCTTCTACATTTGGGGAAAAAAACTAGAATCCAGTTTACTTTGCTCTCCCTTGGTTTTGTTCTCACCCACCTCCAAAATGACTTTGAATTAGGACTTCTGAATGTCACTCCTGGACAAAAGCTAACATCACAGGAGAAAAAAAAATTTTGATTTTCAACTAGAGAAAGAATTCCAAGAATTTTTCTGCATTGAGTGGGGAAGAACTTTGTGATACTTGCCATCCATACACCTAGGAGCCAAAACCTGTAATGAATGGTGTGTGCAGTCGCAGGCATTTCTTTTCTGCAAAGATGACTAGAAATCACAGGGTAATTCAAAGAGGAGTGGTAATTCTGATCAGACTTCAGGAATAGAGTTAAAATTAAATACTAAAAGACATTTTGGATACCAAGGACTTATTTTTGGTTAGTTCGCTGGCTACTTGCTTGTTTAATCTCTTTTATATCTCAAAAGAGATTGACTCAAGATTGTATCCTGCCTCATTAACATCATAGAATTTAGGATTTACAACACATAGGATAATTACATCAGATCACACACGGGAGGATAAGTATATAATACTGAGAATCATGGCCTAGCCGAGTTGACACATATTTTGGGGGTCACAATTCAATCCATAACACCACTTGTCCAGGTGGCAGGGTCAGGCGTGTTTTCTCCTAGCCTCTTCTGGACATGGCTGATGGAACCAGGAAGGGGCCCCTGGCCCAAACATGTATGAACCCTACATGGGCTGGCCATGACTTACAGCCTGAGCATGGCCTGTCAGCCTTTCTTCATCAGCAATCTGAACTTAAAAGTAACAAGGAAAGGAGTTAATTAGCAGCATTGAGGGTGGAAGCCAAAAGGATGCATAGAGTGATGCCCAAGTAAGTATGCAGCCCTGAGGACCAAGCCAAAGATAAGAAGGAGTAGAAACTATAAGTAAGCAGAAGGAACTCCCAGAGGGGAGAGGAGCAGCTATAGGTGATGAGCAGAGGGACTATGTGTCCCCTTGAAGATCACAGAGAAGACTGAGCCCCTGGAGCAGCCTCCTGGCCCCTTTCCAGGTTCATAGCCGTACTGGTTTTTTTTTTTTTTTTTAATTGTACTTTAGGTGAAGGTTTACAGAACAAATAGTTTCTCACTAAACAGTCAGTACACATATTGTTTTATGACATTGGTTAACCCCACGACATGTC
>NW_004444039.1:8131094-8154248 GCF_000243295.1 Trichechus manatus latirostris | reverse complement strand
GGGCCATATTCTCGGGGTTTCTCCAGTCTCTTTCAGGCCAGTAAATCTGGTCTTTTTTGTGTGTGTGTTAGAATTTTGTTCTACATCCTTCTCCAGCTCTGTCCAGAACCCTCTGTTGTGATCCCAGTCAGAGCAGGCAAGTACTGGTTATCTTTACAATAAATCTCATTTTTCTCAGGTTAATCTTATTGAGTCTTTCTTTTTTTAAAACATTTTATTGTGCTTTAATTCAGCAAATTAGTTTTCCCGCAATCATTCTTACACAAATTTTTCTGTGACATTGGTTGCAATCCCCGCAATGTGTCAACACTCTCCCCATTTCCTCCCTGGGTTCCCTGTTTTCATTAGTCCAGCTTCCCTGTTGCTCCCTGCCTTCTCATCCTTGGTTTTGGGTAAATGTTGCCCTTTTGGTCTCGTATAGTTCATTGTTCTAAGGAGTACATTCTTTACGGGTATTATTGGTTATTTTGTAGCCCTGTCTACTATTTGGCTGAAAGGTGGCCTCCAGGAGTATCTTCAGTTTCAAGTTAGAAGGCTGACTTAGAGCAATAGTCTCAGGAGTTCTCCAGTCTCTTTCAGACCAGTAAGTCTGGTCTTTTATATGAATATGAATTTTGTTCTACATTTTTCTCGCACTCTAAGCAGGACCTTCTATAGTGTTCCTGGTCAGAGTTAGGTAGTGGTAGCTGGGCACCATCTAGTTCTTCTGATCTCAGGCTAGAGGAGGCTGTGGTTCATGTGGGCCATTAGTCCTTTGGACTAATTGCTTTCTTGGGTCTTTGGTTTTCTTTGTCCTTCTTTGCTCCAGGCGGGACGAGACCAATAGTTGCTTCTTAGATGGCCACTTACAAGCTTTTAAGACGCCAGATGCTACTCACCAGGCTAGGATGTAGAACATTATCTTTATGAACTGTGTTTTACCAATTGACCTAGATGTCCCCTGAGACTATGATCCTTAGCTTTCAAGTTCCGTAATTCAGACCCAATGTCTAAGTAATTTCTATAACTGTGCCCACTCTATGCTCTATTATACAGATGAGCATACATGCAGCATTTACAAACATGTATATAGAAATATCCACAACCATACCTATATATATACACGGGTGCACCCCCATACAACCTCCCTCACCTATTTAGCGTACATATCTACCTGTGTATCTACTCACAAATTATTGTTTGTTGTTACTGTTGTTGCAGGATTGTGTATGTTATAGCATTTACCGTAGTTATCCTTTATTCTTGCAAATGTCTCAATATTTTCCTTTGCCTTCGTCACTTTGTGCTGAGTTCCCCCCTATTGTGTATTGCCTTTCCTTTCACCAGAAGTAACATGCGTCTACTATCTAGTTTTCATTCCCTCCCTTCCCTCCCATCCCTGGTAACCATCAAAGAATGTTTCTTTCTGTGTGTAAACCTATTCTTGACTTTTTATAATAGTGGTCTCATATATTTGTCCTTTTGTAATTGATTTATTTCACTTAGCATAATACCCTCCAGATTCATCCATGTTGCGAGATGTTTTGCAGATTCATCATTATTCTTCATTGTTGCATAGTATTCCATTGTGAGTATGTACCACAGTTTATCTATTGATCTGTTAATGGGCACTTAAGTTGTTTCCATCTTCTTACTACTGTGAATAATGCTGCAGTGAACATCGGTGTGCATATGTCTATTTGTGTTATGGCTCTTATTTCTCTAGGATATATACTTAGTAGTGGGATTGTTGGATCATATGGTAATTCTATTTCTAGCTTTTTTAAGGAAGCACCATACTGTTTTCCATAGTGGTTGTACCATTTTACATTTCCACCAGCAGTGTATAAGCATTCCAATCTCCTCTTCTCTAACCTCACCAGCATTTGTTGTTTTCTGGTTTTTTGATCAGTGCCATTATTGCTGGGGTGAGATGGTATCTCATTGTAGTTTTGATTTCCATTTCTCTAGCGGCTAATTATCGCAAGCATCTCTTCATGTGTTTGTTAGCCACCTGAATGTCTTTTTTGGTGAAGTGTCTGTTCATGTCCTTTGCCATTTTTTAATTGGATTGTTTGTCTTTTTCTTGTTGAGATGTTGAAGTTTTCTATAAATTTTAGAGATTAGACCCTTGTTGGATATGTCATAGCCAAAATATTTTTCCCAGTCTGTAGGTTCTCTTTCCACTCTTTTGGTGAAGTCTTTTGATGAGCATAAGTGTTTCATTTTTAGGAGATTATTGAGTCTTCCTTGCATCCAAAGTTTCCAAGCCAAAAGAATCCTCCCTCAACTCCATTGTGTGCTATATTGTCCCTTCTTTGCCCAGACTAAATTCCTGACCTATTTCAATAAAATACCTCCCAATCTCACTGGAAAATACTTGAGACCCCTTAACTTACAAAGGAAGAGGAAGTGTGCCTGGAAGCAAGCCCTCCTGGAAAATCATTACGTTTATCCAACTGTCTGTTGTTGTTAGGTGCCCTCAAGTCAATTTCAACTCACAGTGACCTCATGTGACAAAGTAGAACTGCCCGCATAGGATTTTCTAGGCTGTAATCTTTACAGGAGCAGATCGCCAGGTCTTTCTGTATAGAACATCTGTTAAAGATTGTACTGTGTCCCTCAGAAAGATATGTTTAAGTCCTAACCCCTGTGTCTATGAACATGAGGTTGTTCGGAAATAGGTTTTCCTTTCTTTTTTTAAAATAATATTTTATTGTGTTTTTGGCGAAGGTTTACATAGCAGTTTAGGTTCCCATTTAACAATTTTTACACAAATCATTCAGTGACATTGGTTATGTTCTTCTCAATGCATGAACATTGTTATTATTTCTGTTCTGGTTGTTCCATTTCTGTTGATCTAGTTTCCCTGTCCTCTTACATTCACATCTTTGTTTTAAAGTAATTGTTGCCCATTTGGTCTTATATAGGTGATTTTTTAAAGGAGCACAGTACTTATGGGTGACATTCATTATTTTTTGAGCCAATTTGTTATTTAGCTACAAGGTGACCTCGGGTTAGTTTTAGTTCAAGCTTTGAAGAGTATCTCAGGGCAATAGTCTCAGGGAGTCCTCCAATCTCAACCAGTCCAGTATGTCTGTTATTTTATTTTTTTAGGAATTTGTTCCACATTTTTCTCCCATTCTATCAAGGTCCGTCTACTGTGGCCCTCCTTAGAACAATCGGTAGTGGTAGCCAAACACCATTTAATTCTTCTGCTCTCAGGGTAGATGAGGCCGTGGTTCATGTAGACTATTTGTCCTGTAGACTAGTTTCTTCTTTGAGTCTTTGGTTTTCTTCTTTCTTGTTTCCTCCAGATGAGTAGACACCAATAGTTGTACCTTAGATGGCTGTTTGCAAGCTTTTAAGACCCCAGACACTGCTCACCAAACTAGCATGTAGAACAGGAAATAGGGTTTTGAAGGTTGACATGAGGTCATCCTGGAGTTGAGTGGGTTCTAATTTTATGTGACTCTTGGTGTCTCAGAACAGAGGAGAGCAGACATAGAGAGTTAGACAGAGGAAGAAGGGCCAAGTGATGAGGGAGGCAGGTGCGCTATAAGCCAGGGAGACCAAGAATTGCTGGAAGCTACCAGAGGCCAGGAGAGAGGCATGGAACAGATTCTCCTTCAGCCCTCAGAAGTCATCAAGACGGCTGATGCCCTGATTGGACTACTAGCCTCCAGAACTGTGAAACAATATAGTTATATTCTTTAAAGCCATCCGATTTGTCATATTTTGTTATGGCAGCCTTAGGAAGCTAAGGCACTACATATCCTAAAATCCTAACACCTGAGGATTAAGGGTGGCTGTGGATGGCTTGCTGTGGCACAGGTCTGGTAGGGGTAGAGACGAAGAAACATCTCACCCACCTCCAGCACTACTTTCTGATATCCTTCACCATTTTTTCCTTGCTTCCAATCTAAACTTGTTGTCACCTCGCTCTTCCCCTCTGCAGTTCCTCTCTGATAACACTTCTCCACACTATATGTGACATAGAATTTAGTGTGCTCTTCTCCGTTGTATCTACATTTAAATTACTGATAATTCCTTAATTCCCGGATTTTCAAACTGGAAGGAGTTGGAGGAAGGAAAATAAAAAGCAGAGATATGCTGTCTTCATTATGGGGCTGCAGAGACAGGAGTGGATTATAGTTTGAAAAGGTATATTAGCTATTATAACACAAATTCATATTGGAAAATAGAAAAAAGTATTTTAAAAGTAATGCAAAGTACCAACAGTGAAGTTCAATGAATCTTGGCTTATGGCAAAGCATCGATGATGATATGACCCTGGAGTCTCTATCAGAATCTTAGCTGGTGGAGAATAGAGGATTTTTATCTAAGAGAGCAGTGGTTTTAACAGGTTGAAAAATTCCACCTTAACCTAAAGAGAGACAACCAGGGGCAGATTAACCAGCAAGCAAGGTACACACAGGCTTGCTTACTTGTGTTTACTTACTAATCTGTAGAGCACAGTTTCATATGGGTTTCACCATATCTTTGGCACTACCTATCCTAAAATCCTAACATCTGGGGATTAAGGGTGGCTGTGGAAGACTTCTCTGCTGTGGTAAAAAACAAGTGAAATTGTGCACCAGCGATTAGTAAGTAAGCACAAGTAAACCCATGCATACCTTCCTTAGTGGGTAATCCGTCCCTGGATACAACTTTGTTGTTAGTTGCGTTGAGTTGGCTCTGACTCATGACGACCTCATGTACAACAGAACAAAATGTTTCCCAGTCCTTGGTAGGCTCAATTCCATTGTTGCGGCCACTGTGTAATTTGAGTGCCTCCCAATGTAAAGGGCTCGTCTTCCAGAACTATATCATACAATATTTTGTTGTGGTTATCATTGGCTAATTTTCAAAAGTAGATCTTCAGGCCTTTCTTCCTAGTCTGTCTTAGTCTGGAAGCTCTGCTGCAACCGAACCATCATGAGTGACCCTGCTGGTGTTTCAAATACCAGTGGCATAGCTTCCAGCATCATAGCAACACTCAAGCCACCACAGTAAAACAAACTGACAGGCAAGTGGTGGAGATACAACTTAGATGCCACAGTCTGAGATCTCAGTACAGCGCCAGAGATATGTCACTGGGCGCAGGTCTTCTGGCCTCTCCCATACCTTCATGTTACGTTGTTGTTAGGTGCTATGGAGTCAGTTCTGACTCATAGGGACACCATGGACAACAGAATAAAACACTACCTGGTCCTGTGCTATCCTCACAATTGTTGTTATGTTTGAGCCCATTGTTCCAGCCACTGTGTCAGTCCATCTTGTTGAGGGTCTTCCTTTCTTTCGCTGACCCTCTACTTTACCAAACATGGTGTCCTTCTCCAGAGACTGTTCCCTCTGATAACATGTCCAAATTATGTGAGACTAAGTCTGGCCATCCTGTACTTTTTCCAAGATAGATTTGTTTGTTCTTCTGGCAGTCCATGGTATAGTCAGTATTTTTCACCAATACCATAATTCAAAGGCATCAAGTCTTCTTCGGTCTTCCTTATTCATTGTCCAGCGTTTGCATGCGTACGAGGCGTTTGAAAATACCATGGCTTGGATCAGGCACACCTTAGTGCTCAAAGTGACATTTTTGCTTTTTAACACTTTAAAGAGATCTTTTGCGGTGGATTTGCCCAATGCAATAATACATCCTTTGATTTCTTCACTGCTGCTTCAGTGCCCATTGATTGTGGATCCAAGTAAAATTAAATCCTTGACAACTTCAACCTTTTCTCCGTTTATGATGATGTTGCTTACTGGTGCCATTGTGAGGGTTTTGTTTTCTTTAGGTTGAGGTGTAATCCATACCGAAGGCTGTAGTCTTTGATCTTCATCAGTAAGTGCTTCAAGTCCTCTTCTCTTTCAGTAAACAAAGTTGTGTCATCTGCATATCACAGGTTAATGAGTCTTCCCCCGATCCTGATGCCACGTTCTACTTCATATAGTCCAGCTTCTTGGATTTTCTGCTCAGCATACGGATTGAATAAGTATGGTGAAAGGATACAACCCTGATGCACACTTTTCCTGATTTTCAACCACACAGTACCTGCCTTGTTCTGTTTGAATGACTGCCTCTTGGTCTATCTACAGGTTCCTCATGAGCACATGTGGAACCTACCCTCACATAGTGGACACTTATCTTGGTTGCTTCTGTATGAAACTTTCTCTAAACTTTCTCCATGTCTTCTCAAGTCCCTGAAATCCTGACCCTCGCTTTCCCTTGGAGGCATCCTTTCTCTGACCGACGTGGGGATTGGAGTTATGGCCTCTATGGGATCTCATTCTTCTATTTTAATGACATTGGTTAGCCTGAGAATGAAATATTTTTTAGGTTTTTCTACATACAGTATCATGATATCTGTGAATAGAGATAGCTTTACTTCTAAAAAAAAAAAATGAAAGAAATTAAAGAAGATCTAAATAAATGCAAAGACATCCTATTTTCATGGATTGGAAGACATAATATTATTAAGACAATACTCCCCCAATTGATCTACAGATTCAATGCAATCCCTATCAAAATCCCAGCTTTTTTTCTTTTTGTAGAAATTGACAAGCTATTTCTAAAATTCTTATGGAAATGCAGAAACAGCGGTGCCCTGCTCAAAGATGGCGGCTGACTGCACCGCTTTGAATGTGTGTTGCTCTCCTCAGTCCTGGCAATAATCCAGTCTCACACATCAGGCTCCTGAAAGGGCTCACTATACCTCTTCTAAGTCTCTCATTCCAAAGCTTCGGCCCATAATTTTTCCCATTCTGGTTATGGTTCTGGATCACCCGATTTATAAAAATTTGGGTCTCTTCTGGTTTCGCTTCATCAGCCATGACTGAACTGGTCCAAACTGCCGCAAAGCCCTGCCCAATAGAGAGAATCAGGACAGGGACAGAGGTTGTTAATTCAAATACCTCAGGAGCCAATGGGCTTGACGTGAGACGTTACCAAGTAGTGTGACCAGGGGAGATGCATGCTCTATTTGAAGACACTCACATCCAGATTAGAAACAAAAGTATTGTAGCAGCCCAACAAAATCCTTCTGGCTGGAGACAGCTCATTAGCTACCAGTTTGAGCCTAAATGAAGCCAAAAGCAGAAAGAAGGGAGAAGAGGTGAAACCAGTGTCGGTCTGTTGGAATAGCTGGTGCTAGCTCAAGACAGCCAACTGTGCACATCTTTTTACAACTCCATGTTTGGTGACATCAAATTGGTGGCTTGAAATCAGTCATGGTGGGAGTATTTACACCACAGGACTCGGAAAATGCCAAAAATCAAGGCTTTCTCCTGCCTCCCTTCCCCCTTAGAAGTAGGAGAGAGGGAGAGAGAGTGCAAAGAGTCAAGGCTCACTGCCAGGATTCTATATAATTTTGGTTTATCCCAGTTACTCTTACTCCTGTTAACATCCCTGTAACTCTCAGAAATATAATGATAAGAAGGAATGGATCAGCTGTAACTCCTTTACTTATATTAGGCTATTCGAACCCACCCAGAGGTGCCTTGGAAGACAGGTCTGGCGATCTGCTTTCAAAAGGTCACAGCCTTGAAAACCCTATGGAGCAGTTCTACTCTGCACACATGGGGTCGCCATGAGCCGGAATAGACTTGACGCCAGCTGACAACGGCAGCCAAAGGTTAGTGCTGCCTAGTGTTCACCAGAAGGTTGGGGGCTTAAGTCCACCCGGAGGCTTCCCCAGAAGAAAGACCTGGTGATGTACTTCTGAAAAATTAGCCACTGAAAACCCTATGAAGCATAGCTCTACCCTAACACATATAGGGCCGCGATGATTCTGAGTTGACTTAACAGCAACCAGCAACAACAACAACTGGTAGCCAGCACTGAAAACAGATTAGTTAAATCTTAGAAAAAACTGGAGTTGTGCCCCTCTTTGAAGAATGAATCATCTTTTTCACTTAGGAATTGCTAACTTCTTCCTTTAAAAAGAACATATTGTAAGCACAATGTTCCTTATTCTGTTTACTTACATTCAGGATTAAAGGTTAAATGCAACTTGTCTTACAAAAAATAAGTAAGTACAAAAAAGGAGTTCAAGAGAAGGTTAGCCAAAGATTAGACGGCCTATAAAACAAACAATAACACAGGGGAGGAGTATGCTTCTTAGTTCAATCAAGTACATGAGACCAAATGGGTAACACCTGCCCAAAATCAAAGACAAGAAGGCAGGAAGGACAGGAAAACTGGACAAATGGACACAGGGAACCCAGGATGTAAAGGGAAAGGGGGAGAGTGCTGACACATTGCGGGGATTGCAACCAATGTCACAAAACAATTTGTGTATAAATTTTTTAATGAGAAACTAATTTGTGCTGTAAACTTTCACCTAAAGCACAATAAAATTAAAAATAATAATAATAAAGAGATGCTTTAATGCTGAAAAAAAATAAGAGAAGGGCTGTAGGTCTACTTCCTTACTTATATTTTTGGATAATGAATTCATCTGAAAATATGGTTATGAAAATGCCAGTGTTTTTATTAGGAACTAAGCATCTTCTTTAATTACAGGGAATCAATGATTGTTTCCATTAATTAGTATTGATTGTTATTTACACTCTGACTGTAAGAATGCCTCATGTTAAAGTCAAATCCCCCAAACATGAGAACAAGCTCACATTATTTCAAGTGTATATACTTGAATATATATTCAAGTTGAAAATATATTATTTCAGCTTTCATGTAAGTAATACTTACAGGTCCTTATTTAATAGTAGTTTTTCTAATTCTACCTTCCACTTGAAGAATGTGAAGATGTTATCTGTGATCATATTTTCAGAGCTAGAAAGAACTTTGCAGATTATTGCCTCTAGAACAGGTACACAGATTTCAATTCTTCCAAATCCCATCATTGGTGATGGTTGCCCAGAGTTCTGTCCCAATTCGGCAAGGAAAAAGACTCTTGTTCAGTTAGCAACATCCGCCTGCTTTTGATATTGGAGAGGGAAGTGACATCACAAGTCCAATCTCGCCCTGATCTAGTCCAATCTCTATTTTACAGGCTGGAAATTGAAGCCCAGATAGGTTGAGACTCACTTAAAGTCATACAATTGGTTAACGGAGTACTAGGATGGCAAATTCACAGGAATTTGTTCTTGAATAAAATGTCTCCCCTCCATCCATAGCACCCAGTCAAGTTGGTTCCCACTCATGGTGACCCCATGTGAGTCAGAGTAGATCTGTGATCCAAAGAGTTTTCAATGGTTGATTTTTTCAAAGCAAATCACCAGATCTTTCTTCCTAGGTGCCTCCAGGTGGACTCGAACCTTTTGCTTCATAGCCCCGTGCGTTAACAATTTGCACGACCCAGGTACTCATCCTATTTATCAAGAGTCCCCTAATTTGTCTTCCTTCCCCTCTCTGCCTCCATATTCACTTCCGATCTGTCTTCCTAGACCTAAAACATTGCCAGAGAAACATTCTAAAACACAAATATGATGGTGTCACTTTAATGCTTAAAAAATGTCCATGATCCCAGTTCTTAGCATCATTGTGCTTTCATGCCTTTGCTTAATTCTCTGTAGCCCTTTTCCTATCTGGCAAAGCCCTATTTCCTTCAGACCAATTAAAACATTACCTCTTCCAAGAACCACATGATCTTATCAATCGATGCAGAAAAGGCATTTGACAAAGTCCAACACCCGTTCATGATAAAAATTCTCAGCAAAATAAGAATAGAAGGGAAATTCCTCAACATAATTAAGGGCACTTATATAAGGCCAATAGCCAACATCATCCTAAATGGAGACAGTTTGAAAGCATTCACCTTAAGAACAGGAAGCAGACAAGGATGCCCTTCATCGCCACTCTTATTCAACATTGTACTGGAGGTCCTAGCCAGAGCAATTAGGCTAGAAAAAGAAATAAAGCGCATCCAAATTGGTAGGGAAGAAGTAAAAGTATCTCTATTTGTAGATGATATGATTTTATACACAGAAAACCCCGAAGAATCCACAAGAAAACTACTGGAACTAATAGAAGATTTCAGCAAAGTTTCAGGATACAAGCTAAACGTACAATAATCAGACGGGTTCCCCTACACCAACAAAGAGAACTCTAAGAGGAAATCACCAAATCAATACCATTTACAATAGCCCCAAAGAAAATAAAATACTTAGGAATAAATCTAACCAGAGACATAAAAGACCTATACAATGAAAACTACAAGACACTACTGCAAGAAACAAAAAGAGACCTGCATAAGTGGAAAAACATACCTTGGTCATGGATAGGAAGACTCAACATTGTGAAAATGTCAATTCTTCCCAAAGCGATCTACAGATACAATGCAATCCCAATCCAAATTCCACCAGCATTTTTTAATGAGAAGAAGAAACAAATCACCAACTGCATATGGAAAGGGAAGAGGCCCTGGATAAGTAAAGCATTACTGGAGAAGAAGGACAAAGTGGGAGGCCTCACACTACCTGATTATAGAACCTATTATACTGCCACTGTAGTCAAAACAGCCTGGTACTGGTACAACAAAGATACATAGACCAATGGAACAGAATTGAGAATCCAGACATAAATTCACCCACCTATGAGCAGCTGATATTTGACAAAGGCCCAAAGCCCGTTAATTGGGGAAAAGACAGTCTCTTTAACAAACGGTGCTGGCATAACTGGATATCCATCTGCAAAAAACTGAAACAAGACCCATACCTCACACCATGCACAAAAACTAACTCAAAATGGATCAAACACCTAAATATAAAATCAAAAACGATAAAGATCTTGGAAAAAAAATAGAGACAACACTAGGAGCCCTAATACATGGCATAAACACAATACGAACCATAAATAACAATGTGCAAACACCAGAAGAGAAACTAGGTAATTGGGAGTTCCTAAAAATCAAACACTTATGCTCATCAAAAGACTTCATCAAAAGAGTCAAAAGACAACCTACAGACTGGGAAAAAATTTTTGGCTACGACAAATCCGATCAGTTTCTAATCTCTAAAATCTACAAGATACTGCAAAACCTCAACAACAAAAAGACAAATAACCCAATTAAAAAATGGACAAAGGATATGAACAGGCATTTCACCAGAGAAAACATTCAGGTGGCTGGCAGACACATGAGGAAATGCTCACGATCATTAGCCATTAGACAAATGCAAATCAAAACTACAATGAGATACCATCTCACCCCAATAAGGCTAGTATTAATCCAAAAAACACAAAATAATAAGTGTTGGAGAGGTTGTGGAGAGACTGGAACTCTTATACACTGTTGGTGGGAATGTAAAATGGTACAACCACTTTGGAAATTGATTTGGTGCCTCCTTAAAAAGTTAGAAATAGAAGTTCCATATGATCCAGCAATCCCACTCCTTGGAATACATCCTAGAGAAATAAGAGCCGTCACACGAATAGATATATGCACACCCATGTTCATTGCAGCACTGTTCACGATAGCAAAAAGATGGAAACAACCTAGGTGCCCATCAACAGATGATTAGATAAACAAATTATAGTATAGTCACACAATGGAATACTACGCAACGATAAAGAACAACGATGAATCCATGAAACCTCTTACAACATGGAAGAATCTGGAAGGCATTATGCTGAGTGAATTTAGTCAGTCACAGAAGGACAAATATTGTATGAGACCACTATTATAAGAACTCAAGAAAACATTAAACACAGAAGAAAACATTCTTTGATGGTTACGAGGGTGGGGAGGGAGGGAAAGGGTTATTCACTAACTGGATAGTAGACAGAATTATGATAGGTGAAGGGAAAGACAGCTCACACTACAGGGGAAGTCAGCACAACTGGACTAAACCAAAGCTAAGAAGTTTCCTGAATACAAACAAACACTTCGAGGGACAGAGTAGCAGGGGCAGGGGTCTGGGGACCATGCTTTCAGGGGACATCTAGGTCAATCGGCATAACAAAGTTTATTAAGAAAATGTTCTGCATCCCACTTTGGTGAGTGGTGTCTGGGGTCTTAAAAACTAGGGAGCAGCCATCTAAGATGCATCAATTTGTCCCAACCCACCTGGAGCAAAGGAGAATGAAGAACACCATGGACACAAGTATTAGCCCAAGAGACAGAAAGGGCCACAGAAACCAGAGACTTCATCAGCCTGAGATCAGAAGAACTAGATGGTGCCAAGCTACCACCAATGACCACGCTGACAGGGAACACAGCACAGAGTCACTGATGGAGCAGAAGAAAAGTGGGGTGCAGAGCTCAAATTCTTGTAAAAAGATCGGACTTAATTGATTGAGACTGGAGGGACCCCAGAGGTCATGGCCCTCAGACTCTCTGTTAGCCCCAAACTAAAACCATTCCCGAGGCCAACTCTTCAGACAAAAATTAGACTGGATGATGGGACATAAAATGATACACGGGAGGAGTGTGCTTTTAGCTGAAGTAGATTCATGAGACTGAATGGGCAGCTCCTATCTGGAGGTGAGATGGGAAGGCAGAAAGGGTCAGGAGCTGGTTGAATGGACACCAGAAATCCGGGGTGGAAAGGAGGAGTGTGCTGTCACTGTATAGGGAGAGCAACTAGGGTCACATAACAATGTGTGTATAAATTTTTATATGAGAGACTAACTTGAATTGTAGTCTTTCACTTAAAGTACAACAAAAAAATAAAAGTTTTTTTGAAAATCATCTATTTTGTTGCCTATTTCAGTGGTTTGTTCTTTTTTACTGCTGAGTAGTATTCCATCATATTATACCACGATCTGCTTATCCATTCTCCGACTGATGAACATTTTTGTTGTTTCCAGTTTGAGGCAATTATAAGTAAGGCTGCTATAAGTATTCATACGCAAATCTTTTGGTACACGCACACTCATTTCTAGGTATTTACCCAGAAGTGAAATTGCTGAGTCATAATGTAGATATATGTTTAACTTTGTTAGAAACTGCCAAACAATTTTCCAAATTGTTTATAGCACTTTCTACTCCTGCCAACAACGTATAAGAGTTCAAGGTCCTCCACATTCTTGCCATCACGTTATTGTCAGTCGTTTTAATTTTGTTCATCTCATTGCAGTTTTCATTTGATATTCCTGATGAGTGATGACTTTAGGACCTTTTTATATACTTTATTAGCCTTTCAGTTCTCTTCTTTTGTGAAGAGCCATTTCAAGTGTGTTGCTTGGTTTTTTAATGGAATTGTTTGTCTTTATTATTGGTTGTTAGAACTTTAAAGTATATATGTATTCTGGGTAAGAATCTTTTGCTGATATACATACGTTGTTGCTGTCAGGTGCCGTCAAGTTGGTTC
Organism: Trichechus manatus latirostris; assembly: GCF_000243295.1. NCBI lineage: Eukaryota > Metazoa > Chordata > Mammalia > Sirenia > Trichechidae > Trichechus > Trichechus manatus. Next base: position 8,141,000 of record NW_004444039.1, on the reverse strand, counting down.
CAACTCATAGCTACCCTATAGAACAGAGTAGAACTGCCCCATAGGGTTTCCAAGGAGCGGCTGGTGGATTTGAACTGCCGACCTTTTGGCTGGCAGCCAAGCTCTTAACCACTGCACCACCAGGGCTCCAATATATGTATATATCTGGAATATTTTCTCTAAGACTGAATCTGATCTTTTCACGTTCTTAATGATGTCTTTTAACAGGCAGAGGCTTTTAATTTTTATAAAGTCCAATTTTTGATTTTGTCCTTCATGCCTTTTGTGTCTTGTGTAAGAAATGTTGGCCTATTCCAAAGTCATGAAAACATTTTCTACGGTTTCTCCTAGAAGCTTTAGTTTTAACTATAGGCATCCCTGGTGATGCAAACGGTTAAGCCCTCAAATACTAGCCAAAAGTTTGGTGGTTCAAACCCACCCAGAGGCACCTCTGAAGACAGGCTTAGCAATCTGCTTCTGAAAGGTCACAGCCTTGAAAGCTCTATGTAGCAGTTCTACTCTGTACACCTAGGGTTGCCACGAGTCAGAATCAGCTTGATGGCACCTAATAAGAACAACATTTAGGTCTATATTCATTTATTTTTTTAATCATGGGGGGAGAACTAAAGCTTAACCAAAGAAATATAAATGGCAGACTTCTGGTGAGTTCAACCTTACTTAGGCTGTGAAACGTTGGGGTTTTGTTATTAATACTGTATTAATGCCACCCGGGTGGAAGAACAAGTGCTGTGACTCTGTAGAGGACACGCAGAAGGAGCCTGGAGAACATTCTGATCCTAACTCTGGCCCATAGGCTAGCTACACCTGTGGCTGCTTAAAGTTAAAGATCTGGGAGAAAATTTAAGGAATTTTGAGGGAATTGGAAATAAATGGAGAGGTAGAGAACCCCTAGGCTTCAAATGACCCCTGTCAAGGGCTCAGATTCACACCAGCTTCTGAGCTTCTTCTAAAGTCAGTGTAGACTCTAGAGGAAGCCAAGCTGGGGACCTGAACCCCACCGACATGTACACCCCCAGAGCTAGGAGACATGGAGGAGAGGCAGAGTGCAGTCAGCAAAGGAAAATGGTATCATTAGTTATGATGAGCTAGCATGAAATAGGTGTTAGTCATGTCTCCGATGCAGACAACTTATATGGAGAGAGATAACCAGAATCCAGAGCCCCAAATTCCTAAATCCTCTCCAGTTGCTAATGAAGTAGCTGTCAGTCACCCCAAGTGAGTTTTCCAGCAAACAAGGCCAGGCACAGAAACACTTTATGACAAGGACTTTTGATCCCAAACCTCAGTGTTATGAATATTGAATTGTGTCCCCTACAAAGATATGTTGAAGTCTGTCATGGATTGAATCGTGTCCCCCAAAAATATCTGTCAACTTGGCTAGGTCATGATTCCCAGTATTGTGTGGTAGTGTACCATTTTGTGATCTGATGTGATTTCCTTATGTGTTGTAAATTCAATCACTGTGATCTAATAAGATGGATTAGCGGCACTTATACTGATGAGGTCTACAAGATTAGATTAGATAGTGTCTTAAGCCAATCTCTTTTGAGATATAAAAGAGAGAAGTGAGCAGAGACACATGGGAACCTCACACCACCAAGAAAGCAGTGCTGGGAGCAGAGTGCGTCCTTTGGACCTGGTGTTTCTGCACTGAGGTGCTCCCAGACCAAGGGAAGACTGATGACAAGACCTTCCTCCAGAGCCGACAGAGAGAAAGCCTTCCCCTGGAGCTGACGCCCTGAATTTGGACTTGTAGGCTACTGGACTGTGAGAGAATAAATTTCTCTTTGTTAAAGCCATCCACTTGTGGTATCTCTGTTAAAGCAACACTAGATGACTGAGACAAAGTCCTAACCCCAGTACCTGTGAATGTGAGCGTGTTTGGAAATAGGATCTTTGAAGATGCTATTCTTTAAGGTCATATTGGAATAGGGTGGGTAATAATACCATCTGAGTGGTGTCCTTGTAGAGGAGAAGAGACCCAGAGACGCACAGAAGACAGCCACTTGAAAATGGAGGCAGAGATGGAACTATGCTGCAGCTGCAAGCATAGAATACAGAATACCTCTGTCAGAAGCTGAGAGAGACAAGAAAACATCTTCCGCTAGAGCCTCTGGAGACAGCATGGCCCTACTGACACCCTAAATTAAGACTTCTGTCCTCCAGAAATGTGAGACAATGAATTTCTGTTGTTTCAAGCCATTCACTTTGAGGTACTCTGTTACGGCAGCCCTAGGAAATCAATACACTCAGAATTGTCAGTGTAGTGAGCTAGACTAGACCTTGTATGCCACACAGTCTTATCTTGCTCCTCTGGCCTGAGGTTTATGCCTAAAGCAAGCAGGGTAACTTCTTTGGCCTCCCCTAGCCTAGAAGTGGCAAATACACGATACATGCAGGGCCATTCCCAGTTCTGTGACTGTAATGGATATGGTAATATGCAACCCATTGCCCCAGCTTCTAGGAGTGTTGGCCACTGATAGCTAAAGATTGCATCCTTCTCTGGAAGTGGCCTTAGCCAAAGGGATCTGCCTTGCCCAAAGTTACAACCTTCCACAGTCAGTGTGGAGGATACGGGATTGATGCTAAGTCCTGGCACCCATTCCTCAGTTGGGACAGTATGATTCCAGAGATCGTCATGAGATTGGCTGAGGCCTTTGCCTATTGCAATAACTGAAATATTTTATCTTGGTTCCCTCGTTTCTGTACAAGTGTTGTTCTCTCATGTATTCTCTAATAAACTTCCTGTATGCAATTCTCTGAGTCTCAGAGTCTGACTCTGTGGAACCCAACCTAGAATAGTTGCCATGTCAGAATACATTATGAATTAATTGTATTACCTGCTTTTTCAGCTGAGCCTGGACAGATCTTAAGAGCCCTTCTCAAAACAGCCTTCTGAGTAACTACAAACAACAAACTGGAGTGACAAACAAGTTGAAACCCATTTATCACCCGTGCTTCAGACTCTCATTTTATTATCAGTCCTCTGGATCCAGTGCTCTGATGGCAAGAAGAGGCAAAGTGCACCAATGAAAGAAGAGGGGTTGGTGAATCCCAATCCTTGAGGAAAGCCAGTCTAAACTGCTTATCCAAAAGGTTGTCAGCCCGAAAAGAGGGCCTGGCATGTGTTCTCAACAGCTTTTTTGTCTTTGCTCATCCCACCAAAATTCCACTCCGTCACACCAAGGTCACAAAACACCTTTGGTCTTGACCATTCAAACCAGGATCTTCCAACTCTCCCTTGAGGCCAACATGGGACTGGGATTCTGGTGACCTGGGTTCTAGCCACCACACTTCCATGAAAAGCCACATATATTAGGATAAGACACTGAGTACTAGCTCGCTCATTTATAAAACGTAGGAAATGCACTCATAAGATTTCTAAGACTTGTTCTCAGGCTAATATATGGTTCTGTGAACAGGAAACGGGTCAAGAGTAGATAAAATTGCTATTGGTGGCAGCAGCATTGTTTGTTTTTCATAAAAATATAGATAACACAGTATTCTCCAATGCAACATTATTCACATGTACAATTCAGTGACATCATTTATGTCAGTCATGTAGTGGTGGGAGCAGCATTGTTGTAATATAAGAGTTGGCCTCTTCCTAGTCTCTGTGACCTAATCAGATACAGAGAAAAAGGGTAACAGGAGGAGATTAAAGGGGAAATTGGAGGCAAGATGTTGATACTACCGATGCTGCATAGCTGGACCCCTGCTCAAGCCTATTCCCTTACCACGCTTCCAGAAAGCTGGCAGCAAGGCTCATATTCCTTAGAATATTGGGGGAATCTTCTCGATACAAAATGGTTTCAGAAACAAGTCTTCTAGAAACTGACATTTGTGGGTTGTTTCAATGAAAAAGCTGGCTTGGCACATGATCAACCTGTTCTGAGGCTCAACAGCTGAAAAGCACCACACGCACACACACACACGCACACTTGCACACACACACACACACTCACACCACTTTCAATAAGCTCTTTACAGCTTTACCTACCATCAGTTGTAAATGGTATAGACAAGGTTGGCTTCAAGCAGGTCTTAAAGCCACTGTAATTTGCATGACTTCCACGCCACCTACTCCTGCTTCATTGCTGCCTTTCCTCAACCCATACCTATGACCTCACTGGAGTTCCTAATAAGTAGTGGATCGAGGAATAAAAATTCAGGTATGATTTGCAGATTGTTTCACACGATATACCGTCACCAGTTTACTGCTACGGCACTATGGCCTCACTCAGAAGTAACCATGAAGGAGAGTGGAGAAGGGAGAGCCTCCTGGTGGACAGGACTTCAACCAGGATGTCTGGTTGTTCACTCTGAGATTTCCAGAGGTATGGATCTACATCTATTCATAGGTGTCTTGGTTATGTACTGCTGCTAAACAGAAATACCACAAGTGGATGGCTTTAACAAACAGAAATTTATTCTCTCATAGTCTAGAAGGCTAGACGTCCAAATTCAGGGTGCCAGCTCCAAGGGAAGGCTTTCTCTCTCTGTTGGCTCTGGGGGAAGGTCCTTGTCATCAATCTTCCCCTGCTCTTGAAGCTTCTCAGCACAGGGACCCTGGATCCAAAGGACTCATGCTCCTGGCTCTACTTTCTTGGTGGTATGAGGTCCCCATGTCTCTCTGCTGGCTTCTCTCTTTTACATCTCAAAAGAGATTGACTTAAAACACAACCTAATCTTGTAGATTGAGTCCTGCCTCATTAACATAACTGCCTCTAATCCTATCTCATTAGCTTCATAGAGGTAGGATTTACAACACACAGGAAAATCACATCAGATGACAAAATGGTGCACAATCACACAATACTGGGAATCATGGCCTAGCCAAGTTGACAGGTATTTTGGGGGGACACAATTCAATCTATGACAATGGGTAAGGCCACAAGAGGGTCCAAAACAAGTAAACAAAAATAACCCAGAAGAAACAAAAGTAATGCAAAGAACAAAAGAAAAGTTTTTAAAAAGAAAACTTGAAGTAATATCTTAAGAGAAAACAAGAACAGGATGTTAAGAAAAAAGAACAAAATTCAAGAAAGAGCTCTTAGAAATAAAAATAGGCTAACCAATTTTTTTTAAAAATCAGTAGGAATGTTGGGTAATAATATTGGTGAAAATCTCCCAGAATTTAGAACAAGATGGAGAGTAGGAGTAAAAAGATAAGAAAATTGGAGAATCACTCTAGGAGGTCCAAAATCCAACTAACAGGCATTACAGAAAGAATAGAGAAAATGGAAAGGAGAAAATTATCAGTGAAATAATGGTTTCACAGAACTGCAAGACAAATTTCTAGATTGAAAGGGGCTACAAAAGTCCAAAATAATAATGATACTAATCATATCAGAACAATAAGGCCCATACTGAGGTACATCAGCATGAATTTTCAGAAAACTGGGGATAAATGGAGGATTTAGTTGGTTCTAGAAAATATCTTCAGAGATGTTCCTTACTGAGCATTGAGATGACCATGTACAAGTTTTTTGCAAATGCTTTCTTCTCTTTTAACTAAATCCATTATTATTTTCCTTCCTTTTGCTCTTTGAATTCAGTTCACGATAAAATAAGCCAAATTATTTATTTTTTTGCGCAACAAAAAACTGCCAAAAACTCAGGAAATTCGTTAACAGAGCAGAATTCTCAAAGGCAAGGTTCAGAGGCCCGCTGAATCTTGAGCTTGACTAAAACAGATGATGAACCTCAGCCCAGTGATGCTTTTAAATTCATAACTCAGTTGGAATATATAGGTGTCTTTCTTTTGAAAGGCTATTTTTCAAACCCTCTAATGAAAAAGCTGGGGCATATTGCTATCAATTCTTCCCTTTCCTCCCCAAGCAAATCGCATGCGTTTGCCCTTGAACAGATGGGCCTCTGTGTGATAAATAGCCCAGTGTTTGAGGCCAGCAGTGGATGGTACTGACATCTTGTCCCCAGCGTTTATAAGCTGGGTTGTCCCTCCACTTTCTTTTCCTCTGAGTAGACTAGAGCAGTGTTTAAGACTCAGACAATGAAACAGCAGGGGTTAGTTCCAGCCATCCTCACATTCCAGCCATTCTTTGTGATAACGATGAGAAGGGTGAGTGGCTTCTAGGAAGGATTCTGGAAGAGGTGGGAGGTGCAGAGGGGAAAGAACGGCACAGCCTCTCCAGTCTGACAGAGCCTCTCCTGCCCTGCACAGCCTTAATGCTCACTATATTAATAGCCCAGACATGACTGCTAGAGTTAATTGCTATTCCCAGAGGATTCCGCTAGATTTCCATGTACAGAGACAGCTATGACAAAGATCACACACACGCTCCACTTAGCCCAGAATTCATACTACTCCAATCTGATCGGCTTCCTTTGAAGGCTCTTGCCACCTCCTCATTATTATAAAGAATGCCAGCCATCACTGAATGAGAAAATCACCTGTCTCGTAAGGACCATCGGACAGATGTTTGTTGTTCTAATTATTTCACCTGCATTATATGGAGCTTAGAATATGGCGAACATTGCATCATTCTTTCTCACGCTCTTGCGGATAAGGGCAGACCACCTCAGCTGCCTCCCAAAACAGAGGGGACATGCTATATGACAGTACATGGTAAAAGCACATCCATTTGGGAGCAAAGGGACACCTAAACATTCCTAAGCCTGCAATTTGTACCTGCGATGCTGAATATTCTTAATAGGTAGTGCTGGTCATTCAAAGCCAATCATGTTTGCATATTGCTGCGTATAACCATCTTTGGTTACACTTTCCCTTTCTGCCTCCCGTCTGACTCCTCACTCATAAAGACTCTATTTAATGAGGACTATTTGCCCAGTGCTAAATGTGCCAAGTGTTTAACATCATCTCTAAACACTCAATTCTCTACCAATATTTACTGAACTCCTATTTATTGTCAAACAAGTTCGGAATGCTGGGTACAGGGGATTCAGCACTGAGCAAGACAGATGTAGTCCTTGTCCTCATGGAGCTGCCAGTCTAGTCGCTTATCATGGCCCATGAGCGTGAAATTCTGGTCGCATGGGGTATGAACGTAATACAACTGTCTTAGGCTGCGTTCTCTAGCGGAGCAAAACCAGTGAAGCGTATATGTAAATATATAGAGAGAGATTTATTTGAAGGAAATGGCTCACATAACTGTGGAGGCTGGCAAGTCCCAAATCCATGGGTCAGGTGGCAGGGTGGAGGCTTCTCCTGACTCACGTGGTAGCAGAGGCTGATGAGCCCAAAATCTGCAGGTCAGGCGGCAGGCTGCTGGCTCACATCCCAAGAACCAGAGATCAGAGGATGATGAGGCAAATGCAGGATCGAGAGAGCAAGCTTTGCCAGAACATCCATATATACGGGATGCAGGCCACACTCCCAAGGAAACGCCCCTTTCAACTGATTGGCTGCTCACATCAAATCACAAAATGCAGAATGATCACAAAATATCTGCCAACACTGAGAATCAGGGCCTAGGCAAGTCGACACATAACCGTGACCATCACAACAAATAAACAAACCAGTTGCCATCAAGTCAGCTGCGACTGATGTGGGACCTCATGTGTCAGAGTAGACTAGCACTCTGTAGGGTTTTCAGTGGCTGATTTTTCGGGAGCAGATTGCCAGGCCTTTCTTTTGCTTGCACTACCCAGGGATTCCTTATATAATTAGGGTCCTATTTATGAAAGAGAATACACATTTACCATGTAAAATATTTATTTAGAATGTGTAAAAAAAATGCAACAAGTGGTGAAAGCAGCCCATGCAAGTGAAGGGCCTGAGGCCTGAGATCTGTATGTTTCCCGGTAAATACTCTGACTGAGAGGTAAGAGGGTTTCCCGGGGCTGTGCAAACAGTTGACACACTTGGCTGCTAACCAAAAGGTTGGAAGTTCGAGTCTACCAGAAGTGCCTCAGAAGAAAGTCCTGGTTATCTACTTCCCAAAACTCCGCCATTGAAAACCTTATGGAACAGAGTTCTGCACTGACTCACACAGGGTTGCCGTGAGTCAGTCACCTCAAAGGTAACTGTTTTTAGTACCGTGAGGGAAGGTATTATCTTAATTTTACAGACACGAAAAGATGATGTTCCTTTAGCAGATGGTTGATTTGAATACTGGACGGCAAGACTCCAAAGCAAGCATCCTACTGCTTGTAAAACCAGAGAAGAAAACATAAACAATGACGACCAAGTGGAAATAGCCCTTCCTCAGTCAGGGCCTAGCCCAGATGATGCTGGCAGGAAAACACAGGCTCGACATCTCTGCTTCCATCCAAACGAGGGAACAATTTGCCTGTCAGATCATTTATTAAAATCAGAAGCCGTATTTTTCTGGGTTTCGGAAATTGGAGTACTTCTGAATTTCACTGCAGTTGGGCCTGGTTTAAAATTCCATACCTGGCATTCTGTGACTCACCTGGAAAATAAGGAGGATGGGCCAGGTTATCATTTCCCAAACCTTTCTGCAGAACATTAGAGCTACAGGATGTTCACAGGTGTTATGTAAAAGAGATATGTTGACACATTAGCTGGGAAATGCTGGATTGACACAAGTTAAAACTGTTTCTTTTTTTTTTTTAAACCACTGGTCTCTTTAGGGACTTTATTTGCTAATGTGCATAGTTTCTCTACAAGTATGCAGCTTTTTCCATACTCATTCCATTTACTCAACAATTATTTATTAAGTGCCAACTGTATACCAGGCACTGTTCTAGATGTTGGGGAAACAGCAGTAAATGAACTATTTGACCACAGAATTCTGCTCCCCCACCGCCCCCGCCCCAAGTAGGCTACAAGACCAATGTTTCATGGCTCCACCTTGGGACACACTGAGCTGAATGTTTTCTAAGTCGCTTGCATTTCCAACCTTTTGTAAACAAGGATGATGCAGTGGTTAAGAGATACAGCAAGCTGGGGCTGCTAACCCAAAGGTCGGCAGTTCAAATCCGCCAGGCGCTCCTGGGAAACTCTGTGGGGCAGTTCTACTCTGTCCTATAGGGTCACTACAGTCGGAATTGACTCTACAGCAATGGGCTTGAGGGTATTTTGTTTTTTTTTAACCTTGCAGACAGTGCTTTCACCTACACGCTCAGACTTGCCCAGTTCTTGAGCCTTAAATCAGGAAGCGCCCATTTCCTACAAGATAAAGCTCTTGTACCTTAAAATACCCTTTTTTTTTTTTTGGCATCCACCCAAATTCCCAAGAAGCCCTGGTGGCGCAACAGTTAAGTGCTCAGCTGCTGTCTGAAGGTTGGAGGTTCAACCCACCCAGTGGCTCCATGGGAGAAAGACCTGGCAATGTGCTTCCGTAAAGATTACTGCCAAGAAAACCATACCGGGCAGTTCTACTCTGTCAAATGGGGTTGCTATGAGTCAGAATCGACTCCATGGCACCTAACAACAACTCAAATTGCCAGTCTCACTTCCTATCGCTCCTCTGTATGTTCCAGCCACATTAAAGTACTAAACTTTTCCAAATGATCCACACTCCCTCGTGCCTCTGGGTCTTGGCGTGTGGTGTAAACTCTGTGTGGAACACCTTCCTTCACCTTGTCCACGTGGTGAATCTCTATTCTTTTTATTTTTTTTCCCAAACAAAAATTTGTGCATACATTGTTATGTGACTCTAACTGCTCTCGCCATACTGTGGCAGCACACTCCTCCTTTCCACCCGATTCCCCAAGTCCATTCCACCAGCTCCTAACCCTCTCTGCCTTCCCATCTCACCTGCAGACAGAAGCTCCCCGCTTAGTCTCTTGTATCTACTTGAGCTAAGAGGCACACTCCTCACGAGTGTCACTTTATGTCCCACAGTCCAGTCCAATCCCTGTCTGAAGAGTTGGCCCAAGAAATTATTTTACTTCTGGGCTGCTAGAGAATCTGGGGGCCGTGCTTTCCGGGGTTCCTCCAGTCTCAGTCAGACCATT
>NW_004444039.1:8129801-8130994 GCF_000243295.1 Trichechus manatus latirostris | reverse complement strand
CCACTCACCAAAGTAGGATGCAGAACATTTTCTTAATAAGCTTTGTTATGCCAATTGACCTAGATGTCCCCTGAAAGCATGGTCCCCAGACCCCTGCCCCTGCTACTTTATCCCTCAAAATGTATGATTGTATTCAGGAACCTTCTTAGCTTTGGTTTAGTCCAGTTGTGCTGACTTCCCCTGTGGTGAGTGCTGTCCTTCTTTCAACTAAGATAATTCTTATCTACTATCTAGTTAGTAAATAGCCCTCTCCCTCCCTCCCTACCCTTGTAACCATCAAAGAATGTTTTCTTCTGTGTTTAAACCTTTTCTTGAGTTCTTATAATAGTGGTCTTATACAGTGTTTGTCCTTCTATGACTGACTAAATTCACTCATCATAATGACCTCCAGCTTCCTCCATGTTATGAGATGTTTCACAGCTTCATCATTGTTCTTTATCGTTGCATAGTATTCCATTGGGTGGCTATACCATAATTTGTTTATCCATTCATCTGTTGATGAGCACCTAGGTTGTTTCCATCTTTTTGCTATCGTGAACAGTGTTGCAATGAACATGGGTGCGCATATATCTATTCATGTGATACCTCTTATTTCTCTAGGATATAGTCCAAGGAGCGGGATAGCTGGATCATATGGTACTTCTATTTCTAGCTTTTTAAGGAAGTGCCAAATCAATTTCCAAAGTGGTTGTATCATTTTACATTCCCACCAACAGTGTATAAGTGTTCCAGTCTCTCTACAACCTCTCCAGCAATTATTATTTTGTGTTTTTTAGATTAATGCTAGCCTTGTTGGGGTGAGATGGTATCTCATTGTAGTTTTGATCTGCATTTCTCTAATGGCTAATGATTGTGAGCATTTCTTCACGTGTCTGTTGGCTGCCTGAATATCTTCTTTGGCAACGTGCCTGTTCATAGCCTTTGCCCATTTTTTAATTGGGTTATTGGTCGTTTTGTTGTTGAGGTTTTGCAGTGTCTTGTAGATTTTAGAGATTAGATGCTGATCAGATTTGTCGTAGCCAAAAATTTTTTCTCAGTCTGTAGGTTGTCTTTTGACTCTTTTGGTGAACTCTTTTGATGAGCATAAGTGTTTGATTTTTAGGAGCTCCCAGTTATCTAGTCTCTCTTCTGGTGCTTGTGCATTGTTACTTATGATTTGTATTGTGTTTATGTCATGTATTAGGGCTCCTAGC
>NW_004444039.1:8122099-8129134 GCF_000243295.1 Trichechus manatus latirostris | reverse complement strand
GATGTTGGCTGTTGGCTTTGTATAAATGCCCTTAATTATACTGAGGAATTTCCCTTCTGTTCGTATTCTGTTGAGAGTTTTTATCATCAATGTGTGTTGGACTTTGTCAAATGTCTTTTCTGCATCGATTGATAAGATCATGTGGTTTTTGTCTTTTGTTTTATTTATATGATGGATTACATTGATTGTTTTTATAATGTTGAACCATCCCTGCATACCTGGTATAAATCCCACTCTATTCTTTTTTTTAATTGAGGTAAAATTCAGATAACATAAATTAACTATTTTAAAGTATACAATTCAGTAACATTTAATATTAGTACATTCACAATGTGGTACAACCATCACCTGTATCTAATTCCAAAACATTCTCATCTCCCCAAAAGGAAACTTCATACCCATTAAGCAGTCATTCCTCACCCCACCCCCCATCCCCGCCCAGCCCTTGGCAACCACTAATCTGCTTTATTTCTCTATGTGTCTTAGTTATCTAATGCTGCCATAACAGAAATACCACAAGTGAATGGTTTTAAAAAACAGAAATGTAGTCCCTCACAGTTTAGGAGGTCAGAAGTCAGAATGCAGTACGCCTGATCCAAGGGAAGGATTTTTCTCTCTGTTGGCTCTGGGGGAAGGTCCTTGTCATCAATCTTCTCCTGGGTCTGGGAGTTTCTCAGCACAGGGACCCCAGGTCCAAAGGACATGCTCCACTCCTGGCCCTTCTTTCTTGGTGGTAGAAGGTCCTTCTCCTCCCTGCTCCCTTCTCTCTTTTATATCTCAAAAAAGATTGACTCAAGATACAACCTAATCCTGTAGATTGTGTCCTGCCTTATTATCATAACTGTCTCTAATCCCGCCTCTTTAACATCATAGAGGTTAGGATTTACAACACTTAGGATAATTATATGAGATCGCAGAATGGAGGATAACCACATAATACTGGGAATCATGGCCTAGTCAAGTTGATTCGTATTTTGGGGGGACACAATTCAATCCATCACACTATGGATTTACCTATTTTGGATATGTAATATAAATGGAATCATACAATATATGACCTTTTGTGTCTGGTTTCTTTCACAATGCATGTTTTCCAGGTTCATCCATGTTGCTGAATTGTAAAAACAGCTTGGAGGCAGTGTCTGACCTCCTCCAACCCCACAAGGGGAAGGAGAACCAAGATCAACAGCACAAGGCTGATTAGTATAAGGCAAAGGTCAGACATGCCTCCTCTCTCTGCCATTTTTACCAATTCTGACACCACCTGTCCCTCCCACAGCACTCTCTACTGGGTTCAATAATTCATTGCAATGACCACACAGAACTCATGGACCATACTCACAGTTATGGGGTTTATTAGGGAAGTAACAGTTACAATTCAAGATCAAGAACACTCAGCATACAGTTCTTCCATCAGGACAGCCTCTCCCCAGCTGTGCTCGCAGGCACACCTCTCCCTGGCCCTCAGTCTCTGCCCAAAGGCATTCAGATTTCTATTTTAACTTTTTAGGGAACTTCCAAACTGTTTTCCACAGTGCTATACCATTTTACATTCCCACCATCAGTGCATGAGGGTTCCAATTTCTCGCTATTCATTTTTTGAGACCCAGCTCAAGCTTCATATCCACTGTAAAGATAAACATAGAACCTTTTGATTCCTTGTACCAATCGCCGAATTATTTTTTTTTTGAATCTTATATATAATATATGACTTGTAGCCTTATATCTTAGATTCTTAGTGCTGCTATAACACAAGTGGGTGGCTTTAACGAACAGAATTTTATTTTCTCCCAGTTTAGGAGGCTAGAAGTCCAAATTCAGGGTGCTGGCTGTAGGTGAAGGCTCTCTCTGCTCTGGGGAGAAATCCTTGTCTCAGCTTCTCTAGAGTTCTCGGCATTTCTTAGAGATCTCCACGTGGCATCTGTATTTCCCCCGTTAGTGTTTGCTTGTTTCTGTGCCTAATCTGCATCTTTTATATCTGAAAAGTGATTGGCTTAAAACACAGCCCGCACTGATACGGTCTCATTAACATAACAAAGAAAACCCTATTCCCAAATGAGATTACATCCACAAGTATAGGGGCCAGGATTTATCGCACCTGTTTTAGGGGGACCCAGTTCAATCCATAACACCTTATAAAGCTGTGTTGTATTCTTGCAAGGCTATTTGGCTATCAAAAGTCATTAAAATGTTTATATTCTTTGGGTCACTATTACTATTCCTAGGAACCGATCACAGGGGAGATCAGTTTTTTTAAAGCAGCTTGTAGTGATGTTTATAATAGCACTAATAGGATTATTTAAATGTCAAAGAACTGAAAAAAAACCCTAAATGTTTAACAGTTGGGATGATTAAGTAAATTACATATGGATGATAGAATATTGTCTAGGTATTAAAAATAGTCAGTATGATAGTTTTAGTTATGTCATAACACTGAAATGAGTGAAAGACGTAGGACACAATTATGCAGTCATTCAGCCATGTGAAAACTCCATGCATCTATCAGAACAAATCGGAATGGACCTCCCTGTTATTCAACAGGTGCTTGGTTAAGGTGGTGTGATGATGGATGGAGATTTTTCATTTTCTTGTTTAGAATTTCTTCTTCACAACGTTTTGAAATTGATGAAGTGGGTAACTGTCGAAGTTCTGGGCAGCTTTGGGAGGCGTGTAGCTGCTCTGGTTCATCTGTAGGTGGCAATGACTCTTCACGCTGCACCCAGCGAGTGGTGCTAGCCTTGGGCCTGACCAGCACTGGCTTTCTCAACAGACCCCATACAAAGGCTACCTGCCAGGGAGTTAGTCTGGAATAAGCACATCCTGCGGACACTAGAGCATGAAGATCCAGGCGAAAAAACAGGGTTGAGTTGCACATCATGTGGGAGCCCCTGGGTGGTGCAAACAGTTAACGTGCTCAGCTTCTAACCTAAAGGTTGCAGGTTCAAGTATACCCAGAGGCTCCTTGAAAGAAAGATGTGGCAATCTACTTCCGAAAAATCAGTTGTTGAAAACTCTCTGGAGAGCATGGGGTCACCATGAGTCAGAGTCGACTTGACGGCAACTGATTTTTACCAACCTGGCATGGTCTATAAACAGACAGGAACGTTTGAGCTAAAAATGGTAAAAATTAATGAGGTAGGTTCAGGCTCTCCCTAAAAAAATGGAGATAGTATAAATTTTCTCCTCCCTAAATTCTTTCCCAGATTAACTCCACCCAGGTGTTACTCATATGTATCCTCCTTCGCACAGTGAAAGAAGCAGGTTAAATGTGCATAATCGAGACATTAGGATCCAAATACTAAAGGTTAACCAGAGCTACTCAGTCAACCACTTAAAAATTGTTTTTCACACAAACACCTCATCACCAGTGACATGGACATGACTGATCTAGCTCCAAAGACAGTCAAAGGAAAGACTCACCCGCAGAAGTCATCTCAGACATTCCAAGGTGATTGTGCATCGTGCCAGAATGCAAAAGGAGCTGGTCACCTGGAAGTCAACAGCCCTCCCATGAAGCATTTCATGCTAGAAAAACAACAACTTATCCTGGAATTTTGAGGAAAGGTTAATAATTGAGCTTTAAGCCTCAGATAACACTTGGTTTCTCAACAATGTCAGACTCCCTGAAGAGGGGAAGAGGAGGAAAGTTTGCGATTAAATCCAAGCCTTTGAAACATGGAACTTCTTTAGACATGGCAGGAGGGGTGAATGTTTAACCAAACTCAAGGGTGTGTCTTCTCATTATTGGGTGGATCAAGATGATGCATTAGTACTGCTTCACTTCCAGACAAGAATGAGCTCAGGCCCCTGAGGTGCTGTGTTCTCTGGCTTCGCCCCCAAGGAAGCTCAGGTTAAAACTCTCTTTGTATTATTAGTCAGACACCAATTGTTCTCAAGGTGAAATATACCATTCATCCCTGCTATGTGACCACTGAAGCCTGAGAAAGTCCTAACTTACTGGCATACAGATTTAATGGTCTCTGATTGCATCTCTGTGGTCTGGACACTGGAAGCTATACTCGACTGAGAAAAAGAACTATTCCTAACACACAATCGGAGAGTCAAGAGCCAAGGCTGTTATGCTGGTTATGCAGGGAAAGCACCGATAAGTGCATTTAATGGCTACAATAGCAGGAGGCTTGAGTTAGTCCAGGCCCTCCAAGAAGAAGATATTAAATCGGGTTAAATGTGCAAGGATTTTATTAGGGGAAATATCTGTGTGTGAGAAAATGGGGAGAAAGCTGGACAAGGGAGAACCATCAGACGACCATGCAAGTCTGACCCTAAGTGAAGGAGAGGGAGAGGGAAAGTTGGGCAGAAGCATCCTAGACCACAGTGCAGTCAAAGGAAGTCTCAGAAAGGCCGCTGGGGAATCCTTGAGCCAAAGTCAGCTGTGAGGGGATTCCCTGGTGTCCCAGGAACCAGCCTGCCTCAGTATCTCTGCTGTCCTCAGCTACTGGCTGGGGGCAGCCCATGGTAGGTGTGGCCTCAGTACAAACACTGCAGTGCGTTTCAGAGCTGGGCAGGTGGAGGCCTTGGTCAGTTGCACTTCCCATAGGTGGAGCTCTGTGAGGCATTATCTCACGGCCGTCTCAAAGCTGCCTACAGATCAAAAGTCCACCAGTTTTAAGAAGTGGGTGGTTTGTGGTAAGGATATAAATGAAGTGTATGTGGGCTGACTAAGAAAAAAAAAGCCAGAATCATGCTTTGGGGGAAAGTAAAAAGGTGAGCAGAGAAATAGTAGGATCAGTTTCTTGCCCTAGCGCTGAGCATAGTCCACCAACGTGCTAACTCGATCCATAAAAACAACAAACTGACACTAGCCAGCTATTTCCCTATGAAAGTCTCAATGCACTGACTAATACTGACACTAGTTTCAGCCTCAACATATGAAGATCTGATTTTAGCAGATGTTGGACTTCAGAATATTTTCCCCAAAGAACAATTCATCTGTTGACTATGTTATCTGGATAGTGTTTGAATTTTATGCCAGAGTCTTGGATACCTACATGGTTTGTTTTATTTATAATATTAGACTAAAAAAAGCAAAAGCAAAAGCTTCTATCTTAGATCAGTAGAATCGAATGAAACATACAGAAAAAGACTCAAATGCCAATGAAAATTGAGTATATGATAAAAATGGCATTTCTAATCAGTACAGAAAAGATGGAGTATTTAAGATATTGTGTTGGAACAACTGGTAGCCATCTTCAAAACAAATACATTTGGATTCTTACCTCATATTGTTATGCCAGAATAAATTCAAGAAGGATTAAATATTTAAATGTTAAGAAATAAAACAAAAGTACTGATAGGAGAAATTTTAAATCCTCTCTGAGTGGCAAAGGACTTTCAAAGTGTGAAACAAACCCAGATGCCACGAAAGAATAAAAAAACAAATTTGACAGAAAAATAAGTAAGTAATTTTTGCATGGCAAAAAAAATCTTTAAGCAAAAGCTAAAAAAAACCTTTTTCAACTCATATTACAAAGGATTAATTTCCCTAAAATATGAAGAGATCCTACAACTTTAGTAAGAGAGAATCAATAAAAACCCAATTGAAAAATGAGCAAAGGATATGAATAGATATCTCTTGAAAAAAGAAATACGAATGGTTCTTAAAATTTACCTTAACATAAAGAAAACAAAAATCCTCACAACTGGACCAATAAGCAACATCATAATAAATGGAAAAAGGATTGAAGCTGTCAAGGATTTCATTTTACTTGGATCCACAATCAATGCCCATGGAAGCAGCAGTCAAGAAATCAAATGACCTATTGCATTGGGCAAATCTGCTGCAAAAGACCTCTTGAAAGTGTTAAAAAGCAAAGATGTCACCTTGAGGACTAAGGTGCGCCTGACCCAAGCCATGGTATTTTTAATCACCTCATATGCATGTGAAAGCTGGACAGTGAATAAGGAAGACTGAAGAAGAACTGATGCCTTTTGTATTATGGTGTTGGCAAAGAATATTGAATATACCATGGACTGCCAGAAGAATGAACAAATCCGTCTTGGAAGAAGTATAGCCAGAATGCTCCTTAGAAGCAAAGATGGTGAGACTTCTTCTCACATACTTGGACATATTATCAGAAGGGAGCAGTCCCTGGAGAAGGACATCATGCCTGGTAAAGTAGAGGGTCAGTGAAAAAGAGGAAGATCCTCAAGGAGATGGATTGACACAGTGGCTGCCACTATGTGCTCAAACATAGCAACGATTGGGAGGATGGAGCAGGACCGGGCAGTGTTTCCTTCTGTTGTACACAGGATCACTATGAGTTGGAACCAACTCAATGGCACCTAACAACAACAACAGCTTCAAATATACAGAATATATTTTATATAACGAGTGAAATTGGGCATTTTAATATATTTTATATAGTATATATTATATAAAATATATTCATATATATGTTTATATGTAAATATATTTATATATAATATATACATTATATTATATAAAATACTGTCTTTATATATTTATATAAATATTAAATATATATTTATATATTTTATGTACTATAACCAAAAACAACAACAACCCATTGCTGTCGAGTTGATTCTGACTCATAGCAACATTATGGGACATGGAAGAACTGCCTCATAGAGTTTCCCAGGCTGTAAATCTTTATGGAAGCAGATTGCCACATCTTCCTCCTGTAGAGTGGCTCGTGGGTTCAAACTACTGACCTTTTGGTTAGCAGCCAAGTGATATATAAAAATACCCAACTTTACTCATTGTCGCAGCGGTGGCGAATGTCGGGGCAGCGGAGACAATAACCAATTCCACAACTCTTACAGAGAAGTGGGGCCAGGAGGGTCATTCTGAGGAGTTGACCCCCGATTTCAGTCCCAGGAGTTTATTTATAGTCAATACAGCAAGCAGTGAAACAAATAACAGAACAATGGGCTTTGGGTGAGTAACAATAAGTTTCGGGCAAGGGAGAAGGAATTCAGGTAAATAAGCCAATCAGTAACAGGGCAATAGTTTTGGGAAAACAAGTCGTGCCTAATCTCTTATCGCTGACAAGT
>NW_004444039.1:8091111-8112688 GCF_000243295.1 Trichechus manatus latirostris | reverse complement strand
GCTAAATTGAGCAGGGGTTAAGACTGTTAGCATTAAAACGTTCCAATCTCAGGGGGTCATCTCATAGTTTTGTCCTATAGCTTCTACAATTCCTTTTGTAAAGGAACACTGTAAACAATTCTCTATCATGCTTTTACGGAGTTCTTTAAAAACTTGAAAGTCAAGGCCATCGTGACGGGTTGGTCCTGCTCCCCGAGTGACAGGATAAGCAGAAAACCCTTCTTTCTCACGGCCCTCTTGCAAACATCTCTCCATAAGAGACTCATGTTGTGAGAAATCAGCCTCGGGAGGTGCAGAAGGAGGACGGTCATAAACATTTTCTTTACTAGGGGAGGGAGCCAAAGGATCTGCCTGTAAGGACTGCGGGGCAAGGCGACAGTGGTGTCAAGCAATAAGAACTGAAGCTGGGATGTTCATGTCATGAATGATGTTACCAATATGTTCCCATGCTTCTACATCAAGGTTTCCCCGCAAGGGATACCAAGGACAGGCAGATTCAATTAAAAGCAGAAGTTGGGTAAGAGCTTCTTCTGAGACCTTAAGCTTAGAAGCCTTCAACAATCCTAACAACTGGGTTTTACATTGACGCTGTTCAGAAGAAAGAGAATTCCCCGTAGTGAGGGAGAAACGGAAAATGAAAAAGGAGAATGAAAGACAGTAAAAACTCCTGGCCTGAAGCCTGAAATCCCTTGAGAGTGCTCAGGAAAGTCCTATCGCCCTTGGGCTGTGAACCCAGCCTGAATTGGACGTCCGATACTCACCACCTGAAGGGATTGAGTGCGAGGGCATCTACAGCTCTGCCCTCACACGGGGCACCACCTGTCGCAGCCCCTCACACGGGGCACCACCTGTCGCAGCCCCTCACAAGGGGCACCATCTGTCGCAGTGGCGGCGAATGTCGGGGCGGCGGAGACAATAACCAATTCCACAACTCTTACAGAGAAGTGGGGCCAGGAGGGTCACTCTGAGGAGTCGACCCCTGGCTTCAGTCCCAGGAGTTTATTTATAGTCAATATAGCAAGCAGTGAAGCAAATAACAGAACAATGGGCTTTGGGTGAGTAACAATAAGTTTTGGGCAAGGGAGAAGGAATTCAGGTAAACAAGCCAATCAGTAACAGGGCAATAGTTTTGGGAAAACAGGTCGTGCCTAATCTCATTCTTATCGCTGACAAGTCTCCAACATGTTGTATACAGCATAGAGGCCTGTAGGGGCTGCAGTTGTCAATAGTGCAGCCATGTTTAAATGGCATATATCCCACAACTCATAATAAGAAAAATTCATGTTAAGATTATACAAAAAGGAAAAACAGAATTTACTAAGATACCAGTTTTCTACCTATCATACTGGTACAGATCAACAAGACACTGTGTGAACGCAGATCCTCCAAGAGACAGGCACCAAGATGGATCAGATACGTAAGAGATGAATTGGGAAAAATTCCTGTGAAGGAAAAAGTGGAGGGGATTTGGAGGTGGCAGGGAGATTCTGTGGACCAAGTTGCTGAGCTGACCACTGTGAAGGCAAGAGGGAAGGAAGGAGGAGGGTTAGATACATAGAGTCTCCAACTGCAGCCCAGTGCTAGGAAAGATTGGCCCGGTTGATGGGGAGTTCTTGAGCTGAAGTCACCAACAGAGGAGTCCACATCTTTCAGGAATGAGCTTTCCTTAGTATCCTGTCTGCAGTCAGCACCTGGCTGATAGGAAGCCTGGCCTCAGTGCATGCATGGTGATAAATTCAGAACACAGCAGTAGGAACTGTCAGTTAACGACATTTTCTGCAGCAAAAAGTCTGAATGGTGTATTTTCAAGACCACCTCTCATGCTTTGTTAGCAAAGGTGTGTTGAAACAGGTATTCTTCTACATTGCTGATGGGAGTGTAACTTAGTATAACCTGTACGGAAGGCAATTGGTAGTACCTATCAAAATGTTAATTTACAAGTCATTGGAGCCAGCAATTCTACTTCTATGAATTTTTCCTAGAGACATACATTTGCATGAATGGAACTGTATGTCTAAAAGTATTCATTTCAGCGTTGTTTATAACAGCAAAATATTGGTAACAACTGAATTTGTTGTTGTTGTTAGTTGTTGTCGAATTGGCTTCGATTCATGGTGACCTTACATACAACAGACGCAAACGTTGCCCGGTTGGTCACGCACCGTCTTCGTGATCATTGGCATGTGGAAGTCCATTGTTGTGACTGTTGTGTCAATCCATCTCATTGAGGGTTTCCCTTGTTTGCACTGACCCTCTTCTTTACCAACCATGATGTCCTTTTCTAGCTATTGGTCTTTCCTGATGACATGTCCAAAGTAAGCAAGCCAAAGCCTGGCCATTCTCGCTTATAAGAAGCTGGTAAAATAAATGATAAAATATTATGCAGCCAAAACAAAGAAGAAAGAAGCTATTCATGTACTAATACAAAATAATTTTTAAGGTGTGTTATTAAGGGACAAAGTCAAGGTGAAGAACAGTGCAAATAATATGCTAAAATGTGGGTTAAAAATTTTAAATGGGGGGTATAAATTTACAAATTTTCTTATGTGTGCAAATGATATCTCCGCAAGGGAACATAAGAAACAGGTAACATTTCTTGTCCTGGGAAGAACTGGGTGGTTGGGGGATAAAAATGAGGACATTTTTCACTGAATATCCTTTTTCCCTTTTGAGTTCCGAATCATGTGAATTAAAAAATATATACAAGTTTCAAAAGAATTTAAGAGTTTTTCTGACTTGATGCATGCTCTTAATGAAATGAATGAAAAGTAGATTCTGTGTACCTAGAGGATGCTTACTCAACAGAAATCCCCCTCAACTACTCACACAGATACTCTACCTACTACAAAGTCTAAATGTTTAAAATGTGTAAATCAATATAAAAAACTATTAAATAGAGTATGTTTTATTCATCTACCCTGACAAATATACCTTCATAATTATCTGGAAAGTTCAAATTTAGAATTTTTAATTTCAAATACTTGGACATCAACGTTCATGGCAGCATTATTCACAATAGCCAACAGTGGACACAACCCAAGTGTCCATCGACTGATGATGGATAAACAAAATGTGGTATATACATGCAATGGAGTATTATTCAACCATAGAGAGAAATGAAGTTCTGATACATACTTTTACGTGGATGAATCTTGAAAACATCATTCTGAGTGAAGTAAGTCAGGCACAAAAGATCCCACTTATATGAACTATCTATAGTAGGCAAATGCTTTGAGATAAAAGTAGATTCGTGGTTCCCAGGGGCTGGGGGGAGGGAAGAATTAGGAGTTATGAAAAGAGAAAAAGGGGGGAAAAATTTTTTAGTTTCTTTAAGGTTTCTTTCAGGAATGCATTAATGTGGGCAGAGCTGGCCTGTGGCCTGCCCCTTCTCTTTCTACCTCCCACTCTGTCCTGCATCACGAGTGGCCTTGCAAACATACATGTGGGCTGACAGCATGTCCAAGCTCCATTTACACTTCCTAAAACACGCATCTCTCAGTCACACCTCAGGGCAGCATGGTTGGACAAAAGAAAGAAGGAACCAGGAAAGAGGTCCACACGGGAAGTCGAGTTGAGGTTATTTGGGAATTTCAGGGTATCAGGAACCTGGAGAGCAGTCAGGAATGGGGGTCGTGGCTTTTCAATGTTTCACCTTGGCTATCCTGAATTAGATTTCCCTTTCCTATTTGTTTCTTGGGAAGGATTTGGTGGGCAGAGGGAAGCAGCAGCCATTTTGTAGCTCACGTAGACTATTGCTAATCAGTTCTAATCAGCTAGTTCACCTCACTGCCATGAGGCAGCAGCCTAAAACTGCTCCACCTCCCCCTGGTCCTCCTTCAGTGTCCCTGATTCCTAGGCCTGGTGTACATATCCAAGTGTTTAGCTCTGTGATGAAAGACCCTGGCTTCTGCAGGACAACAACACCACTAAAGTCAGAGTGAACAAGAACTGGCATGAGTTTCGGTGCATCCTCATTGGCTCCAGCTCATGCGTGTGGGTTCTGCCCTTTATCTCCCCCACTTTATGTCCATCTTCCCTTTCCAACTGCCTGCCCTGTGGACATCCAGCTTCAGCATCAGATGTGAAAATGACGGCCATATTGTATAAGGTCAAATTGTGTAAGATCAAATCTCTGCAACCAATCTTTCTTTCTCTATATGTATATATATAGTAAAACATGTGAAAGCCAGAAACTGTGTAAGGCAGAAACCTGTCAAAGAAGGAAAACTCAAATATTTTCCAAACTCATTTTAGTGGAAAATATTTGAGTTTGCCTTGTCTGACAGATCTCCACCTTATGCTGGTTCCAGCTTTCTCAGGTTTTACTGTATGTATGTGTGTGTGTATATGGATATATATACATATATATGTATCTATATATAAACACACACACATATATCTAAGACAACCTATATGAAAGAATAAAAAATAAATTTGACAAAAACATAAATAATTCTTGCATGGCAAAAAACAAAAACCAAAAAAAATCTGAAGCAAAAGCAGAAGGTAATCCACGAACAACTGCCTGCATTGCTAAGAGACCAGCAGAACTGGATTGGGCCAGGCTACCATTACATACTGAATGTTTTTATCAGAAAGGGCTAAAATGCAGAACAGAATTTCACATTCTCATAGAATCCAAACTCTCTCTAACCACTGAGGCTAGATGAACCCCTGAAAATATTGCCCTGAGATAGTCTTTAAACTTTCATCCTTAAACCAAAAATATCCCCTGAAATCTTTAAACCAAACAATAGTTTGGCTTAATTAGTAAAGGATGTCTGCCTTGAGCTTTGTGCTATTTTAGAGAACTATCCATACAGAACCAAAGTGACAACAGCAACTTGAAAGGTTAGATAGGAAGCTTAGGGGGCAGTGAGTTTATATTAATGGGGGAAGAAGAATTTGGAAAGGAGGGTGCGAATGGTCGCACAATTTGAAGAAGTGTCAGTGAGAAACCATTCAGACCTTAAACTGAAAATTCAGAAGATTTATTCAGCATTAAAGATCCATTCAATTGGCGGGAATCACCAGCTCACACAAGTGAAAACATGGTGATTCCAGAAAAAGTCTCAGGCAGAAATGGTTATAGGGCTAAAAGAGGACATTACAACAAAAATCACTGACTAGTTTAACATTCATTGAGGTCAGAAGAGGGAGGGTCAATGAAGCGGGGAAAAGGCTTCCACTGGATATATATGCATAAATCAAACCCGTTGCCGTTGAGTTGATTTGACTCGTAGTGACCCTATAGGACAGAGTAGAACTGCCCCATAGGGTTTCCAAGGAGCAGCTGGTGGATCCAAACTGATGACCTTTTGGTTAGCAGCTGAGCTCTTTACCACTATGCCACTAGGGCCCCTGTATATACGTAGGTGGGCTAAAATGGTTGGTTACAGAGGTTGATAGCAGGAGTTTGTGAGGGCACAGAGACTTACAATTATAACCACAGGATGCTTACAATGAATATTTTCCAGAACAGATCATAAAAACATCTCGTTTGATGTACAACATTTCTTGGGGATGCCTATACCAGGGCTGGCAATAAGAATTGGTACCAAGGCCCCTTCCTCAGAAACTGCTTACCCAGGTGAAAACCTTCTAGTTGCCTGGGAAATTTAGATAATGGATTTGTGCCCAAGGTCTTTTTCTGAGACATTGTTTCTACGTCCCTATCATGGAAGGAATATTTCTTAAGGCCCTCTTCTACAAATACATTTGTCAAGACCCTTCCTTAGGGTGCATTCCTTCCACATTCTGACTTGATTGCAGAGAAAATATCTCCCTAGCTACCCATGGTCACTAGACACATAAAAAGGCTCAAGGGCAGGCATTGTTAACTTCCGTTTTAATTCTGCTGAATGAAGCAGAAACATGGATTTGGTTCAGCCATCTTACTGTGGTCAAAGGTTCAGGAAAATTTCTTTTACAAATGTAATCAATGTCACCGAATTGTACACGTAGAAATTGTTAAATTTGTAGACGTTCTGCTGTGTGTATTTTCAACAAGAAGAAGAAATAAATTACTTAAAAATTGTTTTTAAAATAGTGGAAGACAAATAAACAAAACAAAACAATGTTTTAGATACAGATATAGATCCTAGTGGTTCGGCTTCTCAGGTTGAACCCTGACTAATTCAAGGGTATGAACTCTTGATGGGCCTGTCCCTTTGGCCAGTTGGACTTCTTGCCCTCTGAAAAGAGAAAAGGAGCAGGGCTGGAGCAGGGCTATCGAGGGATCCTTTAAAGCATAGCACCAGGTCACGTGCCTCAGGAATAAGTGAAGCATTGAACACAGGCAAGAGGATGGAAGATGAGTGGAGACAGGGAACTATCTTAGATAGTGTGGTCAGGGAAGGCCTTTCCAAGATGGCCTTTGAGCAGGGACATGAATGATATGAAGAAGGCAAACATGTGAAGGGTGCTCCAGATAGAGATTATGATAAAGGCCCTGAGGCAAGAACCAGCCTGGTGGTTCTGGAACATCAAGAAGGCCCTACGGCTGGAGCTGAGGGAGCTGAAGGGAGGGTGTTCAGAGATGAGGCTGGAGAGCAGGCAGGAGCCAGGTGGTGATGGCCTCGTGAGCGCTGGTAAGGAGTTTAGATTTATTCCAGCTGTGAGGAGAAGCTACTGGGGAGTTTTGTAGATAAGAATGATGTAATATGATGAAGATTTTTCAAACACCACTCTGGTTGCCCTATAGATATTGGACAGAGGGGAAGAGAATATGTGCAAACATGTTCCATTTGCTCCTCAGACACACTCTCCAGCTGCCCTACCTGCTCTGTCTCAGCTAGGCTCTCTTGCCTCTGAAGACCAGCTGGGTTCAGCCAGTGGGGAGCCCAGTGCGAGATGGAGGGGAGAGAGGAGAATGAGCTAGTGGCATTAATTCCTCTGTCTCCTCCTCCGCGGGGCCACCGTGGGCAGCTGTATCCCTTGACTAAAGTCAGTGCTCTTCCACTGGGTGCAGTAACTGTCCCTTCCCCTCACATTTAAGTGTGGCAAGAACTCCACTGTTTCTAACCCCGGGTCACTACACTGTCCCTGAGATTCTCCCTCACCCTATGCACACCTTGGTCCTAAAACCCTCCTCAAGTTGTCCTAACTTAAGGGGTCCTCTGACTGATACAGAATTAGCACAAAACCTCTCTACTCAGAATCCTTACCATCTTTCAATGACTAAGGTTTTATGTCTAGTTTCGTCTTCTCTCCCTAGAATGAATTCTGTCACTGGAGGTCATTTGATTCTACTTTCAAATATGTGTCCTTCAGGGTGGTCCTAACAGGCTTTCATAAAATGTTCCCAGATGTGCCTGGACCCCAGCAAAGGCCAGGTTAAGGCTGTGACTTAAGCTGAAATCCGCACAACACTTATATTGCTATGAAGTGTGCTGATGTGACGTGGGTCAGGAGAAAGCTCTCTTCCATTAGAAGCATCCTCAGACAGCATGAGCTGGGGCACCTCCAAGTCCATGCAACAACAGGCGGCTTTACAACAGATACCCTGACTCCTGTGTTAGTCACAAAGGAAACAACCTCTCTCCTGATTTGTAGAGATTATGCAATTTGCTATTACTTTTCCACTAGTGTAAAAAATCTGTACATTTAACTCCTGTGGTAAGGAAGAAATTCAACTGTCAGTGAAGGTATTAGGATTACCGTTCATTTACATGGATAAGAACAATTATTATAAATTATGCTAAGAACAAAATCTCAGTTTTCTTTCTTTCTTATTAACCTAAAAGTGCATTTTAGGGTTAATGTAAGTGAAACATTTTATATTATTTTAATCTTCTGACTTCTTTATCATGGTCATGCTCACGAGCTCAATATCATCATAGTGTCTGATCATGAATTATTGACAAAGTTTGTTGAAAAACTTAATTTGCTTTGCACTGGGTTTGCATATGACCTATTTAAGATTCAGTGAGTATTATTTTCATTTGCAAAATGCATCTCTGATTTTTTCGTGTGAGAAATGACCTGTTTGTTGTATTAGAGTCTCCTTTAAAATTTTTATTTGTATTTATTTTTAAACGACATCATTATGAAAAATTTTAAACATTTATAAATTGAGAGAATATTATAGTGAACCCTGACATACGAATCACCTATATTAATAATGGTCATTTTGCCACTCTTGCATTATCTATGATACTTACTTGCCAACATATTTACAGCAAATCCCAGACATCCTCTTTGCCTTTAACTGCTTCAGTATGTATCTTTTTTTAATGACATTTAATTACATAACCAAAATTCTATCCTCGCACTTCACAAAATTAACAATAATTCCTTAATTATCATCTAATATCTAATCCATGTTCAGGTTTCCCTGACTGGCCCCCAAAAATCTGTTTCCAATTGGTTTGTCTGAATCAGGATTCAGATGTTCCATATACCATGTTTAGTTAAGTTTTTCATTTAAAGCTCTTACAGGAAAAATGACTGTCTCTCCTTCTCTCCTCTTCCAATATATGAAGATATTTCGACCTTTTACAATAATGATTTCATAGACTGCGGAGACAATAAGCATATGTAGTTAAAGCCTCTTTAAGGTCAACGGATACTTGACCTTAGTTTAACTCTTTTTGAGAAAGCACTCACATAACCAGCGAGGTTCGCAATAGCCTTAGAAGTGCTGCCTCACGCTCTATTTTCGGAAACACATCTGTCCATGGCCACTACAGAACATTACTCCCTCCACAAAAATGTGTGATTTCCTTGTTTGAAAAGGAACAGTCATTTTTAAAGCCATATTTCTTCCACTTGTCTCAGAATTTTGGCAAGTTCTTTAGGAAACGCTTTCTAAAATTACAAAGCTATAGCTGCAGTGCTACCTGGAAAACAGAGCTTACCAGTAAGCAGAGAAATAAATCATCCATCAGCAAATACCTCAGGTGGAAACCCAATTCCTCCCAGCTCACATGAAGGCACCTTCCCTGGAGACAGATTTTGCAGGTATTGTTTTCCTTCCATCTTACAACACTTTCTAGGAGACTATAATCGGTGCAGGCAAAATTGTGTGTTTAATGAGGCCCTGGGAGGTTAGGAGGGGCAGTCCTGGTTCAGTGGTAGAATTTTCGCCTTCCGTGTGGGAAACCTGGGTTTGATCCCTGGCCAATGCACTTCATGCTCAGCCACCACCTGTCAGTGGAGGCTTGTGTGTTGCTATGATGCTGAACAGGTTTCAGCAGAGTTTCCAGACTAAGAGAGACTAGGAAGAAAGGCCTAGTAATCTACTTCCAAAAATCAGCCAATAAAAACCCTGTGGATCTCCATATATGATCCACAGCCAATCATGGCGATGGGGCAGGATTGCAGAGTTTCTGTCTATTGTGCATTGGGTCACCATGAGTCCGGAGTGGACTCGACAGCAGCTGACAACAACAGGCTGTTAAGAATAACAGTTAAAATAATAGTTAAATTGCATAAATAATAATTATATAAATAATAATGATGACAATAATTAAAACAACAGTCAAAATCTTCTAGTCGAAAAAGTCTTTTCACTTCCATGAAAAGAGAAATATTGCTTAATTTACAGCTGCTTTTATCTGACTCCAAACAAGATTAGTTTGTGATTCTCCCATGGAATTTTCACTAGTTGTCTGTCTTGCTTTTAACTTGACTAAAAGGAAACTAGGAGCCCTGGTAGCACAACGGCTAAGTGCTCGGATGCGAACCACAAGGTTAGCGGTTTGACTCTACCGGCGACTCTGTGGGAGAAAAGACCTGGCAATCTGCTCCTGTAAAGATTACAGCCTAGGAAACCCTATGGGGCAGTTCTGCTCTGTCCTATAGGGTCACTATGAGTCAGAATCGACTCAACAGCATGCAACACTTTTTTTTTTAAAACAAATGTACCAGTACTTCTTCACTGATTGAATAACCCCAATGGGTGGGAATGTGTAGGCAGATTAGCATCTGACATGGAGCAAAGACACTGGAGTCTGGCAAATTAAGAATTACAGGGACAGTCATCTGGAGCCTTTCTCAAATGAGCTCTGCGAGAATGAAGCTCTAATGCCCCAAGGCATCCATTGTGTGTACTGAA
Source organism: Trichechus manatus latirostris (assembly GCF_000243295.1). Classification (NCBI taxonomy): domain Eukaryota; kingdom Metazoa; phylum Chordata; class Mammalia; order Sirenia; family Trichechidae; genus Trichechus; species Trichechus manatus. The sequence continues at coordinate 8,102,631 of NW_004444039.1, read as the reverse complement.
TGAACTTCTCATTGAGAGTTAAATCAGTGTCTGTGTTCTGTGGTTCACAGGAGGAAGCTGAGTTAAGAAAGTCTCCACGCCTTCAACGCAGAAGGGGTGGGCAGAGAAGGAGGCAGAAGCCCTAAAGCAAAATGTCTGTAACTGAGGTCAGATAAGACTGCTTAGGGTCTCCAGGCCTGCACCCTCACTGCAAGGGAGTTATTAATGAAAAACCTGTAACTTTCCTAGGAGTTTCCAGAGCCTGAGTGCTGTTAGGGAACAGGGAGGGAAGCTGATTTGGATGCATCCTTTCAAAGCAGCCATGTTGGGAAGCAGCTCACACATTCCTGTGATGGCATCTCCGCCCATAGCGGCTCTTCTTTCGGATTGCTCTCACGGCCGGGAAGCAAGGCAGCTTGCTTTATTTCCTCCCATACCTGGTTTTTGAACCAACCAATATTTCTCAGGTGACTTGCCCGTCTTACCTCCAGTCTCAACTACAAATGGTTGTGTAATCATTTTCCTAGCTTTATTACTGACCTGCTGTGTGATCTCATCATGTCACCTGCTGCCTCAAGTTCCAATCTAGCTAAGGCAAGGTAGTTGGATTAACTGATTTCAAAGATCTTTTCCAGCTCATAAATCCCAGGATTATGTAGATGGATGACTATCTGCCGACATTGAGAATACAGTTGTCTCTTGGTATCCATGGGGGATTGGTTCCAGGGCCCTCGCAGATACCAAAATCCGAGGATGCTCGAGTCCCTTATATAAAATGGCATAGTATTTGCATATAACCTACATACATCCTCCTGTAGACTTTAAACCATCTCTAGATGACTTATAATACCTAATACAATGGAAATGCTATATAAATAGTTGTTCTACTGTATTGCATAGGGAATAATGACGAAAGGCAAAGAACGCTCAAACGAGTGCTGGAGAGAGACTGATGGTCTGTGAAATAGCAGGAGGCTACAGGAGGGGATGCTTACACATCGCTTCATTTGCGTGGATTCACCGTAGTGCTTGGCAGGCAACAATTTAAAGTTTTGCTTTTTGGAAATTTCTTCTTTTTTTTCAAATATTTTTGATCCGTGGCTGGTGTAATCTCCAAATATGGAACCCATGAATACGGAGGGCCGACTGTACTCACGATAATGTGTTATAGGCTCTGAAGGAAAACAATTGGAAACATCACAATAATCAGTGCATATGCTAATATGCTGACTATTTTGAAAAGAACAGAGACCCAACTATTCAATGTATTCATTCAATGGACATCAATTGAGAAGGTACTATTCTAGGTGCTGGCACTATGGGCTAGCAATATTAAGTTGAGTGAGGCAAGTTTTCTACCATCAACAACAGTAATAATAAAAGTGACCACCTTTTACAGAGTTCCTTCTGTGTGCCAATCAGTTTATACGCTCTGATTCCTTAAAGAGCTCACAGTCCAGTAGGGAGACAGACAACGGAACCAATGGAATTCGATGCACAGTGATAATGATTGCTAACATCTAATGAACGTACTACGTTAGTCACTTTATATGGATTTTCTAACTTTATCTTCACAACAACCCTATGAAGTAGTTCTATTATTAGTGCCATTTTATAAATGAGGACTTTGAGGCATAGAGAAATTACGTAATTTGTCCAAGGTCACATAGCTAGTAGGTATGCAAGATTAAAAGTGGTTGCCTCTGGGGAGTGTGACAGGAGGTAGAGAAAGATGGGATAGAGGGCTTTATTAGTGTCCTAGGGCCGTGGTAACAAATTACCACAAACTTGGTGGCTTAAAACAAAAGAAATTTATTCTTTCACAGTTCTGGAGACCAAAAGTCCAAAAATAAGGTGTTGGGGCAGGGTTGGTTTCTTCTGAAGGCTCTGAGCGGTGGTCCATTCCATGCCTCTCTCCTAGCTTCTGGTGACTAGCAGCAATTCTTGGCATTCTTTGGCTTGTGGCAGCGTAACTCCAGTCTCTCCCTCTGTCTTTACATGACCTTCTTCCCTGTGTCTGTGTGTCTCAAATCTCCTTCTCTTTTCTCTTATAAGGCTATCAGTCACTGGACGTAGGGCTCACCCTAAATCCAGGATGGTCGCATCTGGAGACCTTTAACTTTAATGTAACCGTATTTGGAAGTAGGGGGTTTGTAGATATAATCGTGTAATTATCTATAAAGACCCTACTTCGAAATAAGGTTACACTCACAGGTACAGGGAGTTAGGACTTAGGCATATATTTTGGGGGGACACAATTCAATCCATTACAAGGGTTGATACTTTATATCTTCCTACACTATTTAATATTTTAACCATGTGAATGTGTCATAGAATATGTCAGCCATAGGCGGAGAAACAGAACAAGAGTCCCTGAAAAAGAAAGTCCCTGATAAAGCAAGGGAGCAAGGGCACTGGGGTATCCCAAGTGGTTTCGAGGGACACAGCACCAAAGACAAGACAGACTTTTCCAGCCTCAGACCTTTCCTTGGGCCATTTGTCCTCTCTTTCCATTTCATCGTGTTGAGATGCCAGTACCTTTGTCTTCTAGGGGCAGGACATTTTGAATATGACCCACAGAACAAGACAGTTCAAGAGGACCCCCCCACCATGTTTTCCAGAGCATGTCTTCATGTGTCATTGACTATGCTCCCTCTACCACTCACCCCCACCCAACTAGCGCTTACAGTTAAAGTGTGCGCAAGGTGTGCACAAGGATGGATCGATGTCTAACAGCCCAGTTTTTATACCCTGCACACCTATCCACAGAACTCCTCCTTCCTACTTAGGCCACTTCCTGTGGTTGGTTAGATGTGGATCACACCTAGAAGGGAAACAGCAGGCAGGACCATAGGGACAGGAATCTGACTAAAGAACTTCACCCTTGAAGGTGATGTGGAGACACAGTGTCTAGTTTTCTGCCAAGTGAAAGAAAATACCCTTTCTAAGTGAACCCCAACAGCAGAGTAAGTGTGGCAGGTCTGAAGAAGTTAATTACCAACCCCCACCACACGTAGGGACAGATAATTCCAAATCCCATCCATGATCTCCTCGGTGCCCTCCACCCTCAACCACTTCGTGACTGTCTAAGCACGACTACCACCCTCCCCTCTGCCCTCCACTCTGCTGACTACCCACCCTCCCGTGTACTCATCTCTTATGCCCAGTTAACTCAGACTTTTCTTCAGTCAGTCAACATTCCTTGTTCCTCTGTCTGTCCTTTCTTTACCACTAATCCCCCACTCCCACCCACCCACACACATTCTGGCTTTAACTGAACCTCAGCTGACTTAAACCACAAGATATTACTCATTGCTCTGCCTGGTTAGCTGTTATTGGGAATTGGAACAGAAAGCCATTGACAAAGAGCTCTAAGGTAGCCAATTTTCATCGTGAGTACAGAGAATAAGACAAAGCTCATCTGGAGAGAGAGAGAGAAAAAAATAAAATAAGCATGCAGAGAGGCAGAGATGATGATAAGGCTGAAATGAAACAAGACTGAAACTTCAATTCCTGACTCTCCAGTCGCTGGCTACAACCCTTCATGAGATCTGGGATAGTTACCTCCTAAGAGTGGTGTGCTCTTCCCACACATTTCTCTCTTTTGGCTTCAGCTGATTTGAGTAAATTTCTGTTTCTTGCAACATATTAATTCCTGATTAAGACATTCTCTTTTCCTGCTTGGCAAACTACCCCTTAACCTTTAAAATCCAGCTCAAGTGTCCCCTCCAGTGTTAAGGCATCCTCAGGGTGTAAATCACTGCTTCCCACCACCAAACTTGGTTCACCCAACCGCGAGTGCTTCCCACTTAAGATTGCATCTAACTGTTCTTTCTTTGCCCATGAGCTTCCTGAGGGCAGAGGTAACCTCTGCCCAGGGACTCCCACAGTACCTCATGCTCTGCTGCGCAGTAAACATTTGATAAATGAATGGATTCATTAATTGATGAGGGAGCTATTCAGCTTTCGGTTAGGAATCTCTGTAGAATAAGAGTTAAAGCACACTAGTTCCTCTGCACTCCTTGGGAGTGGCTGAGTACTTGCCCAGACAGCTTCCAACCTGAAGTCTTCACGTTTGAATAAATCCCTCAGGAAAAGTCTATGCTTTGTTTTGATCTTCTTCTTCTCACTTTTTTAGGGGTCCCTGAGTTCATGTTCAAAAAGAAAAGCTACGCAATAGCCAGGGACAATCCTTCTTCCCTTACATTGTGGGCTGTAGCCAGTGTGACTGGATTGCCTAGTCAAGCTATTCCTAAATGCTACTCCAGGCATGGGCTCTTTCAGAAATCCTGTCTGAGGGAAGGACTCAGAAATGCCCCTTTCAGCGGGCTCCAAAGGATGGTCAGCCAGCTTTGGAACCCACTGGTTAGATCACCGTGCAGATGAGGCGGGGTTCCAAGTCCATGCATCACTAGACACCACAGATCATGTTCTGATCAGCTGCTGGTCCTGCTCAGAAAAGAGCAGGGCAAGATGGCTCTACCTACCTGCGGACAAAGACTTCCCCTGGGGGGTCCATCTCAACCCTTCTCTTCCTCACATTGTCCCTGTTCTTCTCCTACTTCAGGCTCTCCTTACTTCTTTCTTGGACAAGTCCATTTCCAGACCACTCTGAGGGGCCGATTTCTCCCGTGGCCAACCCTTCCAGTATAGAATGCTCGGTTATCTTCCTAAAGTACAGAACTTCACTGTTGTCCTTCCTAGACGTTCTTTCTTCGTAGAACGCTCTCCCACAAACAGCCCTGTTGAAACTCCATCCTTCCCTCAGCAACAACTATGGTAACAGTTAACAACTGCCATTTGCCGAACGTCCTTTATATCTGTGTCAAGCACCAAATGCATTCCACATGTATTATCTCACTTAATCCTCACAACAAGCTTGTAAGATGGGCCTTATCGTACCCACCCTAGAAACTGAGACCGCAGGCTTGAATCTCCAAGATAAACTCAGCAAATAAGTTACAGAGGCAGAAAAGAAACCATCATCAGTCTAACACCAAAATTTGCTTTTCCTGCTATGCCACTGAGTCTGATATCCTCTGCAGATGTTGCCTCCTACATCCTAGGTCACTGCTGTCAAAAAGATTATCTCCTTACCAGACTGAGTCCAGCACAACTAGATGGTGCCTGGCTACCACCACCGACTGCTCTGACACGGATCACAATAGAGGGTCCCGGACAGAGCCGGAGAAAACTGTATAACAAAATTCTAACTCACAAAAAAAGACCAGACTTACTGGTCTGACACAGACTGGAGAAACTTTGAGAGTATGGCCTCTGGACACCCTTTTAGTTCAGTAATGAAGTCACTCCCGAGGTTCACCCTTCAGCCAAAGATTAGACAGCCCCATAAAACAAAACAAGACTAAATGGGCACACCAGCCCAGGGGCAAGGACGAGAAGGCAGGAGGGGACAGGAAAGCTGGTAACAGGGAACCCAAGATCAAGAAGAAGACAGTGTTGCCATGTCATGGAGTTGGCAACCAATGTTACAAAACATTATGTGCATTGTTTAATGAGAAACTGATTTGCTCTGTAAACCATCTAAAGTACAAAAAAAAAAAGTTCTAAAAAAAAAAGATTATCTCCTTTTCTATCTCCTGTTATAGTTTGTAACTCTTATAAACGCTACGTATTGCATTTGATGAGAAAAAGACATCATGCTTGGTAAAATAGAGGGTCAGAGAACATGAGGGAAATCCTCAGTTAGATGAATTGACACAACAGCATCAACATCGGGCTCCAACATATCAAAGACGATGGGGAAGGCGCAGGACGGGGCATTGTCTCATTCTTTCATACATAAGGTCGCCATAAGTTGGAGCTGACTTGACAACAGCTAACAACAACGTATTCCATTAGACTATAAATTGTACTACAAACATACCGTTATTATATTGTTTATTGTATTTTTGTACCTGAAAATATAGATGAGTCAGGGCAACTCTGTTATCACACTTAGGAAAACCACGCACATGCACGTTCCAATCATGTCGGTCAGTAGCTTCATTTTTTGGAAAACACATTGGAAACAGTGACGTGGTTGTCGTTGTTGTGTGCCGTTAATTCCGACTCATAGCGACCCAATACGGAGCCTTGGTGGCAGAATGGTTAAGCACTCGACTGTAAACCAAAAGGTCAGTGGTTTGAACCCTGGCCATCTGCTTCTGTAAAGATTACAGCCTATGGGGCAGTTCTACCCTGTCACACTGGGTCGTTATGAGTCGGATGAAACAATGGTAAACAATTATAAACCCGTTGCCCTCGAGTTGATTCTGACTCATAGCGACCCTGTAGGACAGAGTAGAATTGTCCCATAGGGTTTCTAAGGAATGGCTAGACGATTTGAACGACCGACCTTTTGGTTCGCAGCTGAACGCTGAACCACTGCGCCACCAGGGCTCTGCGAAAGTTATAGTGTAGCAGAAATGAGGCCTGTGGTTTTTGAAGATCCGTCATCAAATCTCAAGGCCATCACGCACCAGGTGTGTGACCTTGAGCAAGTGACTTAACGTTCCTGTCTTTCTGTTTACAGTGTAATGAGGGCTGAGAACACGTGTGTGCCTCACAGGGTTATTGTGAGCATTGGATGAGATAATAGAACTGTACTTGGTATGTAGTCAGTGCTCAGTCAATGTTTGCCATTGTCAATGTTGCAAAATTTAAATGTTATTGCGGTCAATTGTTTGGATCTCCTCCCTACGGGGAGGATTCTTCTTCCCTGCCACACTGCTGCTAGGCTTGGCCGTGTGACTTGCTTTGTCCAGTGAAAACTGAGCAGAAGTGACATGCGCCAGTTCTGAGGAGAAGTGTGAAGAGTCGATGTGTGGACTGCCGCCTTCTGCCTTCCCTCTGCATCATGCCAGCCAGGGCCGCCCCACCAACCGGCCTGTCGCGGACAGATCAGGCGTGACGCTGTGTTCTGTGAGCTTCAGAGGTTGTTGGTCACTGTGTTCCTTACCCAGGGCCCCTGTAACAAAATACCGCAAACTGGGCGGATTAAAACAACAGAATTGTTGTCTCTCGGTTTTCCGGTTTTCCGGAGGCCAGAAGACCACATTCAGGGTGTCAGGTGGGCCACGCTCTCTCCGAAGGCTTCAGGCAAGATCCTTTCTTATCTCTCCTAGCTTCTGGTAGCCTCAGGCTCTCCTTGGCTTGAGCCAACCAGACTCCAACTTCTGCCTGGGTCTTCAAAAGGCCATCATTCCTTTGTCTCTCCTCTTTTTTAGGGAAACCACTCAAACTGGATGAGGACCCACCCGACACCATTGAGACCTTATGCTAGTTTAACCGATAACATCTTCAAAGACCCTATTTCCAAACAAAGTCATGTTTGCACAGGGATGTGGACTTCAACATATCTTTTGAGGGGACAATTTCAACTCCTAACAGTCACCGTGGCATAATTTAGCCTAACCTGACTGATACAGTTGCTAAACCAGATTTAGAGAGAGCCTGTTATGTCGTTATTTACCTGCTCCATGATCACCGTTTGATCCTCTGCAAACTTAAGCCCTTGGCAGTTTTTAGATCAGCCAGACAGCCTGCTTGTGACTGAACTAGCTTTGGAACGTCGTCACCCACAAATCCGATGATCCCAGAGTCTCTGGGGTGTCTGTGTTCAGTTGTCTTGCCAGTTCTTGAGAACTTTCTGAAGTCAAGCCTTGCGAACAGACGCTTCCTAACAAACCGCCGTGTGTGTGAGGTTCGTGGACCGGGGTACATCTTAGTGAGCAGTGTACGTGGTCATGTTAGTTGGTTACAGAGGTCACTGGGGACCGCAGAGATGCTTGAAAAGAACGTCTCGGCCAGCTGTGCTGTCAGAGAAGCCCACCGGGGCCTCTCCTCAGGTTAGGCCAGCTCCCCTAATAAGCCTTTACCTCTACACGGCATGACCTCAGCGAGCTACTTTGCTGCGCCTTCAGCTTATTTTCCTCAGACTGACTCCAGAGTGGAACACTATTTGTCCAGCTCCCAGAACCTTCCCTGCTGTCCCTGAAGAGAAGCACTTACAATTGCTAATTTCTTCAAGTAAACAGGCAAGGATAAGAAAAATACCAAGTATGGGGGGGGATTGGAAGGTTCCAGATTCTTACAAAATCTGTCCGGTTAAAATCCCTGGTCTACATGGATTTCTGCTTGCCAAATGTCTGAGACTGAGTGCTATGGATTGACTTGTGTACCCCCAAAGTTATGTGGTAGTCCAAACCCCCGTACTTGTGAATGTGACCCTATTTGGAATAGGGCCTTTGAAGATCGTATCAGTTAACATGAGGTCATACTGAAGTAGGGTGGGTCCTAGACCACTGGGAACGGTGTCTTATGAAAAGAGAAAACAAACACGGAGAGAATATGGTGGGGGATGCCACGTGACAATGGAGGCAGATGCATCTATAAGCAGAAAGGAACGCCAAGGACTGTGGGCAGTCCCCAGAAGCTAAGAGAGAGGCCCAAGAAGGCATCAACAGATTTGAGATCCTGGCTTGGAATCTCAGCCTCCAGAACTGTCAGAAAATAAATTTCTTTGCGGCATTTTGTTATGGTAGCACTAAGAAACTAAGACATGGAGGTTCCCAAATTCCTCCCTCCTGGTAGAAGGGCCTTAAACCAAAAAAAACCAAACCCAAACCGACAGCCGTCAAGTCAGTTCCGACCCACAACAACCCCACAGGGTTTCCAAGGCTGTAAATCTGCGGAAGCAGACTGCCACATCTTTCTCCCTCGGAGCTGCTGGTGGTTTTGAGCTGCCGACCTTTGGGTTAGCAGTCAATCGCTTCTACCTCTGTGTAAGGCGAAAAGGAGAAGGTCCATTCAGCAAAAACAAAGGGAAGCGGTTGAGATAACCACCACCACCAGATTAACCATGCCATCTCATCCCAAGACGCATTCTCCTCCTCATCCGTTTGTGGTGTTACGGCGCCATCATCCTTGGAGTCACTTCCAAACTTCTTACCTCCCTCAATCCTTATATCCGATTGGCTGCGACGTCATTCCACTTTTATCTCCACCGTAAGTCCTCCATCTGTTCCTTCTGTCCCATTTGCTGTGTCGTGGGCTATGTTCCTGCCCTCACCTCTCACCTGGATGACTACAACAACCCTCTGGGTGACCTTTCTTGAGACTCCCTCCCATACAGTGTCATCATTTGAACCGCCCTGGAGAACGATGCTCTGAACACGGCCATCCCTGGCTCCAAAACCTTCATTCAGTTCCCATTGCCTTGAGAATAAAGTTGAAATTTCTAAGTCAAGTATGCAAGGTTTTCATTACCTGGCAGAGGATATGAGACAGAGAGAGAGAGAGATTAGATTCCTGTATTAGTTTCCTGGGGCTGCCGCACAAATCACCACAAACTGGGTTGCTTAAAATGACAAAAATGTATTCTCTTTCTATTCTGGACGCTAGAGGTTCAAAATCAAGATGTTGACAAGGCCATGCTGCCTCTGAAGGCTCGTCTGAGCGTCTCACGGCCCCAGGTGTTCCTCGGCTTGTAGCTGTATCGCTCCAATGCCTGCCTCTGTCCTCACATAGCTTTCTTCTGTGTGTCCAAGCTGCCCTCTCCTTTCTCCTAGAAGGACACCAGTCGCTGGATTTAGGGCTCACCCTGATCCAGTAAGACATTATCTTCCCTTGATTACATCTGTGAAGACCCAATTTCCAAACAAGGTCACACTCACAGGTACCAGCAGTTAGGACTCGACTATTTTTTTCAGGGAGTTGGGGGGGGGGGCACAATGCAATGGACTTCAGTTCCCATTGGCGGAAACTGCCAGAATAGCTTATCATAGGGATGGAAGCTTACCTGTGAAAAGGTCCTGGACGAAGTGAACAATATCAGGAATGCAGGGAGATAACAGCAAAACAACAACAACAACAAAACCCACTTCCAGGTTGCCAGGCCTCTCTTCTGAGGCACCTCTGGGTGGCTTGAAACTGCCAACCTTTCCGTTAGGAGTCAAGCACTTAACCATTTGCAGCACCCAGGGACTCCACTAGGGTCCGCCGTATTATCAGGAGAGCTGTTTGAACAATGGAATAGCATGCATTGTCAAAGGATCAACTTTAATTTCATGAAAATCAATCTGGAAGCTGGATATAGGAGAGATTATAAGGAGGTAGGACCCCTGGTGGCACAGTGGTTAAAGCACTCGGCTGCTAACCCAAATGTCGGTGGTTAGGTTAGAACCCACCAGCCGCTCCTGGGGAGAAAGAGCTGGCAGTCTGCTCCCTAAAGGTTACAGCCTTGGAAACCCGATGGGGCAGTTTACGCTATCCTACAGCGTCGCTATGAGTCGGAATAGACTCTGCGGCAGTGGGTTATATCAGGAGGTAGAGCTAGAAAGATCCTTTAAAAGGATGCCTCAGTAGTTCCAAGCGGAGGGGAGATGCACAGAACTAGATTGTAAGCCCCAAGGGCTGGTAATTTTGCCTCTTCTGTTCAGTAATGGGTCCCGAGAGCCTAGAACAGCGTCTCTCACGTAGTAGCTGAGTACACATGAATGGACGCTGGAACTCGGCTTGCGGCAGCAGGAATGGAGAGGGAAAAAAAAAAATGCAACAGGCCTTTCACAGGTAGATGGATCCAGCTGGCTCCCCAAAGCATGGTGGTGAAGAAGTCGCATCAGCCGAGCCTCCCTTAGAGTCACGCCCATACCTTGGCATCCGGTGGAGACAGCGCGAACCTCTCTCGTACCACCTGCCCACGCTGTCTGGCGTTATGTGTCTCCACGACATTTCCAGCATCTGCCTCCAGCGTACAGGATTCATCACTTTATTCATGTGTATGTCCTCCACAGCAACCTGCACACAGTGGGCCCTCAATCCAAGTTTCAGTGAATGAATTTATCAACAAATGAATTTCCGCATTAAAGCAAAACTGAGATTCTCCAGCCCTCACCTCTGCATTCCAGACGTCTTTTGTGCTTTTCAAAACGCCTGACACATAGCAAGCGCTCAGTAAGCACTTGTTGAACCAAACAGAATAAATCAGATACACCAGTTCCGCCCTGGCAGCAGGGACTCGACTTGGCAGGACTCCAGAATCCACTGCTATTAAATTCTTATGTAAGAGTTAATGACCCTCCCAGCCCTCTTGACATCCCTCCCACGACAAGAGAAGGGGAAGGGAGACGAGGGGAAGCGAGATCACGTTTTACAAACGCACAATCTTTCGGTGGTAGATTCACAGATTAATGTCTAGTCTCGGTTCACCCCAACGATCTTAAAATTCCGCCGCACGCTCCGAGCGCGGCCGAGGGGGGCGGCGCGCCGGTATTTCGGTTGAGGATTTAATTCCGTGGGTAGGGCCTGCCCACCTGGCACGGCGTGTCTGCGTCCTCCATACCGCCCAAGGGCGCCGGGCCTGCGGATGACGGCGGCGCCCGTGGGGTCCCCACAGGCGCTGGTGCAGGCTTGGCCCGGGCGCCCCCCACCCGGGGACACAATGCCTCCCGCCCCGGATTCCAGCTGCCCCTGAGCCCCGCGCCGCTCGCCCTTCCCACCCGGCCGCCCCGCCGCGCTCCGGGTCTCCCCTGTCCCGCT
>NW_004444039.1:8082891-8090720 GCF_000243295.1 Trichechus manatus latirostris | reverse complement strand
GGGCGCGGCGAGCGGCCCGGCGAGCGCCGGCAACATGTCGGATACCAAGGTAAAAGTTGCCGTCCGGGTCCGGCCCATGAACCGACGAGGTGAGCCGCTTTCCACTCGTTTTCATTTCTGGTGGGGCTGAGGGCGGGGGCAACTTTGGCAGCTGCGAGGGCGCGCGGACGCGAGGTGGGGCGCGGGCCGGGCCGGCGGGAGGGAAGCCGGGGCCGGGAGCCGGGCGGAGGCAGCCCCCGCGCTCGCCCCGGAGCCCCGGGCCGCCCGGCGCACCGGCTCCCGGCTCGGCCGCCTCCCGGGAGAGCGCAGAGCGCGGCGCGCCCGGGCGGCTGGAGGACGGATGCTCGACTTTGCAACGTTCGTTTGTCCTTCTGCTTTCAGAACTGGAATTGAACACCAAGTGCGTGGTAGAGATGGAAGGGAATCAAACGGTCCTGCACCCTCCTCCTTCTAACACCAAACAGGGAGAAAGGTAACCCGGTGCAGACAGGGAGGGGACAAGGTCCTGCAAGTTGGAGCCAGGAAAATAGCAGTGTTCTTTTCTATTGTTCGGAGGGCGCCTTCAAGTTTGTCGCACGCTCCTGTCTGAAGCTGTTGCAAGTCCAAGTTCCTCTCCTCCTTCTGTCCACCCTCCCCCGCTTCTGCCCGCCCATCTAGAGCGGCATCTGGCCGGGCACCCTGCCCACAGCCCGCCCGAGTCTAGATGGTGCCCATCCGCTGTGCCCTCGGCGGGCTTCACCTAGAGTAAGGGCCACATGGAACCAGCGGGCGCATTCTACAGATAAGAAAACTGAGGCCGAGGCGGGCAAGTCGCCGGCCCAAGGCCTTATGTTGGGGAACCCAGTGCCCCTCATTCTTTCCACCCCTGCACTGTTTGCTTCCTTTGGCAGAATTGCTTAGGGACTTAGTGTGTAAAATGGGGGGAAAAAAACACAGTAAAGCAAAACAGGCTTGTATGATGCAGGCTCAGGCCTGGACCATTTAAAACCTGTTTTGTTGTTGGTGCTGAGTTGAGATAATGTCTGAACGTAATGTGGGAATTTTGATTTTCAGGGAAACAAAAGTAGTGCCCTGAACTGTGTAGACACTGGGGGGATGTGTAAAAGGAGGCTGCATTTACTTGATGGCAACATATTTGCATTTGAAAAGTGGTAACTGTTGGATCCTTATTAATTCTGCCCTGTTCCGTGCAGCAGTATGGGAAAATGCCCGAAAATAATCGGAATATTTGGCATTTTTCTGGTAAGCCCCTGAGAAGAAAACTTGGAATTCATTCAGTACAGCAAGGCAGTAGTTTGTAAAAATATAAAAGAAAAAAGGGAGGTTTTTAAAAACTAATTTGTCTTGAAAGTGAGTGTCAGTGTGTTTCTAACAGTTACCTGTGGATTGATGCGCTGTGTTAGGGCATTTTGCTCTTCAGAGATTTTCACTGAAAAATCTTGAAGTAGGGGTTGTTGCGAATGGCGGCACTGCCAGCTTTCTGTAATCATGTGGTTTCAGGCATAGTTTAGCTAATTTTGGGGAAAGAAATTACGAGGAGATAAGTGTCCTTGATTGAGGATTCATTGCTTTTTTGTGCCCAGCCTGGCAATTTTTACCCCGTTTACAAACGTTTTACTGCCTATGATTGTCTTGTGGTGATATTAAATAACTAAGTTGTATTTAAAATGTTGTGTTAGATACTTCTCAGTAATGGATGTATCCTTGGACAGTGTTTTTAAATACATTTCTAATATTATTTTTAGATACATTTATTGAAGTGTAGCTGTGTATTTCATAGTAATAGTTAACTCTTTATGTAAATTAAAATATTTACAAATTAGTTTAGATACACACCTCACCAAAGTTTTTCCCACCAAAACTGGGTATCATTATATGGTTTCAGAAAAAAAATTCTGCTGGGTCAGATTCTTCAAAACAGTCTAGGAAACAGGTAGAATGTTTTCACTCCGGCTGTTTGGCTGTTGCGTCTGATGGGGTCCTTTCCTGGCGGATTTGGCACCTGCCCCTTGTCACTCTTCCCCAGGAGTGCTACTCTTGGTTACTAGTGAATGAAATGAAGCTTTGTCATTGGTGGAAAGAAACAGATTTAATTTTGTGGAATTTGGATAGCAGTTATAACTGGACAGTTGGTTAGAAATGCTAAATAATCAGTTGATCATTTTTAGGGCTGCCACTGTAGTTATTAAGTAGGCTCTTTTAAGTACAGACTTGGAGGCTGATTTTGGGGGTTTATCCATCTTCCTCGTTGTTGGAATAGTCCCTTTTCTAGAGCTACAAGAATAGTACTGAAATACGGGTGTTCTCTTGTTCTGTTCTCCTGGCAAATCTCTTTCTTGGAAGGTGGACTGGGTCCTTTATGTGGAATTCTCCTTGTGTCCTGGTCAAACTGAGTGGAAACAACACGGCAGTGTGTTTGTAGATTAGGATTACTGTCTTTGCAAGGATGAAGCCATCAAATGCATTTGGATTTTCATTATGCAGCTTGGTTTCATATTTCTCCACCGGGGTTTCCCTTAAAGCAACAGTGCATTTAAAAATAGAAACAGTTGCTCCCTTGGGCTCTTGGTTGGTTAATTGCAACACTGCTTCCTGTTACACAGGTTTCTCCCGTTATCCGAAAGCAGAGGGTTCCTATGAAACGTTTCATAAGCCGAAATGGCGTGAAGCGAAGAAGCAATTACCATTTGTCTATATGGGAAAAAATTTTGAGTGTTCCCAGATCAAAAAACTAACCCACATCCAGGTTTATGCTAAGTGTGACAACCTTACGAGCTCTTCTAGGCTTTTCTGATACCTTAGAACATATCTTGATAATGGATGCACAAAATAAATGGAGATAAAGCACAGATGCTCACCCTGGCGATTTGATGCTGAGACGCTGACTGTAGTTCTCTGGGAAGGAGCTTGGAGACGCCACTTTTGCTGCTTGGGGAGCTGGTAAGGTGTTACACTTGGCGTAAAACTGGATGTGGGTTACTATTTTTAATGGCTTGCTACAAAACACTGAACACTATTTCTGCTTTTCGCCTTTTTTTGTAAAAGCGAAAATCCTCTTCAGATTTCTTTGGGTTAGCGAAAACAGGTACTAATGTAAGTCTTTGTAAAAGTGAAGTGGCGTAAGGTGAACTTTCGAAAAGCTGGGGATACCTGTATTTGCAATTCATTTCTGTTATTTGATTTGGGATAGAACTAACAGCAGAGAGTGGGTGGATGACTAGAATACTGAGATTATTGTTATTATTCTTCCCTAAAAGTCCAAGGGTTTGAAGTGTAAGAGGTCCTTAAACGAGTACTAGTAAACCTGTGTCAAACTGAGAATACTATTTTCTTGAAAATTGCAAGAAGTTACTACCCACGGGCGGTGGTGGTGCTGCTGTTCGGGGCCGTTGAGTCAGTTCTGACTCATACCTGTGCGTTGAAATTCAGAGTTACTGGGTGAAAGTTTTCAGTCTTACCAGTAAAAACAAGCAGAGTGTATTGATTTTCAGGAAGAGAAACAGCCTTAGTTTTCATAATTTTTCCCCCTGTATGGACTCAAAGCCAAAACGACATGGTGAGGACTAATAGATCACAGGGCTTCTGAGTTTAAACATGTTTTTTGGCCCTGAAGCTCTAGGATTTTACTACAAAGGTCCGGGTTAATAGCTGGACAGTGTATCAATCACAATTCTGAAACATTAAGAAATACACATGCTGTTCCTTAGAATACCATTGCATTGTTGTCCAGGAGACGCTTATGAAGTTCAGCTGATGCCATGCTTGGCACAGGGGATGCCACCTAAATGCAGACCTTGTGCCAACTCCAGGGGCTCTCACCTCCCGGAGGTGTGGGAAGAGACAGGAAAAAAGTGGAAAAACAATGTGGTAAACTGTGTAGGCGTACACTTGAACCATATCGTTTGGGAATTAGCGGTTTCCCCTTCTGTCCCCCCTTGAGGCTGTGTGCTCACTGAAGGCAGGTACCTTGTTCTTCTTATCTTGGGTCTCATGCCCCTGCCCACTTGGTGCCTAGCACATAGTGGGTGCTTAGCAGATGTCTGCTCTGCGTTGGGTTCCCAGTGCTGTGGGAGCCCACCTAGGTCCTGGCAGCTTGCAGACACAGGTGGCATTTGTGCTGGTGGTGTAGGTGCTCAAAATGTAGGTTCACTTTTGCAAGAGCAGGAGAAAGTCCTTTGTCAAATACAGTGAAAGTGTACCAGCCACACATTACTTCTGGGTCGTTCTGTGTGTCGATGTGTGGAGTGTAGAAGCAAGGCAGTGCAGGCAGGAAAATAGAATGAGAATTCCTCATCTGCCAAAATAGCCGAGTTACAAAACCAAAGTATAAAGAGAGAGACAGTGATAAGTTCTCTTCCCACCCCTGCCGCCACCCTGTTATTCCCGTCTCCTCACTACACGCACACGTGTGTGTACATATGCACATATGCACACACGTGCACTTACACATAAATACATATTATTTATATAAAGGAGCCCTGGTGGCACAGTGGCTGCTGACCAAAAGGTCAGCAGTTCGAATCCACCAGCTGCTCATTGGAAACCCTATGGGGCAATTCTACTCTGTCCTATAAGGCGCTATGAGTTGAAATTAACTTATCGGCAGTGGGTTTTTTTTTTAGTATAATTTTTTTTATATTGTACTTTAGATAAAGGTTTACAGAACAAATAGTTTCCTATTAAACAGTCAGTACACATATTGTTTTATGATATTGGTTAACAACCCCATGACATGTCAACGCCCTCCCTTCTCGACCTTAGAGGACTTTTTTTTAGTGAAAATATATGTAGCCAAAGTTACTCTATTTCAGAAGTTTCTACATGTACAATTCAGTGACATCTGTTACCTTCTTCCAGTTGTGCTGCTATTTTCACTATCCTTTTCCAAATTATTCCATCACCATTATCTTCAACTCACTGCCCCCTAGGCTTCCCATCAAACCTTTTGAGTTGCTGTTGTCAATTTGATCTCACAGATAATTTTTTTTTGTACTTTAGATGAAGGTTTGCAGAACAAATAGTTTCTCATTGAACAGTTAACATATTGCCCTATGACAATGGTTAACAACCCCACGACATGTCAACACTGTCCCTTCTCAACCTTGGGTTCCCTATCACCAGCTTTCTTGTCCCCTCCTGCCTACTAGTCCTTGTCCCTGGACTGCTGTGCCTCATTAGTCCCGTTTTGTTTTATGGGGCTGTCCACTCCCCGGCTGAATGGTGAACCTCGGGAGTGACTTCACCACTGAGCTGTAAAGGTGTCCGGGGGCCATACTCTCGGGGTTTCTCCCGTCTTTCAGGCCAGTAAATCTGGTCTTTTTTTGTGAGTTAGAATTTTGTTCTACATCCTTTTCCAGCCCTGTCCAGACCCTCTGTTGTGATCCTGATGAGAGCCGTCACTGATGGTAGCCGGGCACCATCTAGCTGTACTGGACTCAGTCTGGTGGAAGCTATAGTAGCTATGGTCCATTAGTCCTCTGGACTAATCTTTTCCTTGTATCCTACTCTTCATTCTCCCTTGCTCCCGAAGGGGTGAGACTAGTGGAGTATCTTAGATGGCTGCTCACAGACTTTTAAGACCCCAGACGCTACTCACCAGGGTAGAATGTAGAACATTGTCTTCATAAACTGTGTTATACCAGTTGAGCTAGATGTTCCCCGACACCATGGTCCCCAGAGCCCTCTGCCCAGCAATTCAGTCCCTCAGGGAGTTTGGATGCATCTGTGGGGCTTCCGTGACCTTGCCTCGGACAAGTTGTGTGGTTGTATTTTTTTTTTTAATGTATAAAGCTTAACAGATACCTTTCAATATCAGTATAATAAGAGCTCATTCTTTTTTTACATCTAATATGGATGATGGTGGTAGTGGTTTTTAAAATATAGAATGATGGATTTGATTCTGACAATTTTTAGGAAGGGAAGCTTTATCATATAAAGGGTGTCATGGAACTTGCTTTCTGCAGAACTTGTTGTTATTGATTACACGTTTTATTTAAGGTAATGCATGTAAAACAAAGCGTGTATCTAACTTACCTAAGTAAAGAGAAAATATTGGGCTAAATTTGGGCTTTTAGAAAAAGAGCATCAGAGTTTTTAGCTTCTTTCCCATTTTTCCATACTGCATGGTGTACAGCATACCTTACAGACTGCATGAGGGAGGGTCTGCTACCTCTTGGTTAACTACAAATATGTTTTCTAGTTTATGTATTATATGTTGCAAATTTTTATTTCCAAGTTGGTTTCTCAGTCACTCCAAAGGCTTCTGGAGTGGTTCCTTCTGCCCAAGTCTCTCTAAAGACCAGAAGTTTAAATATTAATCAATGTTATACAAAATTAAAAAGACAGATCTCTTAAGAAGCAGCACTGTTACTGTTGTTGTTAGGTACTGTCGAGTCGGTTCTGACTCACTGTGACCCCATGTACAACAGAACGAAACAGTGCCTGGTCCTGTGCTGTCCTCAGAATCGTTGAGCCCATTGTTGCAGCCACTGTGTCAGTCCATCTCGTTGAGGGTCTTCCTCTTTGTTGATGACTCTCCACTTTACCAAGCACAATGTCCTTCTCAGGAACTGGTCCCTCCTGATAACATGTTCAAAGTAGACTTAACTGTACAGTAACATTATACACTATAAAATAATTTGTGTGATTTTTGAATTCCATTCTCTGCTGTCTATGTTGTTAGTCTACTGTGGTTCCCATATTACAGAGTCGGTTGTAAGACAGCAAAGCATATTTAGTTTTCACTAGTATGGGAGGGAGCATTCTTCAGTCGTGATACAGTAGTAGGATTTTAAAGAGCATTGTAATGGAATATTTTTACTACCATCAACATTTCACTTTGTTTTAAAATAAAGTTAGATTGAAATCTTTTACTTTCAAAAACAGGGTTGAAAGTGATTACATATAATGCAATGTAATGCACCCGTTACCTGTTGTCGTTGAGTCAATGCCTATTCAGAGCGACCCTATAGGGCAGAGTAGAACTGCCCCACAGGGTTTCCAGGAAGCGGCTGGTGGATTCGAACTGCCAGCCTTTTGGTCAGCAGCTGAGCTCCTACCCACTATGCCACCAGGGCTCCAATGTAGTATAGAGTGCTGATTTTTAAACTACTTTGTCACGTTTTACAGTTAAAAATGTGTTTTACATTATGACCCAGTATGTGTCTGTCTGTGTGTGTGTGTGTGTAAAGATTCATGAAAAATACTGTGTGTAATGTCTCTGTTATTTTCTATGCCGTCCTATTCTAATTCATAAAAAATACTCTGTGCAATGTCTCTGTTATTTTCTATCTTGTCTTAATTCATAAAAAATAATGGCTATGACTCACTGAATGGATTTCACAACCCGATATAATAGGTTACAACTTGTAATTTGAAAAACACAGGTTTAGTGGCTAAGAGCTTGAGCTCTAGTTTTTTTTTTTCAATCAGTGTTATTCACGCACATAGTTGAAAGTATGAAATGGTTATTTATAAACGCTATGATTTAAAAAAAAAAACCCTCCTCTTCATTTCTTTCCCAGAGGCAGCCCTTTTAGCAGCTTTAGCTAATTCTGGCATTTCTCTTCAAATTTTTGAACAACATGTGGGAGAAGAGAGCTGGTGATCTGCTCCTGTAAAGATTACAACCTAAGAAACTCTGTGGGGCAGTTCTGCTGTGTCCTGTAGGGTTGCTGTCACTTGGAATCGACTTACTGGCACACAACAACAACAGTGCTAGTTTGTGATGTTTTAATTTTTGACACTGTCAATATCAGTATACTACCCCAAAAGGTGAGGATTTTTCTCTTTCGCTGCCTTATTCCCACCCACTTCCACATTCTTTTTTT
>NW_004444039.1:8074820-8082191 GCF_000243295.1 Trichechus manatus latirostris | reverse complement strand
GGACTCAGTCCGGTGAAGGTCTTGGTAGCTGTGGACAATTAGTCCTTTGGACTAATCTTTTCGTTGTATCCTGTTCTCTTCATTCTCCCTTGCTCCCCACTTCCACATTCTTCATCCCGCATTTTCCCGTTACAGTCATATACTAGTTTTGGTTGGAGGAGTACTGGGTGGTGCGAATGGTTAAGCACTTGACTACTAACCAAAAGGTTGGCCGTTCGAACCCACCCAGAGGCACATTGGAAGAAAGTCCTGGCGGTCTTCTTCCATAAGGTCATAGCCTCGAAAACCCAGTGGAGTGCATTTCTACTCTGACACACATGAGTCGGAATCAACTCAATGGCTGCTCACAAAAGACGACAAATTTTGGCTGGATCAATATTTAGTGTCTACATTATTCATATGACTACATAGAATACTATTTACAGTTGAGCCATGTTCTATTTTGTGGTTTCTCTCCCTGGAGTTGACAGTTGTTTTGTCCCTTTAAGGTACTTCTTTTTCTATATACTTCTCGTTAATTCAGCATTCAAACTCCCTTGCACACTGTCTAAATCTTCTCTTTTAGCGGTGAGGGATACCAAGTACTCTCTAGGTTTCATCTTAGAGATCATTCTCTTTGACCCTCTGACCTGCTCTGTGGCAGAAGGTAGCCTTCTCTACCTGGTTATCCCAGGCTTTCCCTTTCCCATCATTCTGGGGACTCTGCTGATCTCCTTTCTGTGTGGAATCTTCTGTATTTCTGCTTTCCTTTTCTTCTTTCTTGGTTTACAGGATGTGCCTTTTTTTGTTTTTTGTAGAGTGTATCCTTTAGTGGCTTCATAAGAAAGGGTGTTTAGGAAGAAAACTTTTTTTGAAACCATGAAGATATCTTCATTCTACCCACTTACCTCATTGATAGTTTGGGTGGGTATCAAATTCTGCCTTAACAACAGCCAGTGTTTTTGAATCTTCCAGTATTTCTGTTGAGAGGCCCAAAGCTATTTGGATTTCTAGTTATTTGGAGATGACCTAGTTTTTTTTGTCTCTGGAATCTTGGAGGATATTTTCTTTGTCATTTCGAGACAACACTGTAATGGGACTTTTTGATCTGGAAATACATGTCCTTCAGTTCTGAAAACAATTCTTAAATTTGTTCATTAATGAATTCTTCCTTTCCATTTTTTTCTGTTATTTTCTGAAACATTTATTTGGACGTGGGATTTCCTGAACTGGTCCTTTCATTGTTTTTAGTTTTCCTTTCTATTTTTCATCTCTTTTCTTCTTATTCTACCTTCTGGGAGATTTCCTCTGCTTTATCTTCAAGCCCTTATGTTTAATTTTTCATTTATGCAAGAACTTTATTTTGATTTCTGACTTTTATTCCTGTAACATCCTGCTTTTGTTTCCTGGTTTTAGTATCTTCTTCCTCTTTCTGAGGACATCGCTGGTCATTTTCTCCATATAAACCAGAAACCCATTGCCGTCGAGTTGATTCCGAATCATAGTGACCCTATAGGACGGAGTAGAACTGCCCCATAGGGTTTCCAAGGAGCAACTGGTGGACTCGAACTGCTGATCTTTTGGTTAGCAGCCGAACTCTTAACCACTGTGCCACCAAGCTCCTTTCTCTGGATGGTCTACTTTTTTTAACCTAAAGTGTATTGGTCTGTTTGTTTTGGTCTTGTCTTTCATGTTACAGACCTTTCTCTGATGTAGCTGAATCCCAGCTAGACTCTGGGACTTCTCTAGGCAAGGACTATGTATATGATTCGTCTTCGTGTTTACAGTGCTTAGATTCAAGAATACCCAACACACAAAGTATTGCTGTTTCATTATTGTTATTGTTATTATGAAAAGCTCCTGTCAAATCTCCCACTTAACTTTCAACAATAAAAATAATGATTTCCTTTTTCTAAAGCACGTAGTTAAATGCTAGAATTGAAGGTGGTAGCACCTCTAGACAGCTCTGAATTACCCAAATTGACCAAGATAATTAGTTGTGGCTAGTCCAAAAAGGTAGAAATTTTTTGAATCATATTTTGCATCCCCACAGTACAAAAATTTTAGTTAATAGTTTCTTCCACTTTCACTTAAAAATGGGTGTGCCTGTTGAGCTGAGGAAAAAATATCATATAAAAATCAGAGTAATACCAAAGTGGTCAGTTTATCATCCTACCACTTAACTCAGCTTCTTCTGGCAAAATCTAGCGATAAATTGAAGAACTTGTATTGTTTCCAGTTTTCACTAAAATTACACATGCCATGCACCCAAATTTTAAAGAAAATTTATAGGAACAAGTTTCCCCCAAATAGCAGGCATACTGAAGATGGCAAACGTTTCTGAGTTATCTGTCGGAAGCTGCCCTTTCTCAGATCTTCCCTGGAGCCAGAACAGAGGTGCTTATGCGCAGTTAGAACTGAAAGGAGTTTATGGAACTTTATCTGAAAAGTTAGCAGAGAAAAGCAGATAAACCAACAAGACATAAGAAAAACATACAAAAACACTGAAAAATTGTGTACCTTGGTAACATGAAAATTAGGTTTATTAACAACAGAACTGC
Source organism: Trichechus manatus latirostris (assembly GCF_000243295.1). Taxonomy (NCBI): domain Eukaryota; kingdom Metazoa; phylum Chordata; class Mammalia; order Sirenia; family Trichechidae; genus Trichechus; species Trichechus manatus. Next base: position 8,079,651 of record NW_004444039.1, on the reverse strand, counting down.
CAAAAGGAAGTATTGCTAACATTCAAATGAGAATATATTAAATCAAGCAAGAAATTGACGACGTCTGGGGTTCAGGAGCTCTCTTTTCAAAGACCACCGTACAAAATACAGACGTGAGAAGAAAGTCCTTTGGAAATCTGTTCATTCGGCATTTTACCACTGAACAGCTACGTGAAAACCGAATAAACCAGAAACGTGTCGAGTTTCTTACCTCTTTCTAATTTGATTTGTACGGTGAAACCTGTGAGAGCGGAAACTCGATGGGATTGCCTTGTTTTTCCGGGTTTCGAAATTTTCCACCTTTTCCAGGGTGCAGTCTTACTTATCACTTTTCTGTTGCTCTGTATTAGTGGAAAATATTTGAGTTTTCCTTCTCCGGCAGGTTTCTGCCTTACGCAGGTTCTGGCTTTTGCAGGTTTTACTGTAAGTATGCATAATTCTTATCATTGATTGTGGGATTGATCTGAGGTTAAAGAAGAGAGGAGAAATACTTCTAGACGCTCAGAACTAGAAAGACTTGACGATCGACCCACCCCAGGCCCCTCACTTGCTTGAATCCAGTCTTGATTTCATGTTACTGTGAGATTAACAGCTCCATGAATCATTGGTAAAATAGAAATTCCTGGTTAAGTGCTTGACTACAAGCCAAAAGGTTGGCAGTTCAAACCCACCCAGAGGTGCTTTGGAAGACACGCCCAGCAGTCAGCTTCAGAAAAGTCACAGCCTTGAATACCCTCTGGAGCACAATTCTGCTCTGCACATCTGGGGTCGCCATGAGTCAGAATCAACTAGAAGGCAGCTAACAATGACAAGGAACTTTCACATCAAAACACAGTCTCATTTCTCTTAAATTGCATCTTTAAACAATATAAAAAGGTTTATTGCATAGGAAACTTTATAACAAGCCCGACAGAAATTTTGAAAAGAGGAAATCATTGTCATGTCAGTTGTTTTTTTCTCTACCTTCATTTTGTCCTTGTCCTCATAATACATATTTTTTTTACAATTTTGTGTTTTGCTTTTTTCCAAGCCATTTCCATTTGTCATGCTACATGTTTGCCACAGTGATAATTTTAATAATTGAATCGGCTGTTGAGTTTCCTAATTTTTTAACCATTTCTGTTAACCATGAAAGTTGTTTTCCGTAGCTATTATAAATACCTGAGAATATCTTCATCAGGCTTTTTTAAAAAAATAGTAGTGTGTTCTTGGTGAATGTTTACACAGCAGTTTAGGTTTCCATTCAACAATTTCTGCATAAATTGTTGAGTAACATCGGTCATATTCTTCACAATGCGTGAACATTCTCATTATTTCCATTCTGGTGATTCCTTTTCTTCATCAAACTTTTTAAAGGAGTTCTTTGCTTACTATTGAAAGGCATTTATTCTTGAGCTTGCTAACACAAAAACACATCTTTGAAATTGTTATGGCACGTGAATTATCCCGTTACATTATAATGAAGTTAAAACTTGATAATTTGAAGATTTAAGTATGAGATAGGATGTGGAAACAATGATTTTGTATGGGCAGTAGCAAGACCAATGGTTCTCAAACTGGAGTGTGATTAAAACCATGTGAAGAACCGTAGCCCACCGTTTCTGATTTAGGTCTGGGGTGAGGCTTAAGAATTTGTGTTTTTACCAGGTTTCCAGGAGATACTGATGCTGCTAGTTCAGGACCAAGCTTTGAAAGCCACCAGTCTAGATCAGCACTCTCCAGTTTTCTGTGGTGACGGACAAGTTCTGTATCTCTGCTGTCCAAATGTGGACATTGCAACTCAGGAACTGAGTTTTCAGATTTAATTCTTATTAATCATTTTAAACAACTGTATGTTGCAAGCGGCTACTTTGTTAGACAATGCAGGTCTTGACCAAGCCCCAAACCAAACCCTTTGCCATCGAGTCTGTTCCGACGCGTAGCAACCCCATAGGGTTTCCTAAGCTGTAAATCTCTACAGAGGCAGACTGCCACATTTTTCTCCTATGGAGCCACTGGTGGTTTTGAACCGCCAACCTTTTGGTTAGGAGTCAGTCACTTCAACCACTGCGCTACCAGGGCTCCTTGCAGATCTTGACAGTGGCTCTCAACTTTGTTTTCACATTGGAATCACCTGGGTGTAAAAATGGGGTGGGGGCAGCATCTGACGTCCTCTGCTTCACAAGGGGGAGGGAGAATCAAGATCAACAGCCCAAGGCTGATTTCTGCGAGGCGGAGGCCAGACATGCCTCCTCTGTCTGCCATCTTTACCAACTCTGACACCAACCGTCCCTCCCACGGCACCCTCTACTTCTCTTCATAGGGATTCTTTAAAAATTGCATAGGGTCTCACCTCCAGAGATTCTGGCTTAACTGATCTGCAGCATGGGCAGTGGATCTTTAAAAGCTTCCCCGGTATCCCAGCTACTGTTGTCACTTAACAAACCACTCCAGAACTTAATGGTCTAAAACAACCATTTCATTAGGCCCATCGATCCTGTGGGTCAGCAGTTCAATAGAGCAAAGTAGATATATGACTCTTCGCTGCTGTACTATCTCGGCGGCCCCATCTGGGAAGTCGGGAGGTCTGGAGGGGGGTGGGGGGGGAATGTAGCCTTCTGAAGGCTCAACCATGTAGATTGTTGAAGATGGTTAACACACATGGTTGGCAAGCGATTCCAATGTGTAGTCAAGGTAGAAAACCAGTGATTGCCCCGCTGAAGGCCCCTCCAGCCAGGTGTATTTGATTAAAATGCCTCTGTTTATTTGTTTTCACTTGAGTTGCAACCGCGGGGGAGGTGTTACTTGCATTGTCTGGCTGTGGGGTTCTTGCTTGCTTTTTCCCGATACTGACTTGATGGGAGGCACAGGTTCTCTGGCTTTCTGGTCTCAGCTTCGTGACCGCAGTTCCCTGCTTCAGGCCCTGTAACTGTGGCGCGCTCAACATCACGCTTCTGCACCGTTACAGAGCCCTGGGGACCCCACCGTGCACAGGAGGGGAAGCTCCATGGCATGGTGAGCTGATGTGAAGTCTGGGGGCTGTCTGATCCTGCCACTAAATTGTTCTTGAGCTCATCTTTCATCCTTTTAGATCTGAGTTTCTTCATCTGTAAAACTGAGGGTTGGACTAGATGATCTGTACCATGTTTTATCCAGCTCTAAAATTCAGATTTAACCCAACTCAAACACAGAGTTGAGTGAAATAGAGCATGGAGGCAGCATTTATGGTGGCTGGAATTTAATTTACTTCTTGTCAGAGCATTCGAGAACTGGGAGGGCGGGTCACTGATCTTAGGGGGCCCTGTTTTCCTGCAGTAGCTGATGTTAGAACTGAAGGTGTCCGGTGAAATAAGACAGCCGCTAGCTGCGGATATCTGAAGTTGTTATCAGCTAGCTGAGGAGCCTGGGTTCCGTAGAGACATCCTCAATGCCTCCTCCCCGGCCAGGACAGCAGCTTTTGCTCATGCCTGTAGGACACTTCAGCCACCTGATTTGGACCTTTCTGCTAGTTTCCACGTTGTGCGCTTGCATGCGTTTTGTGAAGCCGTGAATTTTTTTAGGCTGCTCTCCCAGGCAGACAGCTGCTATATGCCATATGTATGGATGGCTGGGGGTGGAACAAGGACGGTTCCAGAGCTGTTAGCTTAAAGCCTTCATGCGGCAGCTTGGTTTGTTTCTGAAATTTAACCCTACCGATCTCCAGTTCATTCCCAGTGCTCATCACTGTGGGCCAGACCCAGGCTGGAGTGTGTGTGTGTCTGTGTCTCCTCTTTGGTTTCTGCCTTCTCATCGTCTCTTTGGAAGGCAGAGTGGAGTTTTTGATTGCCTGCAGCCCTTCAGAATCTGGTCTGTAGGTGTGATGGGCCTTGCTGCTGTTAGAAGAGGTGGCTGTTTGCAGGTCCTTTACAGGAAGAAGTTTGGAGACTTGGTTTTTTTTTTTTTTGGTTTAAAACAGAGCACAGGAAGGAAACCTTTGAGGAAAGGGAAGCTTACTCTTTGCTGTTGGCTCTTTGTGTTGTCTTCAGAAGACACTCCCTAGAGTACACACCCACCGCGAATGACCCCAGATACTGATGCATCCAAGCTGGGAGCCTCGGAGGAAGATCAGAAAGGGGACTGTGTGCGGTGCACAGACGCTCTGTTGCAAGTCTGTGCAAGTTTATCCCACAGCTTGAAAGTGCCACATGTAAGGAACCCAGTTTGTTGAGCAGCTTAACAAGCCTTCAAATATACTTAGGTTCTGTGGTTTAACAAAACAAGTCCTCAGAATTGGTGCTTTTTTTCTGTGCCCAGTTGTTTTATTATCCCGGCTGCAGACAGTGTGTAGCTAAACTTGCCGTTGTGACTGCCCTTGTTTTAAGTAGCAGACTCTTAGGCTTTTATTTGTTTATTTATTTTTGTCCTTTTGTTCTCTATGTTTAACTACTTCTACTTATATAGTTAATTAAAGTTTAGTGTTCACAATACAAATTGTAACAGGTATTGGTTACATTATCGCAATGAGGAAGATCCTTAAAAACACTGTTTCAAGGGTGGTATTTTGAGCCAGTAGGAGGAGTGCCCTAGTAGGGAGGGATGATCAGGATAACGGTGTCAAATTTGAGCTGCCTTGTTCAGTTTGAAACATCTGCGTTTTTGATCTCGAGTTACAGTTCCAGTAGTCCAGGAGGGAACGTTTGCATGGTAGTGTCGCTTTAAGGGTTTTTGAAGCCTTGAAGTATTGCTGGCGTTGATAGCTAGAGCAGTACTCTTTGGGATGACAGCTTAGTCTACATTTTTATTGTTTTATGACATTGGTTAACAACCTCACAACCTGTCAACCCTCTCCCTTCTCGACCTTTTTTTTTTTTTT
>NW_004444039.1:8017193-8074720 GCF_000243295.1 Trichechus manatus latirostris | reverse complement strand
TCAGTGACATCGACTATGCTCTTCCAGTTGTGCTGCTATTCTCACTTTAGATGAGGGCTTACAGAACAAAATAGTTTCTCATTGAACAGTCAGTACACATGTTGCCCTATGACAATGCTTAACAACCTCACAACACATCAACACTGTCCTTACTCAACCTTGGGTTCCCTATCACCAGCTTTCCTGTCCCCTTCTGCCTTCTGGACCTTGTCCCTGGACTGCTGTGCCTCATTAGTCCCATTTGGTTTTATGGGGCTGTCCACTCCCCGGCTGAATGGTGTAGTCTACATTTTTATGATGAATTATGCAGCGGGAATAATTTTCCAAAATTGCTGGTCTGCTGTACTCCTTAAGGGACTTTTTTTCTCTCTTTTTTTTTTAGTTCTCGAGCCAGATTATTGACTAGTTCTTGATTTGCATCGACGACTTCTAGCTAATCTAGCTCGTTGGTTCCCAGACTGGGGTATCAAAATAAAAAAAATAAAGTCAGTAGAAATAAAAAGCTGGATGAACAAGAGTTTCCAAATTGTTTTAAATGTGCCATCCAAGCACATTAACACAACAACAAAAACACAAAAACACACCACTGTATGTTGTTACCTTCTTTAATAAGATACATTTTAACACCAAAATAACAGCGAGGACATAGTCTCAGAATTTAAATGTTGGGCAAATTTAGTTTTGTAAAAAATCTCATTGCACATTGTCATTTTCCCCTTTTGGGGGATTGATGAGAACATCCGGGACCATGAAGTGGCGTTGCTTGTCTTGTGTCTGTGATGTCTTAATGTTACTTCAACCATTAGAGTTTGAATTTCTTGGGCTCCTTCAAGCCAATCTGTATACTAAAAATTGCTAAAGGAATTTTTTCCCTTAAAATTGAACAGACAGTCCCCTTATTTGTGTATAATTGAATTTTGTGAAAGGCAGGCTATATCTTTGCTTTTATAGTTTAATGTACTCAAATAACCTCACCAACCTATTTAAAAGTTAGCCTAAGTAAAGTTTAAATTTTCATGGATATTGTAAATTGTATCTGAGCCAAAGCTTTTAGCTTTGATGAAGGGAAATATCTTATTCGCCTCTTGCAGGCAGTGTTTTTATGGACGTCTGTTGGGTGTAAATAATCTAGTTTTTAAAGCACTATAAAGTGTTGTGGTGGAATGGTATAGTGGCCAGGAATGTGGGCTTTGGAGCCAAACTGCTTATGTTTGAATTCCAACTCCACCACTTACTAGCTGTGAAATTTGCCTTGGTTTCCTCATCTGCAAAATGGGAATAGTAAAAGTACAAACCTCATAGGGTTGTGAGGATTAGTATGGTGCCTGGCAAATAGCACTCACTAAGTGTTGGCAGTTTTATCGTTTGACTTACTATGGAACACTTAAGAATAACCGACCTGGGCCTGCTAATACTGCTTCCTACTCATTCCAGGTTACACCAATGAAGTTTGTTTTGTTTTGTTTTTTAAATACCTTGAAAGAGCAATTAAAGATTCTTCTTAAAGTGAGTCTGAAAATTCTTGCTTTTAAGTCAGGAATTTTTGGATTACTTTTGATTTAAATGTGAACATTTAATGCAGTAATGTGTTTTAAAGACGACTTTTATGATGTTCATTCGAGCTAAAATCAAGCAGTTTACTTGTCTCAGCCACAGACCCCAGGAACAGTGCTTTGCTGGGAGGGATGCAGGGAGTTTCCTTGTTGCATTAGCCTCTCATCTGGCAGTCATTCATTTGGGTAAAGAGTTAATACCCAGAAATTGTAGGTGAATACCTCTAAGAAATATATGTTTTTGGCAAGAATTTGACCTGTTTTAAGAAGTATGTGTACAAAGAACGGGGGGCAAGGGCTGGACGTTGGGAGAAGCACTGAAACCGTGGGATAGGATCTGAGGAGGAGAAAACCTCAGTGTGAATAGCCTACCCTGGAATTTCAACCTTAGTCAAATTACCTGAATGACAGGGGGCGCGCTTGTTGTTGTAGTTTTATTTTTCTAACATTTCCGTTGACATATACCTCGTGTGCTGTAAAATTTACCCGAAGTATACAATTCAGTGGTATTTAGAATATTCCCAGAGCTGTGCGACTATCACCACATCAATTTTAGAACGTTTCCGTCATCCTGGAAGGAAATCCTGTGCCTGTTAGCAGGTATTCCCCATTCCCCAGTCCTCCTCCCCAGGCCCTGGCAACCGCTGATCTCTTTTCTGTCTCTAGGTCTCTGCCTGTTCTGCTCATTTCACGCACGTATATGGAATCAGACAACACACAGGGGGCCTGTTTGGAGGTCAGTTCTGGGTTATAGGGCTGGGGCCCAACTTTACTTGTGACACTTCTGCTCTGTGTTCTAGAAGTTGAGTGCTTGTCCCACTCCTTTCCCAGACTCCAGGTTCCTCTCCCAAACTCAAACATCCCAACCATCAAGAAGATGGCACAGGACCGGGGAGCTTTTCGGTCTGTTGTATATAAGGTCACCCTGAGTTGGAGTTGACTCGACAGCAGCTAAAAATAACAACAAATGTTTGTCCTCTTGGCTGTAGTGTGTTCTCAATAAAGGTTTGTTGTACTAAATTGGATACATTAACTAGATATGTGGTTACCAGGCTGTTAGTATCGGGATTCATGGATAGTCAGTACTGTAATTGTTGGGTGCCATCGAGTAGATTCCAACATATATAAACCCCACATGATAGAGTGGAACTGCCCCATAGGGTGTTCTTGGCTGTAATCTTTACGGGAGCAGATCACCACGTCTTTCTCCCTCAGAGCCACTGGGTGGATTGAAATGGCCAACCTTTCGGTTAGCAGCTGAGTGCTTAACTGTTGCGCTGCCAGGGCTCTACCTGGTCATAAACTGACTTGTGAGGATATGGCCATCTTAAGCCACTAAAACGCTGTGTTCAGTAATGCTTCTTTTTTTTCTTCCTGAGGTAACTGGCTTTATTATTCACAGGCTCCATGCTGATGACTCTTATTCCAATGTTTATCGTTTTGGAGATGGTGGACCCAAGGCCCGTATATAAAAATTCAGGAAAGAGAAATATTTTTACTTGAATATGTGACTCACTGGCATCCCTTCAGTGAATTTATTTTGTCCCTGAACTTTCTTTCCCTTATTTATTATTTTGTAAATCTTGGTTTTTGGCGTGCTTTTACTGAGAAATTAAAATTTTGAAAACAGATTTAGGCTGTTACCTGGAAACATTTTAGTTTCCTTTGAATTTGTTAGTCATTTCCTTTAAATTTTTTTCGAAAAACTTATCATGCAAAGCCTAAATATATGCATATTTGCCTTCTGTATATGTATATGTAGACACACGCCTATATAACGGAGAGATTTTGCTCTCTCATAAATTGCGATCCGTTTGTCCAGTTTAGGGTTTGTGTACAGAAATACTTCGAGGCAGGTGGCTAGAAGTTTTGATGTGCTAGATACTTTGTAGCTTTAGATGAATAAACACGAAATCTGTGTGTTTTGCTTTTCTCTCTCTTTTTTTTTTACTTTGCATGTAAGGTATCTCAGCAAACATTCGGGCCGGGGCATTCGAAGCAGGGAAAAGACAGGCATGAGGTTCTCCCACTTGCCTCTCCCTGCTCCCAGCTGTGATCTCGGACTCCATGGTGTCTCTCAGAGTTAGCAAGCTGCCCCTCTTTCCATCCCTGGAGGCAAAGACCTTGACAGGGAAGTGGGACGAGGCAGGCGTGGAAGCTGTGGATGGGATGGGGAGGAGGCCTGGGCCCTGAGCAGCTGGGTCTCGATGGCCTGGGCTTCCAGCCCCTGCTCTAGTCTGGTTGATAATGTAGGGACAGCAATAGGCTGAAATCGGGAGACGAGGCCAGGCAAGGTGTGATCTCCTTCCACAGCAGTAATGTTTTCAAGTATCTGGTATTAGATTATCTCCAGACACTTTTAAATTGGTAAAAGCCTTTTACTTGTCTAATCAGCCTTACAGGTTAGACAGCTATTAAAAAGCGTGTGTCAGGTCCTGTCAGAAACTATTGTTCCAAATATGACACCAAGTGCCTAGGAGCATTTTATTTTTATTGTGGTAACATACACAACATAAACTTTGCCATTTTTTTTTAACTATTTTCAAGTGTACAGTCCAGTGACATTGATCACACACAGTGTTGTATAACTGATCCCCACTGTACCTTGTTTATCACCCCAAGTAGAAATGCGCTTAGTACAGCCAGAAAGCTGCTTAGAAGTGAGGGTGTCGAGGCTTCGTCTCACATACCTTGGACATGTTATCAGGAGGAATCAGACCCTGGAGAAGGACATCAGGCTTGGTAACGTAGAGGGTCAGCAAAAAAGAGGAAGACCCTCAATGAGGTGGACTGACACAGTGGCTGCAACAGTGTGCTCAAACATAACAATGATTGTGAGGATGGCGCAGGACTGGGCAGTGTTTCGATCTTTTGTACGTAGGGTCGCTGTGAGTTGGAACTGGCTCGATGGCACCCAACAACAACAGAACCCATTAAGCAGTAACTCCCCTCTCATCCCAGTCCCTGGTAATCACTAATCTCCTTCTGTCTCTATGGATTTACCTGTTGTGGATGTTTCATATAAATGGAATCAGACCGTATTTGCCCTTTGTGTCTGGCTTATATTACTCAGTGTGTTTTCGGGGGTCACTCTTTCGGGGGTCACTCATATTGTAGCACGTATCGGGACGTTACTCCTCCTTATGGCTGAGTAATATTCCATCGTATGAATACAGAACCACATTGTGTTTGTCCATCTGTTGACGGGCACTTGGATTGTTTCCTCCGTTTGGCTATTGTGAATAGTGCTGCGGTGAACACTGGTGTACCAGTATCTGTTTGAATCTCTGCTTTTAATCCTTTGGGGTGTATATAACTCGGAGTGGAATTGCTGGGTCATGAGGTAATAATAATAAGGAGCCCTGGTGTTGCAGCAGTTAAGCGCTCAGCCGCGAACCAAAAGGTCCGTGGTTTGAACTCACCAGCCGCTCTGCAGGAGAAAGATGTGGCAGTCTACGCCATAAAGATGACAGCCTTGGAAACTCTGTGGGGCAGTTGTCCTCTGTCCTCTGGGGTGGTTATGGGTCAGAACTGACTGGAGGGCAGCAGGTTTGGTGTGGTTTTGGGAAGATGATTCTGTGTTGAACTTTGGGAGGAACGAGGTGGGAGCATTTTTATTTTAAGACTCTGAGCGAGGAGATCTAATGACACAGGGAGATTAAGTAGATTTCAGATGAGTTACATGTGCTTACAGCAGTTTGCCTGCTTCTACTACAGCTAGTTTTTTCATTTTCATTTTTTATTCTAATTTCAATGCAGTCTTTGACTTACACGTTTGGATCCTGGATAGCCCTGGCTGTGCGTGTCGGTGAACTCTTTCTCCCTAAGCCTCGTATTTAGTGAATTCTTTCTAGGGATGTCAGAAGCAGGAGTACTGAGCAGAAACAAGATTGTTGTTAGGTGCCATGGAGTTGATTCCGACTCATGAATGACCCCATGTGACAGAGTAGAACTGCCCCATAGGGTTTTCTTGGCTGTAATCTTTGTGGAAGCAGGTTGCCCGCTCTTTTACCCGCAGAGCCACTGGATGGATTCACATCGCCAGCCTTTTGGTTAGTAGCCAAATGCTTAACTGTTTGTGCCACCAGGGTGCCTTAGAAACAGATCATAGTCATTTAAAAGTCTTGAATCCATTCCCCCATCATCCTGGCCCCCTTCCTCCATCCATGTGGCTAAAATCTGTTGCCCGGAATAAAGAGACAACCTAAGTTTTGCAGAAGGCCGGCTTGTTCACATGTGTTTGCCTAAGACGGCTTGTTGTGAAAATGCAGGCAGAATTCTTGATCTGCTTCGAGTTGGATAAGTAGGAGTAATGTGGTATTTGGGGGGACTGACATCTCTTTCTATTATATATAGTTTGAACATGTAGAAATTTAACCAGACCAAAGCTAGCTTTTTCTGACATCTCCTTTATTTTACCAAGCTCGTGGGTATAATGAGGCAATTTTAACACACTCTTGTTTCTTGGTATGTTTGCAGCATGGCTTCAAACGGTTCCAACTGATTCAGTCACGGCCGACAAAGCAAAACCAGAACAGAGCCACGTTTTTACAATTTGGGTGATCTGGACCCACAACTGGAACGGGGAAAATTACGGGTCAAAGCCCTGGAACGGGAGGCTCAGAAGAGGTGTAGTGAGCCCTTTCAGGAGCCTGATGAGTGAGACTGGATTATTGCCAGGACTGAGGAGAGGGACGCACATTCAGAGCGATGTAGTCGGCCGCCATCTTTGAATGGGGCACCACTGTTTCTGACTCTGCGCAAAATCCAAAGGGCAAGAGATTTGGTTGCTATGCAATGAGTACGCTGCCCTTGTTTTCTAAGAGGGAGATAACATTTCTAACACGGCCTCAACGTGTAATTTTTCCTGTTCTGGTTATGGTTCCAGTTCACCCAAATTTAAAAAATTTGGGTCTGTTCCAGTGTTGCTTCCTTGGCCATGGTTGAACTGGGAAGAACCGGCTGGAGGCCTGGTTTGCAGTACAGCCTGCTTGCTGGCCAGGCAGTGTGAGTCCTTCTGTGAAACCTCCCTCACTGCCCGCCCCACAGGTGCTCTGTGTCATTAGGAAGTCCTGGGCTGCCCTTTTATGAGTAAGGTGGAGTGGAGAGAGGCTGCACGTTAGGACTGATGTGTGTTCTGGGCCCAATAAATTGGGGGAAAATGATCAGACTCACATTTCTAGTTTCCTGAGAAGTTGTTTTTCATAAACGTTTGTGGCTTCTCCCTTGCAGAATGTGGCCCTTTAACAAAGACTTCGAATTTCACAGTGGAGTATAACATCAGTGTTCAGAGCCATGTGGCCCTAGAGTCCCATAACTGTCTCCGCCGTGGACATTGTTAGCAGGGGCAGAAGCCTGAGCCATGTCTGGCACTGACTGCTCTGGGGCTTTTGTGTGGAGGCCAGTTCTGTAGTGGAAACTGCCCGGCGTCTCCTGCACTCCGCTGGGGTGGCGGACAAATGCGAACAGGCTCAGGGCTACACTGTACCACCTCGGTGAACGATCTTTGGAGTATCTGATCTTCTAAACTTAAAAGCACTTGTTTCTTATTTTGACCAGGCTACAGTCTTGATAATGAACTGGACTTTTGGAAAGGAGCTTGGCATTTTACATTTTAAGAAAATGGGTAATTGAGGGGCCCTGTGGATGGTGGGAGGAGTCCCTGAGTGGCAAAATGATTAAGCACTCAGCTACTTATCGAAAGGTTGGTGGTTCAGATCTACCGAGAGGCACCTCAGAAGAAAGACCTGGCTGTCTGTGTCTGAAAAGTCAGCCATTAAAAACCCTGTGGAGCACAGTTTACTGTGACGCACGTGGAGGGTCCATGAGTCAGAATCGACTCGACAGCAGCTGGTTTGCTTGCTGGTGGGTGGTGGGGTGGGGGTGGAGCGCTTATAGGGTTCCTGTGGGGAGCTTTGTCCAAGGACGCATCCCACTTGCCACCTCCACCCCAAAGGTCAACAGACCAGCCCTCCTGGGAGGGCGGGCATAGCTGGGCAGATGTCCTCAGAAGAAACTGTAGAGGGGATTCTGTTCACACAGCTCAGGACTCCGTCTGAGAGGGGCTGTTGCAGGCGTCTGGCCCTTTTCCACTAGCTTTTAGGTATTTTACAGACTTGAAGCACAGCTTACGATGACTGTTTCCTCAGTGGCTTATTTATATTTTTGAAGAATGATCCTTGTAAGGTGCCTTGTGTCCATTTACTGACATTATGCCTCTGTCACTTGAGCCAAGTACTCGAGAGAAGGGGATGATCAGCTCTGTGTCCCTGAAGAATTTGTGCAAATGGCTTATTGGCCCTTCAGACTGTACGCTCCTTGAGGGCAGAGCTCCTTGACGTGTTTATCTTGTTTCTTCCCTATCCATTGCCCTGCAGCTGGCACATGCCTCGCACATAGTAGGTGCCCTCTGGATGTTTTACAATCGGATGCCGTAAAAGATACGCGTATACATTTTGCAAGAAGAGCTGTGCCTGGGTGTGTGAGGCTTCGGTTGGAGTGATTTTATTTGGTCCTCAGTCCACGCCTGTCACGTCACCCTTGGTTCTGCCTCTTGTAGTCGGGGCCCTGCGAGGTCTCCAGTTTCTGCGTTAGATTATTGCGTGATGATGGGCTCTGCATTGTCACGTGGCAATTTTGGATAAAAAAAAACAAAACCGTTGCCGTTGAGTCGATTCCGACTCGTAGTGACCTTCTAGGACAAAGTAGAATGCCCCATAGGGTTTCTAAGGAGCAGCTGGTGGATTCGAAGTGTTGACCGTTTGGTTAGCGGCTGAGCTCTTAACCACTGCGCCACCAGGGCTCCAGTTTTGGATCAGGGCAGTACAAATGTGACTCTACACCTTACAGCTTTGACAGCATCGCCTGTCGCTGACAAGCAGTGTCCGTGGCTGCTTACGGTGTTTGTTAGCTGCCGTCAGGTTGGCCCTCGACTCATGGTGACCTCATGCCCAACAGGATTGGACTGTTGTGATCTATAGGGTTTTCGCTGGTTGATTTTTCAGAGGTTGATCGCCAGGCCTTTCTTCCTCATCCTTCTTAATCTGGAAGCTCTGCTGAAACCTGTTCGGCATCCCAGCAACATGCCAGGCTCCACTGACAGATGGGTGGTGGCTGTGCATGAGGTGCACTGGCCAGGAATCGAACCCCGTCTCCCACATGGACTAGGAGTAAAGACGAGAATTCCACCACTGCCCTCCGTCTGTAGCTGCCTGCACGGCTTCAGCTAAGTACTGCTTGATCCCATCACGGGCAGCCAGCTAGACATGGGCAGAGTTCACACGTTTGCTGCTCAACTTACGTTGTGGCTCCAGCAGCAAGTTGTATACAGAGGATTAAAAACAAATCCTGTTGTTGAGTCAGCTCTGACTCCTGGTGACCCTGTGTATGTCAGTAGAACCATGCTCCGTAGGGTTTTCAGTGGCTCATTTTTTGGAAGCAGATCACCAGGCCTTTCTTCTGAGGTGCCTCTGGAAGGACTCGAACCTCCAACCTTCGGGTTAGCAACCAGACGTGCTATGTTTGCACCACCCAGGTGACTGGTGGAAAGGAGTTCTGTCCCCAGCAAAGTCGTAAAGTTAGGTGTGTTCCTGTAAGACCAGAACTGTTTTCTGCCTCAGAGGCTGCTGGGACGCCGAGCCCAGGTGGTGGTGTATGGTGCCAGACTTATGGGGCCAACGCCCCCTGGCTTGTGTGGAGTTCATGTGAGTTAGGCCACAGGTTTTCCATCCGTTTTCATGGGGAGGAGGGAGGAAGTGGGGTGGAGTGGAAGAGCTGAGAGAGAAGATGCTGAGGGGTTGCCCTTGCACTTCCCTTTGTGTGGAGTGGCTTGCCCTGTGGATCCAGGACAGCGCTGTGAGTGACGGGCTGCTGGCACACTCAGTGTTCTTTCTCCTGGTGGGCGTGGGCTTCTCCGGGCACCGCGTTCTCTGGCTCCTGAGTGGCACCTGGGTGGGTGCTGCATGTTCCGCTTGCTCTTGCAGCAGCTGTCGCCTTTGTTTTCCTCTGCAGCATGCATGCAAATGATGCTGCAGAGCACGTCACTCCACCAGGGGTTCTGAGGGCTGTGGGCAGTTTGCAGCGTGCTGTCTAGGAATGCGTGTTGGAACGGATGTCAAGCGAGAGCGGTGTTCTACAGGGATGACTTTCATCGGTTTTTATTTGTATTTTTAAGTAAGCCATTTACAAATATCAGCACTTTATGGACAGATGACTTGTGGAACATCTCACAGCGACGACCAAACATCAGTGGGTTGTAGTCTCGTGGCTGAGCCTCCTTGGTTCAGGAATCAGAGCAGGAAGCCACGGGACCAAGGGGCCAGCCGACAGAGCAGGAGGAAACCCACGTTGCAGGTCTTACGGGTGGGAGTAAAGGATGGGGCAGCTTATAGGAAGTTTTTGCAAACGGCCATGTGTGTGATGGTGCATTTCATGACTCATGACCTCACGGCTCCTGGAGCTGCAGTCCTCCAGAAGGGCTTTGGAGGTTCTGTGCCTTCTTAGACGAGGTTAGTTTTCCAGACCTTGAGCGATTGAATGTGAGACGGGTTCCTGCTATGTCCTTCTTCACAGCACTTTTAAATGGCGAAATAACCATCACCTCTCCTTGTATTACTATTTCTTAATCCAAGTGCCTCTGTGACTCACTTTTGTAGCAACTCACAGCCGACTTTTGCATGGTCAGGGTTTCTTCATGAAGGGGAAGTGAGAAGTATATATCCTTCCTTCTCTTGTTGAAAGTGCAAATAATTTTGCTTTTACTATAAATATTTTTTGAGTTATAAAAGTGATGTCCACATGGTCTCAGGGGACATCTAGCTCAATGGACATAACATAGTTTGTAAAGAAAATATTCTACATTCTACCTTCATGAGTAACACCTGGGGTCTTAAAAGCCTGTGAGCGTCCATCTAAGATACCCCACTGGTCCCACCCCGTCTGGAGCAAGGAGAATGAAGAAAACCAAAGACACAAGGGAGAGATTAGTCCAGAGGACTGATGGACTACAACTACCACGGCCTCCACCAGACTGAGTCCTGCACAACTAGATGGAGCCCGGCTACCACCACCAACTGCTCTGACAGGGATCACAACAGAGGGTCCCAGACTGAGCTTTAGAAAAATGTAGAACAAAATTCTAACTCACAAAAAAAAGACCAGACTTACTGGTCTGACAGAGACTGGAGAAACCCCAAGAGTATGGCCCCCGGGCACCCTTTTAGCTCAGTACTGAAGCCACTCTTGAGGTTCACCCTTCAGCCAAAGATTAGACAGGCCCATAAAACAAAACGAGACTAAAGGGGCACACCAGCCCAGGGGCAAGGACGAGAAGGCAGGAGGGGACAGGAAAGCTGGTAACAGGGAACCCGAGGTCGAGAAGGGGAGAGTGTTGACATGTCGTGGGGGTGACAACCAATGCCACAAAACAATGTGTATTCATTGTTTCATGAGAAACTAATTTGCTCTGTAAACCTTCATCTAAAGCACAGTTAAAAGCATTTTCGTCTCTAGGATGGGTTTAACTTGACTTCCGTCATCCCAGTGCCCTTTGGGCCCCAGCTGCAGGGAGCCGGCTGTGCAGCATGAAGTCTGCTTGTGTCTAGTGGCCCCTCAGTAGTCACTCACGTTGCCTGCAGACTAGTTGAAACTCTGTATCAACACAGACAAATCCGTTTGTGATGTGATTCTTGCTCACATATCCAGCCTTGGCTTCCACCGTGCTTCTCCTGCCATCCTACGCTTCATCTCCGTGCGCAACAAATGTTTCAGAAACTTTTGTACAGGTTTTGCACTATTATCATGGAAACTCTATTTAAAGAGTGAAATGAAAAAAAAGAGTGATGTCCATTCACTGTTGCTACGACCACTGCCAGTTGCCGTTGAGTCACTTCTGACCCATGGTGACCCCGTGAGTCAGAATAGAACTGTGCTCCGTGGGGTTTTTCAGTGGCTGGTTCTTCGGAATTGGATCGCCAGGCCTTTCTTCTGAGGCACCTTTGGGTGGACTCGAACCTCCAACCTTTCGGCTGGCAGCCGAGCGCATTAACTGTTACACTACCCAGGTACTCACCATTCACTGTTAAACACGTCAAAATATAGGATATTAGAAATCAAATTTGCTCATTCTGTTATCATTTTGGTGCATTTCCCATTTTATGTGCATGATGTTTTATAAAAGTTATGAAAACATGGTCGTTGCATACCACCACTATGCAGTAACACCATGTAAAAATTTAGAACACGAAGTCCTAGCTCTAAGTTCTGTCTTCCTGAAAGAAAATTTTTTTGTTTTGCTTTGTCTTTGGCATCTCCCTTCACCAAAGTTTTCCCTTTTCCAGGCTTCTTTTCCTCTGAGGAAGGACTCAGTACCAACAGGGAGTAGAATGTCTACTAAACCAAGTTAGACCCTGGTGGAACGTTTGGGATTTTCCTTCCCTAATTAATGAGGCAGCATTAAGAGCACTAGGTCAGGAGGCCAGGCTCCCTGGGCACAAATCTCGGCACCTGCATGTACCAGCTGGGTGATCTTGTGCAAACTGCTTAACCTCATTGTGCTTAATTTCCTCCTCTGTGTAAAGTAGATGAAGCACGGAGAGGAATATCTAGCACGTACTAAACACTCAGTAAATGTTGGATATTTTTATTAGTCACCACCCATCTGTCAGTTTGTCATATTGTGGTAGGTTATGTGTTGCTGTGATGCTGGAAGCTATACCACTGGTGTTTCAGATACCAGCAGGGTCATTCATGGTGGACAGGTTTCAGCGGAGCTTCCAAACTAAGACAGACTAGGAAGAAAGGTCTGGTGATCTTCTGAAAACCAGCCAATGAAAACCCTATGGATCACAGCATAATATTGTCCAGCTCACTTGCTTTGGACACGTCATCAGGAGAGATCAATTGCTGGAGGAGAATATTATGTTTGGTGAAGTAGAGCTCCACAGAGGGTGAGGGAGACCCTGGCTGAGATGGATTCGTCCAATAGCCACGTTGACGGACTTGAACATGCCGGTGATTTTGAGGATGGCACAGGACCGGGAAAAGTTTCCTTCTGTTTTACATAAGGTCACCCTGAGTCTGAGTTGACTCAATGGCATCTGTTTTTCTTGGTGCATTATTATTATTATTCATGCACTAGTAACAGCCCCTGAAACAAATCTGTATGCTGAGCAAGTAATCCGAGAAGCTGGACTCTATGAAGAAGAACAGGGCATCAGGGTTGGAGGAAGACTCATTTAACAACCTGCGTTATGCAGATTGACACAACTTTGCTTGCTGAAAGTATAGAGGACTTGATACACTTATTGATGAAGATCCAAGACCAAAGTCTTCAATATGGATTACACCTCAACATAACACAAAAATTCTCACAACTGGACCAATAAGCAACATCATAATAAATGGAGAAGAGACTGAAGTTGTCAAGGATTTCATTTGACTTGGATCCATGATCAACACCCATGGAGGCAGCAGTCAAAAAATCAAAAAACGCATTGGATTGGGCAAATCTGCAAAAGACCTCTTTAAAGTGTTAAAAGGCAAAGATGTCACTTTAAGGACTCAGGTGTGCCCGACCGAAGCCATGGTGTTTTCACTTGCCTGACATGCATGTGAAAGGTGGACAATGAATAAGGAAGACCGAAGAAGAATTGACGCCTTTGAATTATGGTGTTGGTAGACAATATTGAATATACCAGGGACTGCCAACAGAACAAACAAATCTATCGTGGAAGAAGTACGGCCAGAATGCTCCTCAGAAGCAAGGATGGCGAGACTTTGTCTCACATACTTCGGACACATTATCAGGAGGGACCAGTCCCTGGAGAAGGACATCATGCTTGGTAAAGTAGAGGGTCAGTGAAAAAGAGAAAGACCCTCAATGAGATGGACTGACACAGTGGCTGCAACAATGGGCTCAAGTGTAACAACAGTTGTGAGGATGGCTCAGGACCAGGCAGGGTTTCATTCCATTGCACATGGGGTCACTATGAGTTGGAACCATCTCGACGGCACCCAACAACAATGACAACAAGTAACAGCCACAAGACAGAGGGATGATGCTGAAGTAGTATGATGTGTAATGAGGATAAGAACAAAACTTTTTTAGATAATTTCTCAAACTTAATCTGATGGAGAATATGTAGTCAAGTGAATCTGTCTGATCCATGTGGAAACAAACAGGCATTGTATGGTGTTTGGATCAGTTGTTAGATGTTTTTTTTAATTTACCTCTCCTTTTTTTTTTTTATTACTCAAATTGTTTTGTCTTGCTGATTGAGAGTCTTAACTGTCGCCTTTTAACTACTCTTCAGAATTTTTGAAAGCATCCTTGCTCACCAGCAAAAATATGCTCCAGAATCTTGAAGACTGTTTTGAGATATGAATCCTTTTGGTGGAAAACAACATCGAAACAAAATCTAGTGGGTGCATGAGGTCATTTCTCATGGGTGCTAATGTTGCTATATTAGGCCACTTTAGATCATAAACATACACACTTTTTATGAGTTGAAATTAATAATTTTCATTGTAGCCTTACTACCTACCTATCTGAAAATTTTTAATCCTTCACCCAAACCAACATTATACTTCTTTTTAATTTGATGAGCATGTGATTATTTCTTAATCTCAAATTATGATTGAAGCTCCTGTGTTATTTATCACGAGAAGGACGAATCTAAGTAACAAAGTCAACATCAACACTGATAATAAAGATACTGGATCAGTAATAAGATTTCACGTCACAGTGTCTGCAGTGGTTGCGCTTTGAAAACACCCCACTAAGGAAGCACAGTTAAATTACTTTGTTTTGAGTCACTTGTAATAATTTTTTTCCTTCCTGCTGCTAAAAAGAGAATGGAACTTTTGACTCAATAAAAGCTATGTGAAATTTTGTAAGGACCTGAGAACCAGGTTCTGTGTCTAAACTCTGAGTTCCTCTCAATAATTGTTGAAATACTGGTCAATGAAAGGGCCGTTAGGAGATCTGAATCAAATATGACAAAAGTCTTATTGTTTCTCACTTACGATTTTTAATGTTTGTATACTAGTCTCGGGTGGAGCCCTGATGGCCCAGTGATTAAGAGCTCGGCTGCTAACCAAAAGGTCAGCAGTTAGAATCCACCAGCCACTCCTCGGAAACCCTATGGGACAGTTCTACTCTGTCCTATAGGGGCGCTATGAGTTGGAATTGACTCAGCGGCGATGAGTTTTTTTTTGGAGTCTCAGATAGTCGAGTTTTTTTTTGGAGTCTCAGATAGTCAAGTTTTAGATGACTCGTATGGCTGATCTTGATGCAAACAACATTCTTTATTACCTGGTTAAATTTTGGAGAGAACATACCTAGAGGTTAAATATGATTGAAATTAAGAGCTTAAATTGAAAATTAATTTGGACTCCTAGGAAAACCCGTTGCCTTTTCAGTTGGGACGCATGCGTTTTCTTTCATTTTTATCTTTCAGAACTCTAAGAACATTTATCTGGGATAAAGTCAAGCCAACTTTGAAGACCTATAGATGGTAATCTAGTATCATTTTGTCCAATTTTACGTGTTATTATGGGGAAAAAACCCTTAAACTTCTAGGTTTCTCTTCAAGAAAGCAGCATCAATACATGTTCAATTCAACGGGATTCCACCTATGTTTTCTTCCCGAGTTTTCTACTATTTTTTATAAATTTAATGTACTTGTAAAAGAGTCACACTTTGTCCAATGATTGAGTTCAGTTTTTATTTTTTATTTTGGCTGTTTCTACATTTGAGGGCAATAGAGAATAAGGTATGGTTCCTAGATGTCAACTTTTGAGAACCACAAGCAAGATTTATTAAAACTTCCTTTTACAGACCAGACTTACAGGTCTCATGGTGACTAGAGGAACCCCTGAGACTGGCCCCTGGACACCCTGATGACTCAGAACTGAAGCCACTTCTAAAGTCTACCTTTCAGCCAAAGATTAGACAGGCCTGTAAAACAAACAATAACACGCGTGAGGAATGTGCTTCTTAGTTCAGTCAAGTGTACAAGACCAAATGGGCAACACCTGGCCAAAAGCCAAGACAAGAGGCAGGAAGGGTCAGGATACCTGGATGAGTGGACACAGAGAACCTGGGGTGGGGAGGGAACGGAAGAAAGTGCTGACACATTGCGGGGATTGCAACCAATGTCACAAGACAATTTGTGTGTAAATTTTTGAATGAGGAACTAATTTGCTCTGTAAACTTTCACCTGAAGCACAATAAAATTTAAAAAAAGTAGAATTTAACCACCAAAAAAAAAAAAAAAAAACCACTTCCTTTTAGGACAGTAAATGATGATAGCTTCTAAAAAGTAGGAAACAGACAGATCTGAATATCGTTTGCATGTTGTCAACCATTTTTCTCAGTGTACTGTATGAGAATTAGTGAAGTGGCTGCAGTATGAACAGCTAGAAGAGAAGGAAGAGTTGATGGGGCTGGTTTACTGTAAACTGAATAATTAGTTCCTGGATAATATATTAAAGAATCAACTTTATTGAGATGTGATTTGTCTACAATAAAATGCACCCATTTTATGTGCAGACTTTCTTGAGTGTCTACAGTTGTGTGTGCCTGGGTAACCACCACCACCACCATCGTCCTTAAGATACAGAACATTTCGGTCCCAGATAATTCTCTTGTGCTCTTTTGCAGTCATCGGTAATATATTTGCAGACTGTAAAACCTCCAACCTAGTTACTCCACAAGCCACTCTTCTTCCCTCTCCATCCATTTCTGTTGGTCAGAGTATTTAAAGGGAGCCGAACCCTTTGATGTCTAGACCTACTGGTTATGAACTTGTACTGTATGAGATAAATGACTGTTTTTTGCAAGGTTAAGTTTACAGTTTAGCAGGAAAGAAGATGGGGGAGTGGTGGTTCAGTGGTAGAATTCTTGTCTTCTCTGTGAGAGATCTGGCTTCGATTCCCATCCAGAGCACCTTCTGCACACCCACCCCGTGTCAGGGAAGGCTTGCTTGATGCTGACCAGGTTTCAGAGATGCTTCCAGACTAAGACAGACTAGGAAGAAAGGCCTGCTATTCTGCTTCCAAAAGTCAGCCAGTGAAAACCTTATGGATCGCAATGGTCCTATCCACAGCCGATAATAGGGATGAGGCAGGGCAGCTTTTCATTCCCTTGGGCTGGGATCTCCGTCAGGCAGCTGACATCAGCAATGAGAGAGGACAGACAGACCTTGGAGGAGGAAGAACTTGATTTGTCCTTTTGTCTCTGGCTCCTGAAAGTAGCCCTGGAAATTTTTGAGCAATCAAGGTGCCTTTGTTTTTCTAAAACAGCCAGGTAACACCTAAACTTGTGCAAATATAATAGAAGCCCCAAAACTATGCCTGGCAACTGGCTCCCTGAAGGGAGGGGTGCATAATGCATCGTGCATATTTACTGCTTCATGGATGATGCATTTGCACCTAGGCCCTAATCATTCATATGCATTGTTACAAGAGGCCCTGAACACGGAAGCAGTTGGATTTCTCGGATTGTCAAGAACATCCATGCGCGGGAGGGGATGGCATAGGAGAAGGTGGCCTGTCCTTGGGGACAGTGGAAGCTTCGTGCTGGCACCTCCCCCCAGACCTTGCCTGTTGCATCTCTTAATTTATATCCTTTCTGGTTTAATAAATGGGTAACCCTAAGTATAAGTAATAAACAAAAAAAAAAAATCGTAGCTGTCAGGTCGATTCTGGCTCATAATGCCCCTATAGTATAATTAATAGTCTCTGTGAATTTTGTGAGCCATTATAAAGAATTCATGAATCTTCAGGGGGCATTGAGCCAGCAGAGGCTGACAGGACAGAGTCCTAACTTGTGAAGACCCAGCTCTGGGTGATTAGGGTCAGAGAGAGAACGTGCCACATGAGTGGCTGGCGTCAGGATAATGGAGAAGTAGGAAAGTGAGGATATGCATTATCTTCGCATTTTGGAAATTTGCCTTATGACTGTTATTTGGTTGGAACCCACCCAGAGGCACCTTGGAAGACAGACCTGGCAATCTGCTTCTGAAACTTCACCGCCTTGAAAACCCTTTAGGGAAGTTCTACTCTGCATACACGGGATTGCCATGAGTTGGCATCAAATTAAAACAAATGAAACCAAATGCAATATTTAAGAAATTTTGGGGCTAGCTGATAACATAAACTTGATTCTAATCATTACATTGTCATTCATAAGCCAGAACTAAGTAGATAAATCAGATTTCAGTCAAACATAAGGAAGATTCCAATGACAAGGGATGAATTGGTTGTGTTATACCTCCAGCTATAGAGGCTCAGAGAAACACGTGAGAGAGGCCCGTAGGGACTTTTTCTGGCTAGAATACATAGAACACTTACAGCACTCTGTGGGTGAGGTGCCTTGGGGTGCTCGTAGATGACCTCTACCCATTGTGATTCAGATTCATAGGGACCCTATAGGACAGAGTAGAACTGCTCCATAGCGTTTCCAAGGAGCGGCTGGTGGATTCCAACTGCTGACCTTTTGGTTAGCAGCCGAACGCTTTACCACTGCGCCACCAGGGCTCCGTGGATGACCTCTGGGCTCAGGCAGGTATGCCGGCTGCCCCCAGGCTGGCATCACCCCTTCCCTCTGGGGAAAGCTGGGTTCCCGTGTCAGGTCCATTCCCTTCTCTGAGCAGAGCCTTTGTGGCTCCACCTCTTCCTGGCTGTGCTTAGCTCTGGGGTCAGTGCCTGCTGCTTGTTGCCTCCTTACCATTACTGGTTAGTGCCGGCACCAGGAGCCTTCACAGATCTTCTCTTGGTTCTTTTTTATGGCTTTTCTTGTGGCTCACCGCTTCTGTCCCTGGTCTCAGCCTTTGTAGGAAAAGCTTGACTGTTCACGGCTGTTTCAAGCCTGTTCTTTAATTTATCACCATATTTTCAGCAAGTCTCAAATGCTGTAAATTTTAAGACATATCATTATTTAGGTGCCACAAAAGAAAGAAAAACGGCTGCCATTTGAACCACAGAATCACTGATTGTAGGATGCACCCCAATAGGAAAATGTTAAAATGTGGGAAAAAATACAGTATCATCCACCAACCACTGATCACTCCAGAGCACAGACCGGAGCCGAGGGTTCAGGGGGAAGGTCTCCAGGGTGAGGGGAGACTAAGAGAAGTAACTGGAAACTAGGGGCGAGGTGCCCAGTGTGCACTGCAGAGTCCGTGTAGTTCCTGGAGCGGGCCCTCCTGTTTGACTGGAGGATCCTGCAAGGCCATGGCAGGAGGAAAGCACCATCAAGTCTGTGATTGTCTATAAAAAGAAGACCAGTTGCTCAAAAACAACAGTGCTATTGTTACAGCTGAGCCCGGAATGAAGTATCTTCTTATCCTCTTAGAGTGTCATTTAGTGAGCAGTGCCCTCAGCATCTTTACCATAAATACTGTCGTTTTGATTGGGCTGTTTTGTTTAATGTTCTTTCATTTACAGTAGTCAGTTGGTAAAATATGAAAAGTGATGCTTCCAATATGACTGTGATTGTTTGGCCAACTGTGTGGTGGCTTCACACCCCAGTTTGCTTGATGGGGTTTAAATTGTCACAGATCTTAACAACTCGCTTTGTTAACTCCTCACCTTTGTAGTTCCAAACGCTTATCCGGTCCCTCCTCTCTAGCCAAGTCCAGCCCCTGCCACGCTCAGATCTTGTTAAGTAACACATCTGAGTTCTCACCTATGTCTGTTCTCCAGTCGGAAATGCTCTTTTAGGCTCCTCTAAGAACTCATGTTGATTAGTTCCTTTTAGATAATTCAAAATGCATCCTTTAAGAATCTTTCTCTGATCCTTGGGTTAGCTTTATTGTTTAGATAATTTTAACCACATTATTATGCACTTGTTCATTTGCTTTTTAATAATTTTTTTAAACTGATTATGTGGTAAGCTTCTTGAAAGGAGGCCTAGCTGCTTCTACTTTGGATCATCAGTGGGGCCTCGCCAGAGAGCTTGAAAAGCTTCCTGAAGGCATTGGTGATACTTGAAACTCTGAATGAGCTCCTTAGTGGTGAAGCCAGCAGAGACTACTTCTAGCTTGTTTCTGTCTTGCTTTGCTGGTTCTCTTGCATGACTACATGACGGACCCCACAACGCTTTACTTTCCCCTCATCTCCTTGGAATATGCCTTTGAGGAATGACATATAAAAGTATTTCGCAAACATTTAAAACCCATGGCCCCTTTGGATCAACCCAAAAATCTCACATGTCTCTGAGAGATGATATTCTGATATATCCCCTGGGGAAGGGAGTGGGGACACAATACTCCCTCAATTATAATTGAAAAAAGATCTTCTCACATCATAGGGAATGTTGACAAAGGTTATTTCTAATCTAAAATGCTTACTAATTTGTGGGCCAGCCTGATCTCATCCATAAATGCATATTTAGGATATAGAAGGAAAAGAGTTATTTGTGGGGAGAGGTGTGCTTAGCAAAGGTGTCTTGGTTGTGTAGTTGAGCACTATTATTTTGGGTTGTTACGTTCAGTCAGTAAACCCTGGTACCCAGAGGCATCCCTTAGTGTCCCCATTAAAGCAAATCCAGGATTATTTTCTCATGGCTCTGTGACATGGCTCTGGAAGAATGTTTGCCTTCCCTTTTTTTAAATTCCTGAAAAAACACTTTCCCATTGACTCAGACCTACCTTGTTGGCAACTTTTAACTCCTAAAGCTTCTCAGCTGGTGGGGGAATTGTAAATACCATTCAGAATGAATGCACGATGCACCTTTTCCTAGACTGCAGCCTTTTGTGGAGGGCATGGTGCTCCGGGCGGGGGAGCTGAGCTTTTGATCGAATGAGGAAACCTACTGTCACTTGTCCCTGACTTTCATGCTTATTTTTGGGTCAGTGTGGAGGTTTAATAAGTGTAATTGAAAATGATCCGTCCTGCTCAGGAGGAGTCCTTCTGTTTGTTGGGGAGACAGCTACTAATACAGAAGATCTCGAGATGCACTGATTTTGGGGTGTTTGCATGACTACCTGTTGCTAATCCATGAATTTTTCTAGGAATACGTTCTTTGCTGCTTTCCAGCTCTGGACTCTTCTGTGCTCAGAGAAACATCTGGTGTTCTGAGAATTTTATTTTTGGTGGCGGCTGAATATTTTACAAAACTCTTTGCATTATAACTCCCAACCATAATATACTACAATTAATAAAGAAAGAGCAATTTACAAATGTACATAAAAGACATGATTTTCTATGGGTAAGTTTTCCATGCAAGTTCTGTCAACATAAATGAGAGTGTTTCTGGATTAAAGCCTTTTGAGGCATCGGACATCATGCGGGTTTTGCTTGTTGTAAACCTACCACAGAGGCTTTCAACAAACATTAAATGAATGATAAGGTCTGTCTTAGGCTGGGTTTTCTAGAGAAGCAAAACCAGTAAAGTGTATGATCTACCAGTGGTGATATTTTGCATATTTGTATCGCCACCTCGCTCCATGGACTAGCAGTGACCTCTTTACTGCTGGAAGCAGAGTCATCAATGTCTTTATGACTAACCACACCTGAGAACCAATTTAGAAAACTCATCCCTACAATTTTGTTTCTCGAGAGCCACTCCCGGTACCAAATGTCTTAGGCTGGGTTCTCTAGAGAAGCAAAACCAGTAAAGTGTGTAAATATATATATATATATAGAGAGAGAGAGAGAGAGAGTATATCAAGGAAACAGCTCACATGACTGTAGAGGCTAGAACGTCCCAAGTCCATGGATCAGGGTAGAGGCCTCTCCCAAGTCACACAGCTGCAGAAGCCGGCAAGCCCAAGATTGGCAGGTCAGAGAGCAGGGCTCCCGCTCACAGGCTTTGCAGATCAACAAATCCCAGGTTCAGCAGATAAGCTGACAGCTCAAGTCCCAAGAATAGGAGATGAGACGACAGGAAGCAGCCGCAGGATCCAGAGACAGCAAAAAGCCAGAACGTCTGCTTATATACAGATACGGGCCACACCCCCAAGGAGACTCCCTTTCATCTGATTGGTTACTCACAGTATATTCAATCATGGGAGTGATTACATTAAAACACGGAGAATCATGGCCCAGCCAAGCTGACACACAATCTTAACCATCACAAGGTCCGTGTAGCTTCTTAAATAGTGACGAGCGAATAGCTTACACATAGTACGTTTTTATTGAGAAATAAATAGCACAACAGTGGAAGCACTGTCCCGATAATTTCACAATTGGATTTTTATATATTTAAGAAAATAAGTGCATAGTATGCACTGAGTTTCTGTTAAGGATGAAGAAAAAATTTGGAAATGGATGGTTTGTTATGGTTGTACAAAATGGTGAATGTAATTAATGTCACTGAATTGTACATGTAAAAAAATCAAAACAATGTTTTGTTATATATATTTTTACCACAATTTTTAAAAAAATATATGTTTAAAAAAAAAAGAAAATAAGTAGTGGATGAAATCAATTTAGTGTTTGGATGAATCAAACCATGACAATAAGTTCGATGGATTAACTGAAATTAAAGTATAAGAATAAGCCATACACCAGAAATTGACAGCGTCCCATTTTATACCCTCAAAATGGAAATGAGGGAATTTGAGCAAGATGGTCCAGTCTGAAATATAAGGATAGTAGGCGGAAAAAAGTATATTGCTGTTAGAATTGTTACAGTCTTTGCCTTCCAGAATTCAAATAACAGCTGTACCACATTTGTGGAGAACAGTTTTCACTATTTATAGCTTGTGAGTTAAGGTTATAAGCAACCAACTATGTTTTGGGATATTTATAGACATCTTAACAATGTTAGATACTCATAAATCCGATGTACCTAGTTTTCCCAAGACACAGCTAGATGTGTGCGCTTTACTGAACACTTGGTGCAAATACAGGAATTCTTAAAAAGCAATAGGAAGAAACACTCTTGCCGAGAGGAGTAGAAGGCTAGAGATGAAATTTTTCATTGAAGAGTTTTTGCAAACTGCCTTCAGTATCTTGAGGAATTTAGATTGATGTGATGATCGTCTGGGGACAGTGGACGAAGCTGATGTCACTGGGCAAATCGCAGTTGAGTAGGATGTTTTGTGATTATTCTGTGGTTAAATCCCGTCTCGTGCACGAGGTGTAACTGTCATTGTAGATGAAAGAGCAATGGCTCGTAGAGGCAGGTGTCTATTAAGTGAAGCTTTCTATTTCTGTGTAAGGTTGTGGGACAGAAGGCGGCTTCAGTAGCAGGATTTGCTGACAGCGTTTAGAACCGTTTTACCACCGTAAAGTTCTCTGAATCTTTGCCAGATGACGGCTGGTGCAAGATGTCAGTGTGCCCTTTCAAAGCTTTTTGAAAAAGTGTGTGATACTCTTTTTTCTTTTTACTTAGCTATCTGTGCAGCTTTTTTTTAATTGTACTTTAGGTGAAGGTTTACAGAACAAATATTTTCTCACTGAACAGTCAGTACACATATTGTTTTATGACATTGGTTAACAACCCCACAACATGTCAACACACTCCCTTCTCGGCCTTGGAGGACCCTTTTTTTTTTTTGGTGAAAATATACATAGCCACAGATAACACCATTTCAAAAATTTCTACATGTACAATCCAGTGAAGCTGATTGTGTTCTTCCAGTTGTGCTGCTATTCTCACTTTAGATGAAGGTTTATAGAACAAAATAGTTTCTCATTAAGCAGTTAGTACACATATTGCCCTGTGACTACGGTTCAGAACCCCACTACATGTCAACATTGTCTTTACTCAACCTTGGGTTCCCTCTCACCAGCTTTCCTGTCCCCTTCTGCCTTCTAGTCCTTGTCCCTGGACTGCTGTGCCTCATGAGTCCTGTTTTGTTTTATGAGGCTGTCCAATCCCTGGCTAAATGGTGAACCTCAGGAGTGACTTCACCACTGAGCTAAAAGAGTGTGCGGGGGCCATACTCTCGGGGTTTCTCCAGTCTCTGTCAGGCCAGTAAATCTGGTCTTTTTTTGTATGTTAGAATTTTGTTTTATATCCTTCTCCAGCTCCGTCCAGAACCCTCAGTTGTGATCCTGGTCAGAGCAGTCAGTGGTGGTAGCTGGGCACCATCTAGCTGTACTGGACTCAGTCTGGTGGAGGCCTTGGTAGCTGCGGTCCATTAGTCCTTTGGACTAATCTTTTCCTTGTATTTTGTTCTCTTCATTCTCCCTTGCTTCCGAAGGGATGAGATCAGTGGAGTATCTTAGATGGCCGCTCACACGCTTTTAAGATGCCAGATGCTACTCACCAAGGTAGAATGCAGAACATTGTCTTTATAAACTGTGTTATGCCAGTTGAGCTAGATGTTCCCTGAGACTGTGGTCCCCACAGTCCTCCGCCCAGCAATTCAGTCCCTCAGGGAGTTTGGATGTGTCTATGGAGCTTCCATGCCTTTCCTTGTACAAGTTGTGCTGGCTTCCCCGGTATTGTGTACTGTCTTACCCTTCACCAAAGATACCACTTATCTATTGTCTATTTAGTACTTCCCCCCACCCCTCCCATCCCTTGTAACCAACAAAGATTGTTACTGAAAAGTGTGTAATACTCTTGTGATGTCAAGCTTCATGACAATGTGAAGGGGGGAAGAAAAAGCTCTGTCTGGCTATTCAGTACTCCACACATATCATGCCTGCAGGTGTTGTGAAGAGCCTAACACTATCTTCTTCACTAATTTCGTTTAGGCATAACTTGCCTCTCTGATTAGATTGTAAGTTTCTTATAGATTGGGATCCTGTGTTAGATTTCATGTTTCCATTTTAACTGTCCTCAGGTACCAGGCACAAAGGAGGTGATGGATAAACCAAAAATCGAAACCAAACCAGTTGCCGTGGAGTTGATTCCAACTCATGGGGACCCCATGTGTTTCAAAGTTGAGCCGTGCTCCATAGGGTTTTCATGGCTGTGATCTTTTGGAAGGAGATGGCCAGGCTTTTCTTCTGCGGTGCCTCTGGGTGGATTTATACCTCCAACCTTCTTTTGGTTAGTAGCCAAGTAGGTTAACTGTTTCCCTACCCAGGAATCCCAAGTATAATGTAAAGGAAGGTGTAACATTGAAAAGAATGAAAAATAGGTGGTATGAAAGCTGAAAAATTTTTTCCAAAGAAGCCTAATAGTCTATGTATTTAAAATTATGCGGTATATTCTACTTAAAATGTAATGCTGGGTAGCATGTTGGGAATGAGGGGACTGTGAAGATCTCCAACACCACCAAAAAGGGAAGATGTAGTGCTTGAACTGGAAGATTATATTACCTGTTCAAAGTGCTGATCTGATTAATTGTTCTAAAGTCGGGTCCAAGAAATTAATTTCCTTTTGCATTTTCCATGGTTATCAGGATAGTAAGTACTAAATAATCAAATAATAAGCCACCATCCTTCACTTTTACTCCCTAGGGGCCAATAACTTAAAAGTTTGAAGCTTATCCTTTCAGAGAAAGAGAGAAAGGGTGTGTGTGTGCGGGGGTGGGGGGAGGATATGGCTGTGTGTTCAGGCACATGTATATATGTGCATTTGCATATAATTTGACATAAATTAGAGCATCTGTATGAACTGTTCTCTAACCTGCTTTTTAGTTAACAGATAATGTCTGCCTTTCCATGTGAATACACGTGCTCTGTCTGTTCTTTTTAACTGCTGCGTTGCACTTCATTACATGACTGAGCGGTAATTTATGTACTCAATCCCTGCTGATGGACATTTTGGTGGTTCCCAACTCAGCTGTAAACAGTACTCCAGTAGCATCATTATATCCATCGTGGACAACTTAACCAATAATTTTCTTAATATAAATTACTTCAAGAGGAGACCTAGGTAAAAGGATATGAACATTTAAGTTTTAAATATAAATTGTCCAATTGCTTCTAGAAAAGTTAACATAAAAATAAGTTTGTAAGATTAAACAAAATTTTTTAAGAACAACGGATTTTAAAAAAAATGAGGCCTCAAATATCCATCAGCTGATGAATGGATAAATAAAATGTGGCGTATCCACACAGTGGAATATTGAGTAAGATGACATTTGATACATGGTACAGCATAGATAAACCTTTATGCTTTATGCAAAGACATTATGCTAAGTAAAAGAAGCCTATCAGAAATACCACGATTCGGTTTGTATGAAATCCAGAATATTATATGAGTCACATATTGTATGACTCAATTTATATGAAATGTCCAGAATAGGCAAATCCGTAGACAAAGAAGATAGCTTGGTGAGTGCTTAGGGCTGAGGTGGGGATAGCGGGTTGGGAGAAAATGGGGAATGACCGCTAATGGGCATGGCATTTCTTTTGGGGCAATGGAAATGTTGTAAAATTGATTGCAGTGATGACTGTACAACTCTGAATATACTAAAAACCATTGATGTACACTTTAAATGGATGAATCGTATGTTATACGAATTCATCTCGATAAAGCTGTTATTAAAATGAAACGAGGCCATGGTGTTGAGGGACATCTAGGTCAATTGGCATAACATGGTTCATAACCAAAATGTTGGACGTCCTACTTTAGTGAGTAGCATCTGGGGTCTTAAAAGCTTGTGAGTGGCCATCTAAGATACATCTATTGGTCTCATCCGCTCTGGAGCACAGGAGAACGAGGAAAACCAAAGACACAAGGAAACAGTCATGAACCGCGTGAACCGCGGCCTCCACTAGCCTGCGCCCAGACCAGATGGTGCCCAACTATCCCCAATACCGACCGCCCTGACCAAGACCACAGTGGACGGTCCCGGACAGAGTGGGAGAAGAATATAGAACACAGTTCAGATTTACCAAAAAGGCCAGACTTACTGGTCTGAGACTGGAGGAACCCCCGAGACTGTGGCCCCCAAACACCCTTCTAACTCAGAACTGAAGCCCCTTCCGAAATTCACCTTTCAGCCAAATAGTAGACAGGCCTATAAAAAAACACAACCCACCACCACCTGTGAGGAACGTGCTCCTTAGATCAATCAAGTATACGAGACAAAATGGCTAACACCTGCCCAAAAGCAAAGATGAGAAGGCAGAAAGGGGCAGGAAAACTGGACACATGGCAATGGGGAAGCTGGGGTGGAAAGGGGGTGCGTGCTGACACACCGCGGGGATTGCAACCAGTCACGAAACCATTTGTGTGTAAATTTTTGAAGGAGGATTTAATTTGCTCTATAGACTTTCACCTAAAGCACAATAAAATGTTAAAAAAAAAATGAGGCATGGGTGAGTAGCCTGAGAACCAACGCAAACATGAAGAGAAGTGGGTGGCTGGTAAAGTGATATGCGAAGTGTAGCTCCTTAGGAGGTGATGACATGGGTTTGTGATTTCCCACATACTCTAGTCATTTAAAGTCAGTAATACTGTTTTTTTTTTTTTTTCCAGTTTTTTTTTTTTTATTGTGCTTTAGAGGAAGGTTTACAGAACAAATAGTTTCTCGTTAAACAGTCAGTACACATATTGTTTTATGACATTTGTTAACAACCCCCACAACATGTCAACACTCTCCCTTCTCGACCTTGGAGGACCCTTTTTTTGTTGAAAATATACGTAGCCAGAGTTACGCCATTTCAAAAATTTCTGCATGTACAATTCAGTGACATCGATTACATTCTTCCAGTTGTGCTGCTATTCTCACTATCGTTTTCCAAATTATTCCATCACCTTTGTCTTCAACTCACTGTCCCCTAGGCTTCCCATCAAACCTTTTGAGTTGCTGTTGTCAGTTTGATCTCACATAGATAATTGTCTTTTCTTTTTTTTTGTACCTTGGATGAAGGTTTGCAGAACAGTTTCTCATTAAACAGTTAGTACACATATTGCCCTATGACAATGGTTAACAACCCCATGACATGTCACCACTGTCCCTTCTCAACCGTGAGTTCCCTATCACCAGCTTTCCTGTCCCCTCCTGCCTTCTAGTCCTTGTCCCTGGACTGCTGTGCCTCATTAGTCCCATTTTGTTTTATGAGGCTGTCCAATCCCCGGATGAACAGTGAACTTTGGGAGTGACTTCACCACTGAGCTAAAAGGGTGTCGAGGGACCATACTCTCAGGGTTTCTCCAGTCTGTCAGGCCAATAAATCTGGTCTTTTTTTTTTTGTGAGTTAGAATTTTGTTCTACATCCTTTTCCAGCTCTGTCTGGGAGCCTCTATTGTGATCCCGGTCAGAGCAGTCAGTGGTGGTAGCCGGGCACCATCTAGCTGTACTGGACTCAGTCTGGTGGAGGCCAGGGTAGCTGTGGTCCATTAGGCCTTTGGACTAATCTTTTCCTTGTATTTTGTTCTCTTCATTCTCCCTTGCTCCTGAAGGGGTGAGACCAGTGGAGTATCTTAGATGGCTGCTCACAGGCTTTTAAGACCCCAGATGCTACTTACCAAGGTAGAATGTAGAACATTGTCTTTATAAACTGTGTTATGCCAATTGAGCTAGATGTTCCTCGAGACCACGGTCCCCACAGCCCTCCACCCAGCAATTCAGTCCCTCTGGGAGTTTGGAAGTGTCTATGGAGCTTTTATGACCTTTCCTTGTACAAGCTGTGCTGGCTTCCCCAGTATTGTATACTGTCTCACCCTTCACCAAAGTTACCACTTATCTATTGTCTATTTAGTTCCCCCTCCCACCCCTCCCATCCCTCGTAACCCACAAAGATTGTTTCTTTTTGTGTGTAAACTTTTACATGAGTTTTTACAGTAGAGGTCTCATACAATATTTGTCCTTTTGTGATTGACTTATTTCACTCAGCATAATGTCCTCCAGTTTGATCCATGTTATGAGATGGTTCACAGATTCATCATTGTTCTTTCTCGTTGCATAGTACTCCATTGTGTGTATGTACCATAGTTTATCCATTCATTTGTTGATGGGCATCTAGGTTGTTTCCATCTTTTTGTTATTGTGAACAGTGCTGCAATGAATATGGGTGTGCATATGTCTATTCGTGTTTCGGCTCTTATTTCTCTAGGATATATTCCTAGGAGTAGGATTGCATTTTGTAGGCTTTTTTTTATGGTGCTGACGTTTTCTTGTTCCTCTTACTCTCCTGCACTGAGTTCCTTTTGTTTGTGGATTTTTTTTTCATTTATTTTTGTAGGTTTTGTTTGTGTTGAGACTTTATGTTTTTCTTCTTTATTTTGATGAGTAGGTTTGTTAAGTTTCTTTGTGGTTACCTTGGAATTTACCCTTATCTTCCTAGATTAGAACCAGTCTATTATTGGTATCGCCTTGCCTTCCTCTCCATTAGAAGGTTCTATACCTACACCGTTTGTTCCCTCTTTTATTGTTCTGATGCTGTTGTCATTTACAGATTAACCTCTCTGGTTCTCTGTTGTAATTCTTTTGGTTTTGCATAGTCCTTAAGAGTTCATTTCCTAGGTTGGTATCTGGCTAGTACAATCCTGTGTCCTAAATTCAGCCTGTGGTCTGATGTTGTTTGTTCTCAGATTGAAGGACTCCCTTTAATAAGTCTTGTAAGTTTGGTTTGGTTTTTACATAGTCAAAGTCAATAATACTGTGTTCTTTTAAGAAAAAATTTAAAATCCTTTAGTAATTGTCCAGAAGTTTTTTCTAGTGATTAAAGGGATATTTCTAATCTTTAAGTTTTTTTTTTTTTTTTTTTTTTGCATTTCACTTGGCTTTTTAAGGCATGATTAAAAATGTATTTGAGGACTATTAGACAAATAAAGATAAATTCCCAAGATGTAGAGGTAGTGGTTGCTTTGTAGTTTTGTCAGGAGCTCAACTATGGAGTAAATAATTCTTTTGTTAAAATTCTGTAGGGTACTCGCCCAGAAAATGCGGTATAAGAAAAGAATGCATTCGTGTACATAAGTCCTACTCTTCTTTTGGGCATGAAGAGTATAAGATGGTAACTGTGACCAGTAAAATCCATAATGACAGTGTTTTATCCATTCATAAATCATTTCATAACAGCGTATATATTTGTAGTAATTACATTTTAATCTTCGGTTTCTCTCATCAGATATAAAGTTTGCACTCAGATTTTTTTCAAATCCCTTATTGTTTGCTAGAATTGAATTAGGTTGTACTGAGCTCTTCTTTACTTATATGTTAGGAAGCACGGAGATTAGTAATTTTGTATTTACAGAGGTGGACAGAGAAGAACAGAAACCCCAAACTCTGAGACACTGCCAGATGTAATTTACATTTGAACAAGGCTTTGCGAAAGAACAAGGTTTAAGTTAAACAATTAGAGCGTATACTACAGACTATATCCTAGGAAAATTATTTGGGTCACTCGTTTTTGTTTTCACCAGACTCTTGTACTGTGAGTGTCCAGTAAATTGATTGTGATTAAGAGCTGGTTCATGCAAGGCTTTGTTTAGGAAGAAGGGATCTAGCTAAACTACCTTTGCAACTGCATTTTGTAAGAAATGTATCGTCTTAGCTAATCAGTGTGCTTTATGAGCGTAACAGCCAGTATAATTACTGCTTTCGTAATCCACCAGTAGTGTGCTTATCTCCTCTTAGCTGCGTTTAGGTTTGGCCTTTTGGTCTGTCACCCTGTAAGCTTGAGCTGGCTCTCGTTTCTTTACCTTCTGTGCACTGTGAGGCCAGTCTGTGTAGTGCAGGGCATTCTGAACTGGGGCGAGGGAGCCCCCTGAAATTGAATGCAGACTGATGCGTTGTGTATGCGTGTGCAGTTTCCAAGCATGAGAGTTCATATCTTTGATCAAAATTTCAAAGATTTCCACGACTCTCGACAACTTTAAGAACACTGTCGGGTGTATTTTATGGCTGTGTTTAGGATCAGGGCTTTCTTTCCCATCCTAAGTGCCTTCCCCACTTTTCCCTCCTTAGGAAAACTGCACAAACAGCAAAATCCATTTAAGGTCCCCGTGGACGTCAGCGCCTGCGGACTGTCGCGGAGTTGATCCTAATGTACTGAAAGGTGTCAGCAGCCAGAATTAAAACGGGGAGTGGCCAAGGCCTTTTTGGTTGCTGCAATAAATATTAAACCAAGACTTCCCCAAAGCCATTGTCACATGCTTTGTCTCACTAGTAATTAACTTATCAGTGAGCTATGGTACACTCTGGTTAATTTTTCCTGAAAGATTTATACTTATGGAAAACCAGGGCACAATAAATTTTTCTACGCAAAGTGTCTTTTTGACCCAGAGGAGAAGAATGTAAATTTCTAATGAGGTGTGATGTGTGGTGTACGGTTGTAGGCAAGTTTCGCTGTCTCCTTGGGATGGCGTATATTCTCATCCTCTCTGGTCTTGTACTTCCTGAAGTCATGTTGTATGTCATACATGTGATGTGTGTGCTCATATTGAATATAATATTGTAAAGTAGGAGGCTGTTGGTCATTAATTGAAAAGTATATTAGAGTGTGTGGGTTTCGCTTTCAAAAAGTTTATA
Organism: Trichechus manatus latirostris; assembly: GCF_000243295.1. Lineage (NCBI taxonomy): Eukaryota > Metazoa > Chordata > Mammalia > Sirenia > Trichechidae > Trichechus > Trichechus manatus. Next base: position 8,043,831 of record NW_004444039.1, on the reverse strand, counting down.
TTCTCCTGCTAGTGCAGAGGAAACCTGGTAGCGCGGTGGTTAAGTGCTACAGCCGCTAACCAAAAGGTCGGCCGTTCGAATCCACCAGCCGCTCCTTGGAAACCCTGTAGGGCAGTTTCTGGTCTTTGCTATAGGGTCGCTATGAGTTGGAATTGACTCGACGGCAATGGGTTATATATCGTAAAAGAGGGCATATGATCAATACTGTGTCATTTGGAAACGAAATGTTTCCCTTCAGTATTCATACAGCATAACTTACTTTGCTCTTAGAAAATCTACAATATTGAGAGAGTGAATGGATTTCTATCATTTCCTGAAGTTAGGAGATATTTACCTCTTTGTATTTCTTATGTCCCAGAGAAAACAATTTTTTTTAAAATACTTTATTTTTTAGAGCAGATTTAAGTTTACAGAGTCGTTTAGGAAGTACAGTTTCCGTGTGCTCTCTCCTGCACACTGTTTCTCTAGTGTTGACATCTTGCGTTTGTGTGTTATCAATCCTCTTTAAACAGAAATGTGTGGGTATGAAGTGTTCTCTCCCAAGATCTGCCACTCCGCCAGCGAACGGTGACTCACTTTGACCCAGGACGCTTTCACGAGTCTCTTCTAGTCAAGCCTGTTCCACTGCTCCAGGCTGGCAGTTGCAGCCCGTGGTGGTCTCGGACCAGACGGAGGGAGCAGGTGATTCGTTACAATCAAAAATGCTTAGGATAGAAGCATGAAAAGTGCGTTCTCAGCATTAAATAGCGCTTCCTGTACTGATTTTAGTCTCTCCTCGGGCAGCAGAATTTTAATTTTGAAAAAATGTCAACCTTATAGAAAAGGTGCAAGAAAGCAAATTCACATATTTTAAAACTTTGCTGCATTTGCCTTATCATTATATTTGCCTTATCTATATTAGAGTGTGTGGGTTTATTATTTTTTAAGCTGTTGAGAGTAGGTTGCATATATCGTGGCCCTTTCTTTAGCCCTTGATATTTAATGTGCATTTTCTATGAATATAACAAAGTGTAGATACTTTAACGGGCAATGGAGTTTCAAAATTTTGAAGTTAAAGAGGAACCTAAAAGCAAAAACTAAGTAGCTAGCCTTAATTATTATTTGTCAAATTTTGCTGAAATAAATTTTTTTCTTTAAGTTGATCTCTAAAAATAAAACTATTTAAACTTTTTTATTTTTACAAATCTTGAAACACTGCATATAAAATAAAAAGTGTGTAACATGTATGCTTTTTTGTATAATTTATTTTGTTGTTGTTGTTGAGAATACGCACAGCAAAATATACACCAATTCAGCAGTTTCTGCATGTACAAGTAGTGACACTGATTACATTCTTCGTGTTGTACAACATTCCCACCTTCCTTTGCTGAGTTGTTCCTCCCCCATGAACATAAATTCACTGTCCGCCAATGTTCCTAAATAATCTTTCAAGTTGCTGTTGTCAGTTTGATCCCCTATGGATAGTTCTTAAAAGAGCATAATGCTTAAGACAAACATTTTTTACCAGTTAAGCTAAACTGTTATTTGGTTTTAAGAAGACTCTGGGGGATATTTTTGGTTTAAGGTTTAAAGATGATCTTAGGGCAATAGTTTCAGGGGTTCATCCAACCTTCATGGCTCTAGGCTTCCTGGAGACCATGAGCATTTGAAATTCTGTTCTACATTTTCTCCCTTTTAATTAGGATTCTTGTATGGAATCTTTGATCAAAATGAAGCATATATATATAAATATACATAGAGAGAGATTTACCTCAAGGAAATGGCTCACATACATGGTTGTGGAGGCTGGCAAGTGCCGTGTGGGTGGGTCAGATGTCCGTTTGGAGGCTTCTCCTGACTCATGTGGTTGCAGGGCTGATGAGCCCCAAACGGCAGGTCAGGTGGAAGGCTGCTGGCTCACATCCCAAGAACCAGAAGTCGGAGAATGACGAGTAGGATGCAGGATCCAGGGCATGTGAGTTTTACCAGAGCATTTGTATATATTGGATGCAGGCCACACCCCCAAGGAAACGCCTTTTTCAGCTGATTGGCTGCTTACATCAGATCACGTGATTATTACATCATCACGTAACTGCCAAACCACTGAGAATCATGGCACAGCCACGTTGACAGACAAGCTTAAACAGCTTGGCATAATGTTTTCAAGATTCTTACATGTTGTAGCATGTAGTACAACTTAATTCCTTTTTATGGCAGAATAATATTCCATTGTATGTATATACCACATTTGATTATTCATTTGTTGATGGACACTTGGGGTGTTTCTACCTGTTGGCTTTTGTGACTAGTGCTGCAGTGAACGCTGGTGTGCAAGCATCTCTTTGAGTCGCTGCTTTTAGTTCTTTTGGGTATATGCCCTGGAGTGGAATTTCTAGGTCATATGGTAATTTTTGAGGAATTGCCAAACTATTTCCCACAGCAGCTGTACCGTGTTAAATTCCTGCCAGCAAAGGATGAGGGTTCTAATTTCTCCCTATCCTCACCAACACTTGTTATTTTCCAGTTTTTTGATAATAGCCATCCTAGTGGATGTTAAGTGTTTTTTTTTATTGTGGCTTTGGATTGCATTTCCCTGATGACCGAGTGGCAGCTGGCAACAACAACAGCAATGACTAATGGGGTCACCGTTGGTAGGATGATTTGACTTAATGGCAAATAGTGATAACTAATGATGTTAAACATCTTTTCATGCGCTTATTGGTCATTTGCGTCTCTTACTTGGAAAAATGGTTTTTCGAGTCCTTCGCTCATTTTGTGATTGAGTTATTTGTCTTTTTGTTACGGAGCTGTGAGAATTCTTTATATGTTTCAGGTATTAAACCCTTATCAGATAAATGATTTCCAGATATTTTCTCCCATTCTCTAGGTTATCTTTTCACTTTCTTGATAATGTCCTTTGATGCACAGCATAAATGGTATTTGTAAATTGCATTTTCTGAGTCTTTTTTGTTGTAACTTAGAAAGTCATTTAGCATATAGAGATCTTATAAGCAGTAACATTGCTAAACTTTCATACATTCTAGTATCTCTTTGCAGATTATCTTGGAGTTTCTTTATAGACAGTCATACTATTTTCTAATAAAGATTGCTTTTTTCTGATCCTTATGTCTTTTACTTCTTTTGACTGAGAAGTAGAAAACAAATAAGATGCAAAAATGATGGAAAAAAAAGTCCAAACCCATTGCTGCCGAGTCAGTTCCAACTCAAAGTGACCTTAAAGGCAGATGAAACTGCTTCATAGGGTTTCAGCTGTAATCTTTGTGGGAGCAGACTGCCACATTGTTCTCCCATGGACTGGCTGGTGGGCTCGAACTACCGACCTTGCAGTTACCATCCACGCATTTAATCATTGCACCACCAGGGCTTCTTTGCAGAAATGATAGGGTATATATATTTTATAAGTAAATTAGACAGGTTTTTTTGTGTGTGTGTTTTTTAGATTTTGGAAAAAGTAAAATTAAGCTGGCATTCCTAGTGTATTTTTTGTTCTCCTGGGTGCTGCTGCCTTTCCATGCCTGTGTGGTTAGGAGGGGGGAATTAGGTTTGGGGAGGAGTGGACGAGGGCAGCAGTTACTTTATCCCTGGCCTCTAGTTCATATCTGTGCATCTGGAGATGGATTTCTTTCATAGGACCTTGACACACCATCACATTTGGTTAATGTCTCCTTGGTTTATCGGTGCAGCTGTGTATCCAAGAGATTGTGGTAGATGGTAGCTGGCATTCTAGCATTTATGTTTGTTATTAAATGCAGTGAAATGAATGGGGCATGTTGAACCTAGAAGGGTACAGGTAAGTCCTACTGTCCGAGGTCTGCATCTGTGAGGACTCTGGTGTATATGGATCTGTTGAAACCTCTCCTAGAACACAAGGTGAAGTTTCAAAAGAAAAGTGAAAGTTGTAAAAAGTTTAATTGTAAGTTACCTTGTAATTTCTGAGAGGATGTCAGTGATAAAGGCACTCAGGCTTATGTGTGAAGTCTCAGCAGGGAATTTTTATACCTACAAATTAAAGCTGGTTTGTTCAGTCTGTCTAGGAATATAATTATAGCCTGAGATGCTGAGTATGAGAAAAACTTCAATAAGTATCTGGTTATTAGAAAACCACGTATTTCCAGCCCTTGATTCTTTTCTCTTGTGTGTTGGGAGTGAATGCAAGGAGTTTATACACATCAGCTTAATGTGGTTGGCGTTTCCAGAACGGCTCTCATTTAACCAGCTCACTGTGCTCGCCGGCGTGCTCTGTTTCCTCTGGGACAGGAGTCGACTGACGTCCATGGTGGGGCCAACGTCCATGAGCATCCTGGGTGGATAGCCAAGTGTATTAGTTTTCTAGGGCTGCTGTAACAAAATCCCAATGAACTGGGTGACCTATAAGAATAGGAATTTATTGTCTCACAGTTCTGAAGTCCAAATCAGGCTATCAACCATGTTGATCCCTTCTGAGGGCTCTGAGAGAATCTGTTCCATGCCTCTCGTAGCTTCTGGTGGCTCCTGGCAGCCCGTCCATTGTCCCATGACCATCCTTCCCGGCCTGTCGCCATCTCTGCTCTCCATTTTTAGAAGGACACCACTCAGACTGGATTAGGAGGCACCCTGCTCCAGTGTGACCTCATGTTGACCGATAACGTCTCCAGAGACCTTGTATCCAGACAAGTCCTGTTCATAGGCGCCGGGGGTTAGGATTGCAATGTGTCTTTTTTTAAAAAATACTGTTTTAGGGGAAAGTTTATACAGCAAATTAGGTTCCCATTGAACGATTTTTTTTTTTTTTTTTGGCAAATTGTTCCATGACATTGGTTACATTTTCTACAGTGTTGTCAACATTCTCATTATTTCCATTCTGTTTGTTCTGTTTCCATTAATCTAGCTCCCCTGCCCCCTCCTTAACTTCTCATCTTTGTTTTAGGGTAAATGTTGACCGTTTGGTCTCCTATAGTTGATTATTGAAGGGAGCACAGTACTCACAGGTGATATGTTTATTTTATAAGCCAATTTATTATTTAGATGAAAGGTGGCCACTGGGAATGGCTTCAGTTCCAAGTTCAAAGAGAATCTTAGGGCAATAGTCTCAGGGGTTCCTGTAGTCTGTTTTGGTCCAGTAAGTATGGCTTTTCTTTTAGGAATTTGGTTTCGTTCTACATTTTTCTCCCTTTCCGTCCAGGACCTTCTGTTTTGCCCTTGGTCAGAACGGTCAGTAGTGGTAGCTGGGCACCATCTAGTTCATCTGGTCTCAGGCTAGATGAGGGTGTGGTTTCTTCTTTGAGTCTTTGGTTTCCTTCATTCTGTTTTGTTCCAGACAAGTAGAGACCAATAGTTGTATCTTAGATGGCTGCTCGCGAGCCTTTACGACCCCAGACGCTACTCACCAAACTAGGATGTAGAACATTATCAACATGTCTTTTTGGGGGACACAATTCAATTCATAACACCAAGCACTTCCACCCCTCCCAGGTGAGTTGTAAGCTGACTGAGAGTCCGTAGTATTTGTTGTTAAATTATGGAATTTAATTAAATATTATATAAACTAATGAAATATAAATGCACATTCTATGAAAGAATCAGTGAAGGTGATTTCTCAAAGCGTGGTAACCAGATCAGCAGCAGCAGCATATCCCTTGGGAACTTGTTAAAAATGCACATTCTTGGGCTCTAGCCCACACCTACTGACTCAGACACTGAGGGCAAGGCCCAGAAAGCTGGGCTTTAACAAACCCTCCAGAAGACTCTGAAGCACACTGTAGTTTGAGAATCTCTGCACTCAAAATGTTACCGTTTAGGAGGGAGAGAGGGTTGTAAAATGTAAAAGTCTTCTGCCTTCAGGCTGTTTTTCAGAAGCCTTTTAATTTTTTTCTCCTCTTTAAAGAAAGTGAAACCAAAAATTGTTGACATTCCGTCATGGTGTCGTTTATATAGAAAAAAACAAGTCAGAACTCCATTAACAAGGATGAAGGCCTTTGCCTCACATCTCAATATTGCTGAGTAAATGAACTTTTATGTGATGTAAGTTAGCGTAAAGACATGTTAGTTTTTCTGATTCCCTGCTTTAATCTACTTTTTCAACTTCCTGTCCAGGTGCCAAAGCCAGTCCATACGAGAGGAGGGTTGTGCTATGTTGAGTAAATCTTGTAACCAGGGCTTATAGGCATCTGGTATGTGCTGAAGAGTTGGTCAATCCAACATCTGTTTTGAGACATACTATTTCATTTAATTCTTATCACAACTCTTTGTGGTAGGTACCTGTTATGAGTTGAATTGGGTTCCCCAAAGAGGTGTGTTGAAGTCCTAACCCCTTGTACCTGTGACAGTGACCTGGTTTGGAAATAGGATCTTTGCAGATGTTACCGTTAACATGAGATCATACTGGAGTAGGATGGGTCCCAGTCCAATCTCTGAGTGGTGGCCCATAAAAGGGAAGGAAGCCCAGTCCAACCAGGCAGAAGATCACAGATTTTGAAAGTTGCCATCTACTGATGAAAGATAGTCTGTAGCACTTTGTCAAGTCTTTGAAACTTGGAATGTATCGCTTTCAAAATAGGAAGTGTATTGCCTATCTAAGTGTCTCATTTTTCAAGTTTGTAAGTTTTAGTGGTGATTTTAACACTGAGTGTGGTTTTTTGTTTTGGTTGTTGTTCATTTTGTTTTTGTTTTTACTATGAAGACAGTTTAAGGAAAAGCTAAATTCTGTTAAAACATTTGAGGCATTTTTTTTTATTATTGTAATTAAATGAAGTTTACATTTCAAGTTAGTCTCCCATACAAAATTTTTATACATACATTGTTATGAGACCCTAATTGAGGCATATTTCTTTTAAAAAAAAAAAAAAGAGAGAAAGAGACACTAGGGAAGATGAGCAAGTTATATTGTATCTGCAAAGCAAGGAATGCCTGGGGCTACCAAAAATTTAGAGAGAGAGAAGAAAGGACCTTCCTCAAGAAAACATGGCCTTGCTGACACCCTGGATTCAGACTTCTGGCCCCCATAACTGTGAGACAATAAATTTCTGTTGTTTAAAGCTACCCAGTTTGTGGTGCTTTGTTATGGATGCCCTAGAAAACTAATACAGTACCCATTTTACAGATGAAGCAGGTCGAGTTTGGAGAATGTACAGCGGATAAATGACACAACCAAAATTTAAACCTAGGTGGGCTGCGTGTCGTCTGGGTGTAGCCTCGTCTAAACGTCGGTGAGCAGAAGTAGGTATGCTGACGTAGAATAACTTGTGTCTTGAGTGTGCAGAAAAGGAAGTGGTTTAGTAGATGTGGTGAGACCCTGTAATATGCAGCTCATGCCCCAATTCTTCTGTAATAATGAGTGAGGTGTACAGTCTGTCTTTTTCTGAATCACACGGAGGCTTAGTTTCTTTATGTTTCCTCTTGCACTGAGAATCAAACTAAAAAGCAAGTAAGATGCTTTCAGGTATTTAAAGTTTCCCCAGAAAGTCAAGATGTTTGATTTGAGATTCAAATGTCCTTGACTTTACTTTCTTTAATATAATTAGATCATAGTTCATGGAGCCAGCCTCTTTGTAATCCAGGTGAGAGCAAGCCAGATTCTTAATGGGTTTTAGGAGGGTAATATATTTGGGTAGCAGAACAGATTTCATCCTTCAAAGAGCAATTAAAGCTTCTTTGATGATTTAGAATTACATATATTAAGTCCTAACCAATTAAAAAGTGTGTTGTAAAAAACTGCTAACTACAGGTTTTCGTGTTATAAGGAGAAAACAAACTTACAGGGCTTGAAATGCAAGCAGTCCTGTAATCCATCAAGTGAATTACGCAGCCAGTAGTCCAAGCCTGCCTTCAGCTGTATTTGACATATGGCCCCCTGTGCAACCGGCTCCTGAAAACTCAGCCGAGTCTAAACCTGTTGTTTCATCCACTGATACTTTATTGTTTTCAGCGTATGTGTTGTGTACTTCTTTTGTTAAATTTATTCCTGAGTATATGATTGTTTTTGATGCTATTGTAAATGTAATTGTTTTCTTATTTCATTTTTAGATTATTCATTGCTAAACCCCATTGCTGTGGAGTCTATTCTGATGCATACAGACTCTATAGGACAGAGTAGAACTGCCCCATAGGGTTTTCCAGGCTGTACACTTTACAAAAGCAGACTGCCAAATCTTTCTCTTGCCGAGTGGCTGGTGAGTTCGAACCACGGACCTTTTGGTTAGCAGCCGAGTGCTCAAGCACTGTGCCACCAGGGCTCCTGTCTGGTCAGGGGAGATGGGAGTTCTCACTTTCCTCTCCCGGTTGTTGTGTGCCCCAGGTTGGTTTCGACTCGTAGCAACCCCACGTGACAGTTCAGAACTACTCTGTAGGGTGAAGATCAGGCTGTAATCTTTACAGGAGCAGACCGCCGAGTCTTTCTTCCATGGAGCCGCTGGGTGGGTTCTAATCTCCAACCTTTGATTAGCAGCCGGGTGCTTAACCGTTGCGCCACTAGGGCTCCTTTAACTCTGCTAGCGCCTCTTGAAAGAACGGGAACAGTGGAGGGACAGAGCGCACACTATCCGTGGTTCGTTTTTTACCCCTAGTTCAGTTAAATCTTTATGTTCACTCACAGTATTTTCCTCCTACATGGCAAATCTGTTAAACAGTAATTCTTTCTCCATAACAATTATCATGCTGTAATCCCTGGTTACTCAAAGTGTGGTCTGTGGACCAGCAGGATCAGTATCTTCTGGAAGCTTGTTAGAAATGCCCCAACGCAGACCTAATACAATCTGCATTTTGACAAGATTCCCGAGGGATTTGTAAAGATAGTCGAGTTTTCAAAGCACTACTTTCATTGGTGATGGTAGCGGAACTCTAATCTTTTTACACAAAATTTCCTACAGTGAATTTCTTCTCTGTTCAGGGTAATACCCAATTGCTCTAGGCAGAATATAGGACTTTCTGGCTGGGCCACTTACTGGCTACATTATCTTCTTTTCCCTTCAGCTTCTGCATTTTAAATGAAGATGATACCTTAGCGTTGGAAGGTTGAAGGGGTGAATGTACGCAGAGTTCTTAGAACAGTGCGGGGCACACTAAGTGCTCGGTCATGTTGACTTTTATTGTTAGCATTATTAATTATTGGAGTTTCTGGGTAGTGCAAATCTTCAACACGCTCGTGGCTAACCAAAAGGTTTGCGGTTCAAGTCCACCCATAGGGGCCTTGGAAGAAAAGCCTGGTGACCTACTTCCAAAAAATCAGCCACTGAAAACCCTGTGGAACACAGTTCTCCTCTGCACACACGGGGTTGCCATGAGTCAGACCTGACTCGATGGCAACCAGCTTTTTGGGTTGTTATGTTTTATTAATTATTATCTCCACCACCTCTCCTGCGACCAAACCAAACAGCAGTTCCTTTGTCTCGTAAAATGCCTGCTGCGTAAGTGGGTAATGAATGCAGCAGTTGTTTGATAAGAAGCAGTTCTCACCGTAAGTAGGGACATCATACCAGCCCATCAGGTGATTCACCCAAATTGTCTGTTTATAGATGTCTTTAAACCCCTCTCTGAAACAAACAAAAACTATAACAAAAATGTTTTAAAAGCTGAGAGGAGGAAAAGTATCCGCAACCTGTCCATTTTTGCCTTGTCTGTCCACCCTGAAGATGCTCGAGATCCATGCATTAGTCTGGGTTTCTTTGCTTAATAGACATCATTGGATCCTTAGCAGGAAAGCTCTGGTAGTGCTGCCCAGGACAGCTAGTATGAACTTGTATTACAACTGGAAATCCAGAAGCCTGGGCTCTGGGCATTGCTGTGTGCTGCCTTGCTGCCTTGGGCCAGTGACATGATGTGAAATGAGGTTAGTCTCAATTGCTGGTGTTCTCTGAGCTTGTGAGTGTATGTAGCATCCCAGTACATTGGAGTAGAGCCTCTGAGAGCCTCTGTTTCCATTTCCAATGGTTTGACTCCCAAACTCCAAAGTGAAGAAGGTTGTGTTCAGTGATGGCGAGAGAGTTGCAGAATAATGAACTTGACGTGAATTGATCTTGAGGAGCTGTTGTGAAGAGAAACAAATGACGTGTGGCTTCGCTTTTGTTGTTGTGTTACAGTGCAGTGTATCGTCACTGCTGTGCTGAATATTGGATTTCAGACATCCTAAAGCATCTGTTGCTGAGATACGCACCGGAGTGTCTTATGTCGTCCTTCCAGGAAAGTTTGTTTACAGATGACTTCTGTTGTTTCAGTGTTGTTAATATGTAGCAGATACAGGGTGGGGAGGGGCAGGGGAGGCATCCGGGTGCGCCTCAGAGTGTTTCCAAGTTTTCAATTTGTTGCTCTTTAGATTTTTATTCTGTTGGAGCCAGTGATGGAGATTTCAGGAAGAACATTTATGCCAGTTTCCTCGCATAGCAATTGCATATATATTGGCGGTAAATGACTCTTGTCTTTATCGTCCTGGGGTTTTGACATGCCAGGCTATAACATTTTATGAGATTGCTTGGCTAAATTGAGCTGGTTTTGCAGAATGAGTAAATAAAAATTAACTGAGCAGATCACACGTATAGTAGCCCTGCCTTTTCTTTGCTGGGTGAAGATACTACTTCCAAAGGAGTGAAATTCTAAAGACAGACTTTCAGTTCCAAGATGATGATTCAAGGACAGCCTCTACATATGGCAAGAGAACTTTCAGAAGTACGGCATTGAATCCATTAAAGCTCGGAAAACCGAGAGACTAGTTTCTGACATTTTAGTGAGATTTAGTTGCCGACTTTCTGGAGAGAAAGGGTATTTAAAAGTTAATGTTTCTTCTTCATAGACAAATCCAGACTCCCTGAGAGACCGAATTACCAGGCTGAGGGCTGCGGGCCCTGGTCTCGGGGAACATCTAGCTCAGTTGGCATAACCTAGTTTATAAAGAAAATGTTCTACATCCTACTTTGCTGAGTAGCATCTGGGGTCTTAAAAGCCTGTGTGTGGCCATCTAAGATACTCCACTGGTCTCACCCCTTTGGGAGCAAAGGAGAATGAAGAAAACTAAAGATACATGAGAAAGATTAGTCCTAAGCACTAATGGACCACAACTACCAGTCTCCACCAGACTGAGTCCAGCACAGCTAGATGGTGCCCAGCTACCACCACTGACTGCTCCGACGTGGATCACAATAGATGATCCTGGACAGACAGAGCTGGAGAAAAATGTTGAACAAAATTCTAACTCCCAAAAAAAAGACCAGACTTACTGGCCTGACAGAGACTGGAGAAACCCTGAGAGTATGGCCCCCGGACACCCTTTTAGCTCAATACTGAAGTCACTCTTGAGGTTTACACTGCAGCCAAAGATTAGACAGGCCCATAAGACAAAATGAGACTAAATGGGCACACCAGCGCAGGAGCAAGGACGAGAAGGCAGGAGGGGACAGGAAAGCTGGTAACGGGGAACCCAAGGCTAAGAAGGGGAGAGTGTTGACACATCATGTAGTTGGCAACCAATGTCACAAAACAATATGTGTGTTAATTGTTGAATGAGAAACTAATTTGCTCTGTAAACCTTCATCTAAAACACACACACACACACAAAAAAAAAGAAAGAAAAGTTAATGCTTCTGTATTCTTTGAGTAAAGCTTGTTTTTGATCAAGTCATAACATGAGCATATGTTTCAAGGCTGCCATAACGTAATAAGCCCTATTCTTCTTTAAACCAGTTGCCATCAAGTCAACTCTTGACTCAAGATGACCCCATATATGTCAGAGTAGAACTGTTCTCCACAGGTTTTTCAGTGGCTGTTTTTTCAGAATTAGATTGCCAGACCTTTCCTCCGAGGTGCCTCTAGGTGGACTCAAACCTCCAGCCTTTCAGCAATGCAAATGGTTAATACTCTCTGCTGCTAACAGAAAGATTGGAGGTTCAAGTCCACCTAGAGATACCTTGGAAGAAAGTCCTGGCAGTCTGCTTCCAAAAAATGAGCCGTTGAAAATGCCAGGTATGTTGGAGTTGTACTCTGACACAGATGGGGTCGCTATGAGTTGGAATCTACTTGATGACAACTGGGGTTCTTCATTAGGCAGGAGCTGACTAGCTAATCCTCCTGTCGTTCCAGACCAGTGTGTGTTCTGTCTTCATGAAATCCTTCATGATTTCCTCTGCTGCGAGAAATATCTTTACCGTCTAAACTCCAGAAACACTCCATATTTCTCTTATTACGTTTATCAAATTTTATGTTGTTTTACCTTTTTTGGGGCCCTGGTGGCACAATGGGTAAACGTTAGGCTGCTAACCAAAAGGTCGACAGTTCGAATCCACCAGCTGCTCCTTGGAAACCCTCTGGGGCAGTTCTGCTCTGTCCTGTAGGGTCACTATGAGTTGGAATCAACTCGATGGCAATGGGTTTGTTTTACCTTTTTCATTACAATTCCTTCATTTATTAAACTCAGTCATTCAGCAGGTCTTTGTTGAGCACCTACTGTGTGTCAAGTACTGTGCTTCCTAATTGGATTGTAATCGCATTAAAAGCAGGCTAGGTTCTTGTCCATTCCTGTATTGCATAACCAGTAGTGGAATGAATAGCGGTGCTTGAGGTGCAGATGTCCATTTTGAGAATTCTATAATTGCACGTATCAAAAGCCCACGTACATCATCCCAGTGCCCCATTTTAAAGACAGCTTTGCTTTCCCATAATTATATGAAGAGGTCGCTTGTCACTGTTTCACAAACAGCACAGTTAGACGACTGTGTGTTCAGGACTATGAGATTGTTACATTGTTACGTTGCTGACTTTCATGATGTTTTTGACTTCTGTGAGCCTCATCTGTAAACTCGGGTAATGGTAACCGCATTATAGGATTGTTGTGGCGTTGTTAGGCGCCGTCGAGTCAATTTTTGTCTTATAGCAACTCCGTGTGACTGAGTAGGACTGCCCCATATGGTTTTCTTGGCTATAATGTTTATGGGAGCAGATTGCCAGGTGTTTCTCCTGCGGAGCCACTGGGTGGGTTCGAACTGCCAACCTTTCAGTTAGTAGCCAAGCACTTAACCATTGCGTCCCCAGTGCTCTTTACAGGATTACTGTGATAAATTGAAAGAATGCAAGAATTTGTTTAAAATACCTTACATCAGGCCTGACCCATAATACCTGCAACTTCCTCTGTCTCCTTTTTCTGCTTTCAGCGTTGCTTGGGACTGTTCGGCATAGAGTGGTGCATAATATCTCCAGAGACGTTAGGGGTGTGTGTGTGTGTGTGTGTGTGTGTCAGATACATTACTTATGGTTTAGGACAGTGGAGGGGCTGCTCAGCGCTCTCTCCCTGTCATGGCTGCTGAACTGTCCTAACAGTGTCAAGTTAATGGGATTTTAGACTGTTGGTGGTGAGTTAGTGATGGGAGTTCCTTTGGTTGTGTTCTGAGTAGGTGATATCAGCCGCTTCTCTCTCCTTTTGTGTCTCTGGTTTCAAGTGATTGCCATGTCTAATCTACCTGAAGTGTTTTACCTTTGGTTGCAGCTAGTCTGAGTAAAGAAGTCGAGAAGACCCTTGCCGTTTCTAGCAGTTTACATCTGCTCGTATTTTTACATAAGTGATTTGACGTCACTATTAATCATCCATCTTTCTTGGAGTTGGTCAGTGTGTGGGGCCGCCTTTGCGATATTCTCACTGGGGGAAATGTCTTTATGTTTTCATTAAAAAACAGCCTCTGTGCACAGTCAGCCCACGCTGAAAGGAGGGAGGGAGAGGAGGGTGTAAAGGGTAGGCGATACTGTGGTTTTAAAATCTTTTTTAGGTCAGTTAAGCCATCGTATTTTATCTTCACTGAAGAATCTGGTTGGAAATGAGCAATTGATCATTCTGAAGGCCTCGTTTACACTGATCAGGTGTAGTATACAGTCGGTTTTTCGATTTTGAAAGTAACTAGTGTTTTGGTATATATCTGTACAAATTTAAGACTGTCTTTTGTCTGTAAGGCACAGTCTTATTAGACTGTCGAGAGTAACCTTTCTTCCCTCTCTTACAGACAGGGAGAGAGAGCTGAATTTCCAGAGAATTGAAATTGTCTCTCCGTTTTTTGGGAGAGAGGATGTTGCTTTGAGGTTCAGGGAGCTGTGAGGGCGGTGGTTCTCGACACTGGCAGCCTGTTCGAAATGCTTGGGAAACCTTAAAGATACGCTCTGCCCAGGGCCAGCCCCAGAGTTTCTGAGCTTCTGGTCACCTGGTGAGGACAGGACCGTCCAGGAGACATTACCTTTCTCTGCACCGAGCCCCTTGCACAGGTGGGGCCGCGGCCTGAGGAGTGTGATGCCTGGGTCTCCCTGCTCCCTGCGCTCACCCGCCCCGGCAGAGTCGGAGCTGAGGCAGGGCTCCGAGGGACTGACTTTCCCTCACGGATCCCCTGGGGGCTGGTTCAGGGTTTTCTCTTCCCTTCTCAAATTGAGCTGTGATTAACAGGAGAAGAGAGGGTTAAACGGGAACTATCTCTTCTCACAAAACCCAAACCAAACCTGTTGTGGTCCAGTGAATTCTGACTCATAGCAACCCTATGGGACAGAGTAGAACTGCCCCATAGGGCTTCCAGGGAGCAGCTGTGGATTCAAGCTGCCGACCTTTGGGTTAGCAGCTGAGCTCTTAACAACTGCGCCACCAGGGCTCCTCTCTCTTCTGAAGAAGATAAGTATTTCTTCAGAATCTGATTGTGGTATTTATTCAGGACAGTGACCAATTTTTAAAAAAATTATATTACGAAAGCATTAAAATATTGATTGTAGAGAGTTTGAGAACCAGAGAAAAGCACAGACAAGAAAAAAAGATCTCTGCAGTCCCACCCCCGAGAGAGAGAACCACTATTGACAGACGTTTTGGTCTTTTTGTGTCCCCCCGTCCCCCTCCGAGGAGCCCTGGTGGTACAGTGGTTAAAGCGCTCGACTGGTAACCAAAACGTTGGTGGTTTGAACCCACCAGCTGCTCCGACGCAGAAAGGTGTGGCAGTCTGCTTCCATAAAGATTACAGCCTCGGAAACCCCATGGGGCAGTTCTGCTCTGTTCTATAGGATCACTATGAGTCAGAATCGACTCAGTGGCAACAGGGTTTCCCCCCACCCCACCCCAGGTAAATGCTGAAAATAATAAAGATAGCTAATCTAAACGTTCATTGATTGACTGTTTATTTTGGACTGGCATGTGAAGTTGCAGTTGCCCTAACAGTGACGAGAAGCCTGAACTCAGGAGTGAAGGGGCCCATTCAGCACTGCAGCTAATAAGTCAGTGCAAGACCCAGTCTGGCTGCACGGTGAGGAGTCCTAATCCCTGTGACACCCACGTGTTTACATGCTTTTATTGTTGATGAAAACTGGGTCTCAGTAAGTGGCCAGATTTATGACATGCTGTTATTGCAACAGTGTATTTTTTTTTGATCTTTTAATTATAACATGATAGAGGTGGTCTGTCTTTATGGTAGGAGTCTCTGGGTGGTACAAACAGTTGATTTGTTCATCTGCTAACTGAAAAGTTGGAAGTTCAAGTCCACAGAGGTGCCTTGGAAGAAAGTCCTGGAGATCTACTTCTGAAAACTCAGCCATTGAAAACCCTACAGAGTATAGTTCTACTCTGACACACGTGGGGTCGCCAGGAGTCAAGTTGACTCTGTGGCAACTTGTACCGGTGTGTTTATGATACCAGAATGTTACCTGCCAGAATATTTGATTTGACTTTCTAGCTATGGAAGCATTTAGTGCTGGGAGAGTTCTAAGTTCTTAAATTAGGAACGGGATGGTGTTCAGCTGCTCTTGTCTCTGTGTGAGCAGCTGGCTCAGGTTTCTCCCTTGCCCACCTACAGGGGAGTGCCGCCATCCTGGACCCTCTGCTCTGACCCCACCAGGGTTACTTTAGGATCTGAAGAAAGCCAACACCCTCTGGCCTTTAGGCAGTGGTGCCTGAGACCAAAATATGGCTGCTCTTGTAATTATGAAGAAGGTGCCCTGGGTTTTATAATAGTGCTTTTATTCTTTCCTATTTATATGCTTGTTTCTCCCACTCTTTAAAAAAAAGAGTAATGCAAGTTGACCCTAAATGACACAGTTTAGATGGAATTGAGTTATAAAAGGCAGTTCTCTGTATTTATAAGAGAGCATCGGACTCTCAGTCCTGTGTTTCCATAGTTACATTGCATTGTCGTTAGGGATAGATGTGAAAGGCACTCCAGGAACTGAGCAACATGAATGGGGTTCTGCAGCCACGGAGCCATGAGGAGCTAGGCAAGCAGGTTGAACGAGTTGAAATTTCCCACTGGAAGAAAGGCGTTTCTAATGCTTTGTGTCTGAGAGAAAAATGGATCGAGGAAACTTGGACTGTCGCTTCTGTGTTGAGAGAGAATATTTTACCAATACCTGGAAACGTAACTTGCTAAAGTTGTTCTTTTTGGAAATGTACACAGTTTGTTTTTTTTCATTCCAAGAAATCAGTAAATTAAAAAAAAATTTTTTTTTAATTGATGATTTAATCATTCCGATTTTCTACTCCTTTCTTGCTCCCATTCACTTAATTATTTTCTTTTTTCAAAGAATATTGGAGACTTTAGGCTGAGTGTATATTTTGCTTGGTCCAGACTTTTTATTATTTTTTTTCCGCTTCAATTGTATTCTTCTTTTTTTTTTTTTTTTGATGAACATCAGGTATGGTGCCTTTTGAGCTGGATTACTTGAAATGTGAGAACTAGAGTGGGAGAGGAGCGAGGGAAGGTACATGGTCCAAAAACTCCAGCAAGGATTGAAGGTTTATTGGTGGTGGTGTGATGGTTTCAACAATAAAACCAGGCAGTATAAAATGGTCCACATTTTAAAAATTTTTGTTTTGTTTTCTAAATTTGATCTGAAGAAGAGCAGAATCAAGATTTGATATAAAAATTTCAAATAGTGATTAAAAGTCTCCACTGTAGAGTTTTTACAGATTGGACATCGGCTATGGGTATATTGTCTTTATCCCACTCCGCGTTGGACCAGTATAAATACATAGATGACTACTCCTGGAACTGGTAATTGATGCCCACTGGTGTGGCTCTCAGTAAAGTTTGTAGTTTGTAGATTAGCTTGTGCTGCTTTCTGGGGATGACTCTCTTCCTGTTGGGGTGTCAGTGTTCTTGTTGTGTTCTTGCTGTCAGGCGCCATTGAGTCGGTTCCGACTCATAGCGACCCCGTGTGCAACAGAACGAAACACTGCCCAGTCCTGTGCCATCCTCACAATCTTGGCTATGCCTGAGCCCATTGTTGCAGCCACTGTGTCAGTCCATCTCGTTGAGGGTTTTCCTCTCTTTCACTGACCCTCTACTTTACCAAGCATGATGTCCTTCTCCAGGGACTGGTCCCTCCAGATAACATGTCCAAAGTATGTAAGATGTAGTCTCGCCATCCTTGCTTCTAAGGAGCATTCTGGCTGTACTGCTTCCAAGACAGTTATGTTTGTTCTTGTGGCTGTCCATGGTACGTATATTCAATATTCTTCGCCAACACCACGATTCAAAAGCGTCAGTTCTTTTTCAGTGTTTCTTATATGCTGTGTTCTTATATGCTATATATATGCTGTGTATGGAGCCCTGGTGGTACAGTGGTTAAGAGCTCAGTTGCTAACCTAAAGGTCCGGAGTTCAAATCCACCAGCCGCTCCTTAGAAACCCTATGGGGCAGTTCTGCTCTGTCCTGTGGGGTCTCTATGAGTCGGAATCGACTTGACAGCACCTAACGACAACAGCCACATGCCGTGTATATGCCTTATAGGCTGTATTCTTACATGCCATGCATGAGAACACAGACAACATTGAAGACATTCTTGAACTTGAAGCAGAATGTCATTAACTTTTAGACCATTAGTGAAGTTTTACTGTTCATAAAGTTCCATTATTACTATCCATTGATTGTAATTTCTTTAAAACAACAAAAAACAAAACTGCTTTGTAGGAGAATAATTATTCTAATTCACAAGAAAACAGAATGTATTTTCAGATTTTTTTTTAAGCTCCCTTCCTCATAAAAGAAGGTGTCATTTGTTATCCATGTCATCAAGTTAAAGGGACACGTTAATAAAATAAAATACAATGTCAAACGGTAAAAAGTGAGATTGGAAAGGCCGACTGAATTGCTGTCTTAAGGAGGAGTATAAATTTCTTCTGTTCCCTTATTTCTGTGATTAATTTGGGGGTCTGTCGGCTCTCGATCAATAGCAGATCTCTTCATCTTTTCACAGTTCACATAAAACATATTACAAACAGGTTTTCATTTTCTGAGCTACGGTCTCATTATTGTGGTTCCGTTCGTTCTTTCAAATTTCTGTCTTTTTTTAAAAGCAGTCCTCCCCCTCGCCAGTTGTCATCAGCTTTCCCGTCTTCCGTTGTCCTTGCCTCACAGGGATTGAGACCAGAGGTGGTTTTTGGGGGCCTCCTTGTCTTGAGTTGGAAGTCATTGTGTATGGCATTAGTCTACTGCGGGAAAAGCAGCACTACAGATACAAGTTTTCATTGTGGAATTGATAGACTGGCTTTCTGTGCATGAAACTCTTACTCAGGCCACGTTTCCTCCTGCTATGAACACCAACCAAATACTCAGAGGGGAACACGTTCATGAGAAAAGGTGTGTTCCATACTAGAGTTCCTCGTTATGACAAGTGATGGCTTTAGGAATTTTCATCCCAGGATAGGGGTTCTGATATTCATTGCTGTTATTAGTAATACAGATGAAATGGTTACTTTTTAAAGAAACAAAATCTGCCATGAAATTTAACTCCTAAGTGGAGGTGCTGGGATATGAACCCAGGTCTGTTCTGACCTAAAGCCAGGAGACTTTGCTCTGAGCTACTTTGCCTTTGGTCTCTATTGGTGGGTTGAAAGGTCACCTCTGGAAAGACACTGCAGTATTTAAGCAGGGTGGTTGGAAGTGTCTGCTGGGCTTTGGGGCTGTGTGCTCACTGACTCAAGCCATGTCTGCGTTTTTGCTGACCCCATGTCATCTGCATACATGTTTCATGTTTTGTGGCACACATGTTGACATTTTAAGGATGTTTCTAGACCATTACCACCTTTTACCTTATACCTCTTGATGGACATGCAGTGTTAACTAATCGTGTTATTCATAATAATTCATATTTATATGCATGTTCACAAATATTTATATTATTCGTAATACATTTATATAGGTAAGAAATTGTTTTATGTCCATAATCATTTAATCCTCACAACACCCTATTAAACCCATTTCCTAAATGAAGAAACTAAGGCTCAGCGGTATAATTTGCCAAAGTCACCCAGCTAAAGGAGCCCTGGTGGCGCCATGGTTAAAGAGCTCGGCTGCTAACCAAAAAGTCAGCAGTTCGAATCCACCAGCTGTTCCTTGGAAACCCTGTGGGGCAGGTCTTTCTTACTCAGGCCCAGGCATTCTGGACCCCAGTCTGCGTGCTAACCACTCTTCCTCCAAGCCTTCTGTCCCGTGCCGGCTGTCCTGTGTCTTCTCTACTCCTGAAATTTCTAACAGAGAACACAGTTGGAACGTACGCTTTTGTTGAGAGAGGAGATTGCTGTCCAGTAAATCTTTTACCGATGCTGTAAAATCGTGTGACACACTTTCACGAGTTTCCGTTGTTCCGAGCACTGGACAGCTCTTAAGTTCATCCTCTCCCATCATGTCATTTATTACAGAGGAACCTCAGGCCCAGAAAGGTTCAGTGACCTGCCCAAGGTTGCAAAGCTTATCTTCTTTTAATTAAAGTAATAATGATATAGTGGAGAGAGATACTGTCATCTGACTATTAATCTTTTTTTTTTTCCCAGTTAAGAGAAGCTTTTTGCGTGACCTTGCCCAAATAAAAAACTTGCGCTTATTCTCTGCTTTGATCTACTGGGGTTTCCTGGGGCTGGCAAAGATTTTGGAAAGGTATGATTCCAGAACTGGAGAAATAATTTGACAAAATTAGGGAGAATCTTCATGGGATGGTTTGTGCTACTCGCGAGTGGTTTTCTTCTCTTTCCACTCTCACCGACGTCCTCCCTGCTTCAGCGTTTACTCCAGGATCTGCGGAGAGGCACCCGGCCTGTATACCAGCTACCAGAGCTGGCAGTGTGGTGCGTAGCTTTTCTGGAGTCTGTGCGGCGGTGCTCTGCTGTGGTGGGGCAGAGGGAGCACAAGCAGACTGTGTAGGTGAGAGTTGTGGTGTATACAGATCGGTGGGTCAGGAGACCGCTCAGTGCCGGAATGTTGGAATGTAAAGCAAGTTTATAAATAACCCCAAAATAGATTCAGAGGCAAGATGGAGAAGCTCATGAGGATGTTCCTTGTTTTTAAAAAGATCTAAAGCCCTTCTGAGACTAGTCAGAGATTGTAAAAAATGGATGTGTTAGGTTCCAGCGTTGCTAAATGATTGTTTATTCAGCCAACAATGCTTTATTCTGGCTGAGTCTGATGTGTAATTGCATCTGTTATATGAACCATTTGGTGATACTATTCACCCGTGTACAACGCATTCAAGCATACAAAAGTTATTGTATTTATACAGTTCTCAGGTAGTTTTAAAAATGTAAACTTGGTACCAAGTACAGATTTAAGGTTTTAACCATGTATGCCATGGCCCCATTTTCTGGGGGAAACATACAGATATGTGTGTATAGAACATGTCACTGGTTCTCAGTCTTGAGCATCCATGACAGTCACCTGCAGGGCTTGTTAAAAACACAGATCGCTGGGTCCCATCCCTTGAGTTTCTTATTCAGTAGGTCTGAGGTGGGGCCTGAGAATTTGCTTTCTAACAAGCGTCTAGTGATGCTTCTTCTGGGGACCACAGTTTGAGAACCATTGTGGAGACAGAAACATAAAAAATAAGTTTAGAAGGATGATTCACCATAATAGTAATAGTCATTATCTTTGGGTAATGAGATTACAGGGCTTTTTATTTTTCCTTCACCTTCTTCTCAGTGCCCTCCTGCGATGATTATTACTGTGATCATCAGAAGGAACAGCATTAATCCCGTTTCTCAGGCTCTCCTTCCTATACTCTCATGAGCACATAGAGTCTCCTTTGTCCTCAATTGCCCAGCTTTATAATGCCACCATGATAAAAACAAAGCTTCAAGAATGGAGTGTTTTGTGTCCTTTATTCTTATTTTGTCACTCCAAGATGTGAGCTTTGAGAAGGGCATGTTTGTCACGTTGAGTTCTTACCTGAACTCATGGTAAGTGTTTGATATATACTCGACATCTCAATTAGCTAGAATATCGGATTCTTTTATACAACACCATTTCTCTTAAGACTTCATAGAATCCTATTTCATGAATACAAACTGTATTTGATATCCCTTTGGAAGAGAAGTCTCTTAAAAATCTGAAAGAGATGTAAAGCATTTGTCTAAGGTAACAAAGCAAGTCAAGAGCAAAATGATAATCCAACGCTCTTGGCCTCAGAATCAGCCAGCCAACCGGCAAACAATCAAAGAAAAATCTCTAGCCCTAGAAACTGCACGTAAACCTGTAGAAGGCGTGTCATCGTTAGGCCCTTACAGGTTTAGGAGTAATTTGTGTACAACACCAAACAAAACAAAGCCTCAAGAATGAAAACTTTTCCCGTCGAAGTACAAAGATAACATGCACCTATATGTATTTCAGTATTTGAGGAAGGCCATCTCTCAGTTGAAAATAAGCTTGGATGTTGGCTAGTTGAGAAAGCACAGAACTTACAGAATCCAGAGAACTAGTTTCTGGATGTGATTCTATCAAATTTTAGACAAATTACTGAACCCCTCGGATTAAGCCCCAGTCTGTATATGGTCATTTTGGCCCTGGGGGTGCCTTGGCTTCTCACAGCGAGCAGGTGAGCTAGCCTGTGAGGAAGCTGGTTGACCAGTCACCGACTTCAACCCCAGGTGACCCCACGTGTGTCAGAGCAGAATTGTGCCCATAGGGTTTTCGCTAGCTCATTTTTCCTAAGTAGATTGCCAGCCCTTTCTTGGAGGCATGTCTGGGTGGACTCAGATCTCCAGTTAGCAGCCAAGTGAGTTAACCGTTTACACCACCCGGGGACTCCCGGAAAGCTGGTCAGAAGCACGTTAAACCCTCTAGGCTCTCAGGTAGTGCTGTGATCTAAGCAGTGAGGTCCCCGTCGGCCTTTTCCTTTTCCCGGCCCTGCCGTCTGTTGTGGAAACGTGCTTCCCTTACGACCCTTCTGCTGCAGTACAGGTTGTGGCAGAATTTGGCCAACCAGACTCTTCTTGTCCACTTCTGTCAGGCCCAGTCAGTTCGGCAGTAACACTTAGTAGCCTTTGTATGAACCCTGAGGTCAGACCACTTTGGGGAAGGCGGGATAATTTTTGAACACTGTTTTTCTCCTGTTAACACCAAGTTCCTTTTCTGTTATGATGTCTCCAGGAAGTTAAAGTAGTTACTGTCTCTGTGGAAATCCACCAATCTGCCGTATAAAAAATGATCTCCCACCTGAGGAGTTTGTTGGTCACTTCATTGTTTACGGCCTGTATTAGGAAGCTGAGGAGTTAGGCCTTTGTGATTTCGTCCTTATAAATTGTTAGGGCACTTCACAGTTCCAGCTCAGCTGAGACGTAGTACATCTACTTGCTAAGTAAATACTTCATAATGGTTGGATGTATAGTGTTGAAAAATTCAACATAAATTGTGACTTTTTAAAGGAAATGGGGTGATTTTGCTCTGTTCTCTAGTCCCCATAGCACCTGGCCTAGCTCTGGGCACCTGTCAAATCATTTTATCCTTCAAAAGGCAAAAGGATAATACACTTAACAAATGGTATCTTTTTTATAAGTGTCGCAGGCGGGCCGTAACCCCATTTTTAGTTCCTTTTCTTTGACTTGAGGTTTTAGTGAGTCTCACGTAACAGTTGCCCTGCCCGTCAGCTGTCCTTCCGCTGTGTGTCTCTGAACTGCTGAAGTGGCGGTGGGGATTACAGTTGTCCTGAGGTCTGGCTAAGGCACGCATGTGGGGCACTTCATTCCTGCTAGAGAAGGGGTCAGAGAGGTAAGACCAGGGCACTGAAATATGAATGTGAAATATTTACAGTGTCTGTGATCTTACTTCACATTCTTCCTCAACGTTTCTGTTAATACACCGGTCTTTCTGAGTTCACGTTTTTGTTATTTGCGTGATCCAAATTACTCTGAGAAGCTTCAGACCCAGCGTGACCTCTATTATGTGTTTTCGATAACTTCCTTTGAAACATTGTAACTTTTCGGATGGTTATCTTATGATGACATTTAACACACATGCCCTTCCTCGGAGTGGGGAAATACGATTTCTTGCTTTGTGGTGTTCTGACATTGGGATTATCTTGAACAGCATGACAGAGCACAGCAAAGCCAAGGTGTGTCAGGCTTTCTGCTCCTTTGTAGCCTGCTTGTGGAGTCTCTGGGCCATGCAGACGTTGACTGCTAGCTGAAAGGCTAGAGGTTCAAACCCACCTAGAGGTGCCTCGGAAGAAAGGCCTGGCAGTCGGCTTCCAAAAAGTCACAGCCTTGAAAACCCTACAGAGCCGTTCTGCTCTGCACACGTGGGGTAGCCATGAGTCTGAATCAACTCGACAGCAGCGAACAAAACCGTCTGCTCGTAGCATACCATCACAGGGTAAGATGACCTCTCAACTTCCGTTTCCCTGGATCCTTGGTCAGTAAAGTGGAAGTAATTGTGGCTGCTGTTTCTCAGAGGCCTTTGGTGGTGGCCTCTGATGTAACTGGCAAATGGATATTCCCCAGTTCAGCTGCGTGGCCTCTGTAGCTGTCCGGACCCAATGTCACCAACACCTCAGGCCTGAAGAGGGTCTTGATTCTTCTGTTATCTAGTCTGACTGGTGTGAAGAGAGTTCCTTGAACTTCATCTGAGACGGGCCTGGAGCGAGTACTTGAGACATTTTGGAGAATAAAAATGCCTTCACACAGAACACCCGGCTCTACAGGAGCAAATGCATATGTGAGTTTTGTGCCTTTGGGTTCATTAAACCATACTGTGCAAAGTTGGATGCAGAGGAGATGTTCTGGCCCCACTTCCTATTAGCTCACTGACTTGGATTATTTTCTGCTGCTTAAACCAGCCTGGGAAATAGATACCTAAACCTCTGCAGGGGGTCTTCAGCTTCCACATACCGTATTTTCTCACAGCCTGCACCTTTACACGTTTTACGTGATGGGGCGATTCGGCAATTCTAAACTGACTTCTTGTTGTCCGAGTCTGTCTTCGGCATATGAGCTGACTGATCATCCTGAGTTGTCCAAGTGTTGTTGCCTGCGAGCATCTGCTTCGGGGGTGTTTGGGGATTGGTATTGTGGTGTTGCGGGAGTCCAGGTTGAATGGAAGACCCCTTAACCCTGGCCTGCCAGGTAGGAGCTGCTTGTTTATACCAAGAGTCTTCTTGCCTGGGCCACACCCCTCGCTCCCCATATCCTCACCGCCCTGGTGCCCCCTAGAAGTCTCGCTCTCTCACCCTGCCTCCAGAACCAAACCTGTTGCCGTCGGGTTTATTCCAGCTCGTGGCGACCCCACGTGTGACAGAGTAGAACTGCTCCGTAGGGTTTTCTTGGCTGTAAGCTTCACAGAAGCACATCGCCAGGCCTTTTTCTCGTGGTGCTGCTGGGTGGGTTCCTGCTGCCAACTTTTAGATTAGTTGTCGAGCGCAAACCATTGGAGCCACCCTGGGACCTTCACCCTCCTCAGTGGCCTTGGTACCCAACAGTGATGGATGTAGGGACTTACCTGTAGTCTGATTAGATTTTAAAACACGGCTTTCAGATCTCTTCATCATCTGATTTATTAGAGCATTTTCCAGTTTTTGCATCCTTAGATGACAGCTAACTTTTACATCAAGGAAATTCCAATCTTCTTCTTATAGTCCTCTGCTTTCCCAAGGGGCCTCGTCCCTGGGGAGTCCTTCTAGCCGAGAAGTAGCTCGAGAAACCTTGTTTTGAAGGCCAGGAAAACTGTCTAAATGTGTTGTGAGAAATGCGCCAGGATGTGGATAAATTTTAGAACTCCTGGAACATTTCAAGAACTTAATTTTTTTTGGCAGCCTTGTATTTTAAGAAAAGATAAACAGTATATTTCTTTCCAGAATTAGTAGGAAATTGGGCCTAATGGCCACTTCAGTTACGTGTTTGATTCTGACATCTTCGTTCTAAGATGAGCAGTTTTACACAAGGATGTTTCTTCGGCTGCTGTGGGCACAGCAGATCCCTTTCAGAGTTGGGCTAGGGGCAGAGTAGCAATGACGGTCATCTTTAGTAAATGTAGCTGTTTGTGCTACAAAATACATTTTCCCTCTGATTTGCCGCTCTCCTAGCCAGCTGTCCGCTTTTTAGTAAGTCCCAGTGCAAACTGATGTCTTTGTTGTTGTTAGCTATTGTCTTTAGCGGCTCTGACCCATGGTGACCCCGTGTAAAAGAGGACGAGGCGCTGCCCAGTCCTGCCCCATCGTCACCATCGCTGGTGTGCTCCAGTTCATCGTTGCGGCCACGGTGTATTCTGAGTGCTTTCCAGCCTAGGGGGCTCATCTTCTAGCCCTGTATCGGACAGTGTTCTGATGTGATCCATGGGGTTTTCGTTAGCTAATTTTCAGAAATATATCCCCAAGCCTTTTTTCAGAGTTGTCTTAGTCTGGAAGTTCTGCTGAAATCTGTCCACCATGGGTGACCTTGCTGGTATTTGAAATACCTGTGACATAACTCCCATCATCACAGCTACATGGAAGTCACCACAGTAGGACAGGGGTTGAGAACGGCATCTCGGCATCTCCTTATTCACAAGTAGGTCTCATAAAATAGATAAACGTTTGCCTGTGTCATTATTCTGATAGACACCGCCGTCTCACTGAATGACTGCTGTTCATCAGGCATAACCTTTGATTAAGTGTTGAGGTGGTGCCCTGTGTTTAAACACACGCACTATTGATTATCTGCTCTACCTGCAGGCTTTGTTATCTCCTAGTTAAGTGTAAGGAACCCTGCTAGTACAGTGGTTAAGAGCTACAGCTGCTGACCATAAAGGTCAGCAGTTCAAATCCACCAGCCGCTCCTTGGAAACCCTGCGGGTCAGTTCTGCCCTGCTCTATAGGGCCGCTATGAGTCGGAATTGACTCACAGCACATCACAACAGTTAAGTGTACAGGGCGACTTTTGCTTTCTCTTCTGAGACATCCACTATACTGTCTCTTCAAAGTGTTGGTGGAGAAACCAGCTGTGTTTCTTTCGTGCTGTCTAGGGGACAGGTCTGTTCTGCACGAGACGGAACGTGACCTCATCCCGGTGCACGGCCTTAAGCAGCATGTTAATCTCTTCTCTCGTGTAGCTAGACGGCCTGCTTGCCTTCTCCACTTGGATGTCTACGTGGCATCTGCAGTTCACATGTTTGAGAGCAAACTCCTGATGTCCTCCACCAAACCAGCTCTTCCCACAGCTTCTTCTGTGTCAATGAAAGACAACCCCATTGTTCCTCTTGATCAGGTGAAAAGCTTTGGTTTTCTCTTTGATTCCTGTCTTACCTGTACAGCTCACCTCTCTGCACACCTCACCTCTCTGCACAGCTCACCTCTCTGCACACCTCACCTCTCTGCACACCTCACCTCTCTGCACAGCTCATCTCTCTGCACAGCTCACCTCACTGCACAGCTCATCTCTGCACACCTCACCTCTCTGCACACCTCACCTCTCTGCACACCTCGCCTCCCTGCACAC
>NW_004444039.1:7953961-8016730 GCF_000243295.1 Trichechus manatus latirostris | reverse complement strand
CTCGCCTCTCTGCACACCTTGCGTCTCTGCACAGCTCACCTGTCTGCACAGCTCACCTCTCTGCACAGCTCACACCTCTCCACAGCTCACCCCTCTGCACACGTCGCTCCTCTGCACACCTCGCCCCTCTGCACAGCTCGCCTCTCTGCACAGCTCACCCCTTCGCACACCTCGCCCCTCTGCACAGCTCGCCTCTCTGCACACATCGCCGCTCTGCATAGCTCACCTCTCTGCACACGTCACCTCTCTGCACACGTCACCTCTCTGCACATGTCACCTCTCTGCACACCTCGCTTCTCTGCACACCTCATGTCTCGTTATCAGCAAACCCCTTGGCTCTAACTTCACAGTACGTCCTGAATAGGACTATTTAATGTCTCCATCACCATGCTCCTGCCTCAGTGTTTTTGGACTTGTAGATGCTTCTGTCTTGACTGTTCTCCCAGATATCTGTTGGATGGTTTTGAGATATTTGTTGATTTTTTTCTTCTTTTTGGAAACGCATTTGGAGGGAGGGGTACATTTAATTTAATTCTCATATGCAGCTCCTATATAAAGATAACAACTTTTCTTAGGAGTATATTTACTTATCCCTCATCTTGTAAGATATGGTACATAATAAGGGAAAACCAGCTAAGCTAGATTTTGTAGGAATTTGTTGCTGTTACTTATGAACCAGCTAAGTATTGGTTTCCTGTCCACCTACAACTGCAGTAAGAGAAAAAATGATGCATGGGATGTAATAACAATCATATGAAGTGTGTTTCTATCTAAATGGGGGGGGGGGGCTTTGCTTCTTAGCGTATTTAAGTTTCTTTCTTCTCTGTCTTGCCCTTCCAGCTCAACTCCTTTCAGCTCATAATGTTGTCCTTCCTCCGACTCTTTGCCCTTGTTCTGTTGTGTTTCTAAGGAAGATACGGACAAGAAGGGAATATGTAATCCACCGTAAATCCCAGCCTTATTTAAGAAGGTGCGCCCTTGGTAGAAGTTTGGTTTGCTACTTATAGACTTTTCATTTTACCTTGCCAAATCCTATTATTTCAGTGGCTAAAAAGTCTGCAGAGTTTATTTATAAGGTACTTTCATTGATTCATCTGAGGAGCAATTTAAAACTTCTAAATCAGACCCAAGGAGAATGAAGCACACTGATACACTGAACTTTTTATTAACAGCACTCGAGAGCATTGTATGGATCCATAGTAATTTAAGGTATTTCAAGTCTAAGACCAGAGATTGGGCAGTTGTTGTCTCGTGCGCTGTCCAGTTGGTTCCGACTCCTAGTGACCCTGTGTGCAACAGAGCAAAACACCGCCCTGTCCTGCGCCGTCCTCCCAGCGGGGCAGTGTTTGAGCCCGTTGTAGCAGCCACTGTGTCAGTCCATCTCATTGACAGTCTTCCTCTTTTTTGCTGACCTTCTGCTTTACCGAGCATGATAGATTGGGCAGAACACCCCCCAAATGTGTGCTGTGTGCAGCTCTACCAAGTATTGTCATTCGCGGCAGGAAAATGTTCCAAATCAAGTGTGAGTCCTCCTGGAACCTGTGAATGTGACTTTTCAAAGCATGTTAATAAATAGTACTTCAAATATTATGTAATTAGAGATATAATCTCTGTTCATAATGGTATCTTTTAGTTCTAACATACATTTATTCAATGATCCGGAGATTTTTGTCAGAAGTTTTAAGTAAAGATAATTTTAACCCACTGCCAATTACTGTCGAGTCAATTCCGACTCATAGCGACCCTATAGGACAGAGCAGAAATGCCCCGTAGGGTTTCCAGGGCTGTAATTCTTTACGGAAGCTGACTGCCACATCCTTCTCCCGTGGAGCAGCTGGTGGGTTCGAGGCTCTTACCTTTCAGTTAGCATTTTAACCACTGTGCCACCAGGGCTCCTCGCAAATAATTTTACAATTCTGAGATCATATTTTAAAGTAAATGATTTTTAAGCACCTCCATGTGTCAGATAGCGAGGTAGGTGTTGAAGATACTCCAGGGATGAGACATGGGCCTGACCTTAAAGAGCTTACCCTGTAAATGCTGGTTTTTATCCTCCTGGGTCTCCGGAGCTTGCTGAATCTTAAGGAAGGATTTTTGAGAGCTGTGCCCCTACTGACAACGTCTGAGATGAGAATTGAAGACTTACAGTATATTCCTAGCTCAGGCACTGGTTAAACAAAAATAAAAAACAAGAAAAATCCACCGATTGGAGCACTGGAGGAAGTTGGGAATGGGTTGAAGGGCCGTTATTTGATCCTTGGAGTATAGAGGAAGGAGTGTGGTCTGTTGCCCTTGTCATTTGTATGAATGCTTCATTTGACAGTTTACGTTCCTTAACGTAATCATTGTGAAGAGGGTTGCCCCGAATCACCATATATTATCTTTTCACAAACATGGAGAAACCTGCTACCAACCATCAGAAAAACAGGGACTCATGCTGCCCACCTCCAGGTCTGCAGAACAAGGAAAATATAATGGAATTTCCTGTTTTAATTGCAGAGACTCATTGAATTCCAGGGCACTCTTGACCTTAGCCACGGTTGATGAGTCTCTCTTACTGGAAGTCTCTTGATGTATCCACTCTATCTTTTTCAATTTAGTTTTTGTAATGACTTAAGGATTACTGGCTACTTTTTAAAATTGTGAAATCTGTCATGTATACAAAGGCATATAAAACATATACGTGCAATTAAAGAATAATGAGAATAAAAGCGAACACCCACATACCCTCCATCCATCTTAAGAAACAGATGATCTGTACTTTAGAGGAGGAGACACGAAAGAGAATTGCACTCCCAGTAACTCACTTCCCTGATTTTTGCGTTCATCATTCCTTTTTTTTTTTTTAACAGGTTTTCATTTAGCTGTATACCTCCAATATATTGTTGAGTTTTGCCCCTTCTTTTGGAACTTTATGTAAATGGAATCATACTGGATTTATCATTTGGGGGCATTATGTTTTTGAAATTCATCCACATTGATGTGCATAACTGTAGTTCATGTTCTTGCACTGCCGTGAGGTATTTCATTGTATGGACTGTTGTTGGTAGATGCTGTTGAGTAGGTTCCAACTCAAAGTGACCCTGTGTACAACAGAACAAGACACTGCCCGGTCCTGCACCATCCTCACATTCGTTGTTATGCTTGAGCCCATTGTTGTAACCGCTGTGTCAATCCATCTCATTGAGGATCTTCCTTTTTTTCACTGACCCTGTACTTTACCAAGCTTGATGTCCTTCTCTAGGGACTAGTTCCTCCTGATGACATGTCCAAAGTATATGAGACGAAGTCTCACAATCCTTGCTTCCAAGGAGCACTCTGGCTGTATTTCTTCTATGACCGATTTGTTCGTTCTTTTGGCAGTCCGTGGTAATTCAGTATTCTTCACCAACACCATAATTCAAAGACCTCGGTGCTTCTTTAGTCTTCCTTATTCATTGTCCAGCTTTCGCGTGCATATGAAGCAATTGAAAATATCATGGCTTTGGGTCAGGCGCGCCTTAGTCCTTAAAGTGGCATATTTGCTTCTGAACACTTTAAAGAGGTCTTTTGCAGCAGATCTGCCCAATGCAATGTGTCATTTGTTTTTTTGACTGCTTCCATGGATGTTATCTTAGTCATCTAGTGCTACTATAACAGAAATACCACAAGTGGATGGCTTTAACAAAGAGAAGTTTATTCTCTCACAGTCCAGTGGGCTACAAGTCCAAATTCAGGGTGTCAGCTCCAGCAGAATGCTTTCTCCATTGGCTCTGGAGGAAGGTCTGTGTCATCAATCTTCCCTTGGTCTGGGAGCTTCTCTTTGCAGGAACCTCAGGTCCAAAGGACGCACTCTACTCCTGGCACTGCTTTCTTGGTGGTATGATGTTCCCATGTGTCTCTGCTTGCTTCTGTCTTTTATATCTCAAAAGAGATTGGCTTAAGACACTACCTAATCTTGTAGACCTCATCAGTATAACTGCCTCTAATCCATCTCGTTACATCATAGTGATAGCATTTACAACACATAGGGAAATCACATCAGATGATAAAATGGTAGACAATCATACAATACTGGGAATCATGACCTAGCCAAGTTGACATATTTTTGGGCGACACAATTCAGTCCATAACAGGTGTTGATTGTGGACCCAAGTAAAATGAATACTTGGCAACTTCAATCTTTTCTCCATTTATCGTGATGTTGCTTATTGGCCCAGTTGTGAGGATTTTTGTTTTCTTGATGTTGAGGTGTAATCCATACTGAAGGCTGTGGTCTTTGATCTTCATCAGTAAGTGCCTCAAGTCCTCTTCATTTTCAGTAAGCAAGGTTGTGTCATCTGCATATTGCAGATTGTTGATGAGTCTTCCACCAATCCTGATGCTGCATTTTTCTTCATATAGTCCAGATTCTTGGATTATTTACTCAGCGTACAGATTGGTAAGGACCACCACAGTTTATTTTTCCATTCTCCAGGTTTGTTTCTTCGCTGATATTTGAAAAACAGTATGGACCCCAAATGCAGCAAATCAGCTTGTCATTGAAAGTTTCAAGGGTTGACTCCTTTCTGGCCTAATGCCTTGAGTCAAGGTTGGGAATTTCCAAGTGGTTTGCTTTTATTAAAAGGAATACTGGAAAATCATTTGTGGAGATCTTCTGGAAAGTGGACTTGTCTTGGGCTCTCTGCAGCCTGCTACCTCTTCACCTGAGTCTTCTCAGTCTGGAATCATAGCCCTATTGCTGCAAACTCTTGCGGGTAGGCCCTTCCTTGTGATCACTGCACCTTTTCTAGAGCCAATACCATAGTGGAGTCCGTGAATGGTGCCAGAGGTTGACAAGCTTGGCTGCTAAACAAAAGGTTGGAGGTTCCAGTACACCCAGAGGTATCTTGGAGGAAAGACCTGGTGATCTACTTCTGAAAAATCAGACATTGAAAACCCTGCACAGCAGCACAGTTCTACTCTGACACACATGAGGTCTCCATGAATCAGAGTTTACTTGATGGAAACTGGAAACACCAAATCTGTTTCTGGAGCTCTGGATAGATGGGAGCTGGCTAGCAACCCAAATATTTCAACCAGGCTAGTCTTGAGAGCACAGGAAGACGCTAAGAGTTTTTGTTCTTCCCGCCCTTGACTTTCCAACAGCTTCTCCTCCCTTCCTTTCCCTCCCCACTTTGTTTCTCATCAGTTACTGGCGGATGTTCCGTCTCATTGTCTCTCCCTGCTTAGAGTCAGTTAAGGGACACACCCATTGTTTAGTCTGAAAACATCCCTATGGAAGTGACCAAAGCTCTGATAAAAAGCTCAACTGGTTGCGTTTATTTTCAAATGTAGAAGAATTTTCTGGAAGGATTGCAATAAGGGGTTACTGTGTCATGTTTGTGGTCCTGACATTTTTGAAAATATGTCTTTAGATGAGTATGTTTTTCCTCCTTTGTAAAGTGGAAAGCCTGAGTGTATTTTTCTACATTAGCTGGTTATCACTTGAGATTTGTTCAGCTTTTCTTGAACTGTCTTCGCTTGAACTGGATGTTAATGGTTGCCACATAGGGAAAAAATGGTTCTGCAGTTAATTTTTGTTTTTAACTGTAGGACTTCTCAGAGCCTTCGACATTTTGTCATGCCTTGTGAATCTTTAAGTTGGGGGCGAGCAGAAGTAGGAGCTCAGAAACATACACCTACTCCTCACTTATCGACTCCCTCATTATCTGACATTGCACACTTACGGCACTAGTCAAAAATCTACTATCCGACCATTTTGCGTATTAGTGATGTTCGTCTGGCAGTAATGAGCACCAAAGTGTGAGGAGAGAGTAATGCTGGCTGTGAAGGTTAAGGTTATGTGTCAACTTGGCTGAGCCATGATTCTCAGTGGTTTGGCAGTTATGTAATGATGTAGTCATCCTCCATTTTGTAATCTGATGTGGTTACCGTCCATTTTTACATAACACCGATTTTCGCCTAACTGCTTGGTATTTGGAACCTAACCATGTCGGTAAGTAAGAGGTGAGTGTATCTTATTATAGAACTCTCCCCTGCCTTACCAAACCGAACCCACTGCTGTCAAGTCAACTCTGACTCATAGCTACCCTATAGGACAGAGTAGAACTGCCCCATAGGATTTCTAAGATTATAAATCCTTACGGAAGCAGACTGCCGCAGCTTTCTTCTGCGGAGAGACTGGTAGATTAAAACTGCAGACCTTTTGGTTAGCAGCCAAGCGCTTTAACCACTGCACCACCAGCCCGCCTCCCCCAGTGTAACTTTAATAATCCTCCTCTGAATACTCTTTGGGAAATGCGTCCTTAGTGTGTTTTCCATTCTTTCCACTGGTTCCCTCACCTAGAGCTTAGGATCATGGTGGAATTTTTCCAGTATCTTACATACAACATTTACCTTGAGGTAGGATGTGAACCTTTAAGGGCAAGCTTATTTTCAGTTCGCTTTAAATTTAGACTGTATGTGCCAAACAGTATATATACACACATATGTTTGTAAAGAGAGCAGGGTAAAGTAGGAGTTTTGAAGGTTGAGGAGATGACTGATGTTTCAGCTTTTAAGGGAAATTCCTTACTCAGAGTGGGGACTGTGACTTCTTATTTGGTGGTGTTCCAATGCTAAGATGTCTTGGACAGCACAACAGAGTGCAGCAAAGGGAAGGTGTGGACAGTCAGGCTTTTTACTGCTTTGTGGTCTGCCCGTGGAGTCTGGGTGGCACAGTTAGCTGTTTGATTGCTAGCTGAAAGGCTGGAGGTTCAAACCCACCTAGAGACACCTTGGAAGAAGAAAGGCCTGGCGATCTGCTTCTGAAAGGTCACAACCTTGAAAACCCTGTGGAGTAGTGCTCTGCACACATGGGGTCGCCATGAGTCGGAATTGACTTGGTAGCAGTGGGTTTGGTTCTTTCAACCAAAATACTGAAGCAAGAACTAGAGAAACTCAAGCCTGAACAATGGAAAATTGGCTAGAAACTTTATCTAAAATTATTCTTATTTCAGTAAAAAAAAAATTTCCCAACTCCACCTGCTGCTCATGTTTTCCCATTCACAAGTATTTTAATATAATTTTCCAGGTAACTGGAGCGTATTCTTTCAAACACCAGTCCTTCACCATTTTGCTGAAGTTTCCCAAGATCTTAAACAGAGGTAGAGGCTGCTTCACCATAATTACGAACATCTATTATTTCCTGGTGTTGAAAGGAGCCTGTGTTGCTCTCGGCTTCCTGCATGTCGTCACAGTGCTGGGCTGTCAGCCTCCCTCCCTCCCAGCCTTGCCTGTTGGCCTGACGGGTCTGCCCTGGGCTGGAGAGTTAGATAAGAGACCAGGGGCTGGTAGTGCCCCTGAGTGTGCAGGGAGTGAAGACGTGGCTGGCCCCCGTGGGGCTGTGGAGCATCTATTTCTGGCGCTCACAGGGTTTCCTACTTCGGCATACAGGAGGGTTGAGGTCCTTGGGAAAAGGAGTAATTCCCGTTCTCAGTGCCGTGTGAAACCCTGAGACGTCCCTTGGAAAATTTTAGTCTGTTAGTTCCCTACACTGCATGTGAATCCACCTTGAGTTTGACATTCATATTGGATGTTAATATTTGATGTTTAAAGTTGAGAATCTCTGGCAGCTTTATTTTAGGAGCATTAAACATGCTTTAACGAGGCATCGGTGGGTCAGCGGGGGAACTCTCACCTTCCATGCGGAAGACCTGGGCTTGATTCCTGGCCAGCGTACCTCGGTGCAGCCATGAGCCACGTCACTGGAGGCTTGTGTGTTGCTGTGATTCTGATCAAGTTTCAGCAGAGCTTACAGACTAAGATGGACTAGGAAGAAAGGCCTGGTGATCTCCTTCTGAAAATCCACCAATGGAAACCATATGTTTCACCACAGAACATTGTCCAATCTGCAACCGGTCACGAGGCTAGCGTGGGATCGGGCAGTGTTTCGCTCTGCTGTGCAGGGGGTCACGTGGGTTGGGGCCGACCTGATGGCAGCTAACATCAACAACCAGCATACTTTACCTGCCCAGGACTGGCCGCCTACTGATGATTGTTGACGATGGGCTCATTACCTTACGCTGCGCTGTGTTGCATTGCGTTCCGTTATTTTTATCTCTGTTGGTAAGTGTTTGAAATTTTCCCTAATACATCTTTAAAAACACAACACTTTGCATGTATATTTGGTCTTCCAACAAACCCCATAGAGCGGTTATTCAGGGCAATATCACTGTTGTTTCTCATGCTGCTAGTAACTCAGTGGTATGAGCCAGGAACTCACTCACTCATTCGTTCATTCGTTTCACAGGTATGTATTAAGTGACTGTACCTGACGTAATTTTAGGCACTGAAGTTGTAACAGGGAATGAGACAGACAAAAGCTCCTGTTTCGTGGATCTCGCAGCTAGTGGGTCCAGGGGAGAAAATCAACAAATAAGTAAACAACAAATTAAATGAGCTAGTTTAAAGTGTTGAAAAGTGCAGTGAAGAAAATAAAGCAGGGTAATAGAGACAGAGTGGCAGGGCTGAGTGGGGTGGAGGTGGTGTGGGCAGGAGCGACGTAAGATCTGGGAGCTGGGAAGGCAGCTCTGAGGGGAACAAGCCGTGGGGAGGGCATTCCAGGCAGAGGGGCTTCCTGTGCAGGTGCTCTGCGCCGGGAACGCGTCCTCCGAGATGCCTCTCTCGCCTGCAGGAAGGCAGCCCTTGAGAGGGCGCAGTTCAGCCAGTTCATCTTACACTCATGCTGTCTGTCTTAGTCATCTAGTGCTGCTGTAACAGAAATACCACAAGTGGATGCCTTTAACAAAGAGAAGTTTATTCTCTCACAGTCCAGTAGTCTACAAGTCCAAATTCAGGGCGTCGGCTCCAGGGGAAGGCTTTCTCTCTGTCGGCTCTGGAGGAAGGTCCTTGTGATGCATCAGTCTTCCCTTGGTCTGGGAGCTTCTCTGCGCAGGAACCTTAGGTCCAAAGGACGCGCTCTGCTCTTGGTATTGCTTTCTTGCTGGTGTGAGGTTCCCATGTCTCTCTGTTTACTTCTCTCTTTTGTATCTCAAAAGAGATTGGCTTAAGACACTACCTAATCTCATAAACCTCATCAGTATAACTGCCGCTAATCCATTTTATTATGTCATAGTGATAGAGTTTACAACACGTAAGGGAATCACATCAGATTACAAAATGGTACACGGTCATACAATACTGGGTATCATGACCCAGCCAAGTTGACGGATATTTTTCACATTTCAATCCATGACACCCACTGAGGCCCAGAAATGAGAATTAGCCTCCCTACCTGGTACTTGTCGAAGCCCTGATGGCCCAGTGGTTAAGAGCTAAGCTGCTAACCAAAAAGCTGGCAGTTGGAATCCACCAGCCGCTCCTTGGAAACCATATGGGGCAGTTCTACCCCGTCCTACAAGCTCGCTATGAGTCGGAATTGACTCCGCGGCGATGGGTTTGGTTTTGGGTTTTGACCTGATACTTGCTACCTTCCAAGTTCTTGAGTAATCCAAGAAATAAGCTAGTAAACACCGTCGTTATTTTAGAGAACTTTCAAATTAACGGTTAACTGAAGTAAAAATCACTTTGCTGCAAGTAGTAACATAATGCAACCAGTTATTTATGTAAAGTTAGACTGTCCTTCAGATATGATTTGTCACATGTGGCCTTGTGGGACATCTGTATTCTTCAGGCATGCAGTGACTGTGAGCCAGGCAGGCACAGTCGCTTCCCCGGTGCAGTTCACCGTAAAATGGACTAAAACCCCATATATGTCAGAGCAGCGCTGTAATCCACAGGGCTTTCAGTGGCTGATTTTTTAGAAGTAGATTGCCAAGCCTTTCTTCTGAGGTGCCTCTGGGTGAACTCAGACCTCCAGCCTTTCATTTAGCAGCTGAGTGCATTAACTGTTTGCACCACCTGGGAACTATAAGGTAACCTAGACAGACAGTGAACTATGACACCGGGAGACTGGGATAAGTGCCACAGGGAAAACTGTGAGCAATGATTGTGAATAAACGGGGGTCCTGAGATGGTGAGATCAAGGAAGGCCTCTCTGGGGAGGTGACATTTATGCCAAGGGCAAGAAAGAACCAGAAGGGGAGAATATTCCTGGCAGAGGGAGCAGCGTGTGAGAAGGCTCTGAGGCGGGGAAGAGGTTTATGAATGAATTTACGGTGGGTGGGAAGGGTACACAGAGTACATACATGCCAAGTGTATGGTCTGAGAGCAGTAGGGAGTCATGGACGGTTTTAAGCCCGGAGAATTGTAGAAAGAAGATCATTCTGGTTGTAAGGTTATATGTGGGATTAAGGGAATATACCAAAAAGAACTTAGGTATTAATCCTAGTTTTGCCACTTACTTAGCCTCGGGGGCAATTTGCACATGAGAGAGATGGAGCTAATAATTTCCACCTCCCATTGTGTGAGGACTGACTGAAAGAGGTAGGGTACCAGGAACCGTGGGTGCCGTACGGATATGCTCGGTACCGTTCGTTCCCTCCTTGCCATCGAGCAGAAGATAGGAGTAGCGTTCTGACGTCACAGAGACAACACGCTGTCTTGTGGCCTCAGGGACAAGCAGCCCTGAGGTTACGGGTGAAGTGTAGATGCTGCAGCTGCTAACTGAAAGGTTGGTGTTTCGAGTCAACCCAGAGGCACCTCAGAAGAAAAGCCTCTGGTGATCTACTTCCGAGAGATCAGCCACTGAAAACCCTGTCGAGCACAGTTCAACGCTGATGCGTAAGGGGTTGCCAGAGGTCTGAATCGTCTCTACAACAGCTGGATATGTCTAACTGTGGAACTTCTGTTTTGTTGCTATTTGAGTTCGATCAGGCTCGCTCAAGTATTGGAACGGTCACGATGGATTTATTAACAGCTTGTTCTAATTGGGATTATGAGTGGAGACTGTATAACAATTCTTTTCTCTTTGTGCGTTTTGAAGGAGAGATCTAACTTGCTAGTACAGTCCTACTGTTGCTGTTAATGATAATTTTTAAGGTTATATCAGGAAGAGAACCCGCTAACCTCGATGTCTCTGCTTCATACCTGGGACCCCATTTACACTGAAGAACTTTTCTTCACCCTCCAAACTTTACTTGGGTTTTCCTGACCTTTTGAGTCTTAAAAAACATCTTCCACAAATAACGAGTTTCCTGTACAACCATGAGGAAGCCCTTTAACTGAAGAATTTCATCATCATGGGGTTCATTGGGTCATGTGAGTTTGACTAATGGATTTTTTTTTTAAACCATGCACATAGTTCATGAAAAGAAAGCATTGTTAGATGGTCTGGGGGCAATAAAAAATGGTTCGGACGTGGCAGCTGTCCTTAAGGAGTTCGTGGATGATGGGGAGCGAAGCTTGCAACCTCGTTTTCATGCCCCTCAACCTTGATGCATCAGATCTCAGATGTGCCTCATCGTGAATTCAGCTTTGGGAGGGTGACAGGTGTTGTAGAGTGATCATATATATATGTAAGTATGGGAAAGTTACACGGGGGCCCGTGGGCTCCTGTTTTACCCACGCATTTCTTCTGTCCTGCAGTGTGGTTGGATGTGATTTAAAATGGGTCCCTGGATCCCGTCGTAAATGTTTTGGGTATGTCTAGACTGTAGAATCAAACTTCCCAGTGAAGGTTTGTGATCTCATGGATCCTAACCGGGGAGCAGCATCGCTCTGAGAGCTGGCCCTGCTGCGGTTCTTGTCACGAGTACTCCACTGGCAGAGACTCCTAGCTCCCAGGTCAGGATGGGGACGAGGATGAGATATGCCATCCTGCCCTGTTTGCATGTTTCCTAAAATCTCGTTAGTAACAGAAAAGGGATTAATTTAAGTTCTGATTTTCCTGCCTGGGTGATTAGACTCAATGTGACATTGAACTAGATGGTTCTACACAGATGTCCTGCGGCATAAGTGGGCTGCTGAGTCAGGGGGTGTCTTGGCCCCAGAGCCATAAGATGGCCCGTCCTGCAGACTCTCAAAGCCCCCAAGCATCTGGCGTCTGTAACGCAGCTATTTCTGTGGCAGATGGAGAGAAAGCAGTTTGTAAGTCAATTAAACAGCCGAAAGTGGGAGATTTTGCACCAGGTTTGTGACTCTGATGCCTTTAGCTGCTTTTTGCTTGTGGTCCTCTGGTTTTCGTTGAGCAGTCGTACCACTTGGGTAGCAGTTAGCAGCGTATTTTAAGCATCTGTGAAAGCATCTTTAAAGCTAAAATAATCATTATAAAACCCAAAGCCGAATCAGTTACTGATTGACTCTGACTCATGGCTACCCCGTGTGTGTCAGAGGAGAGCTTCGTTCCGTAGGACTTGCAATGCTGATTTTTTGAACGACAATCACCAGCCTTTCGTTCAAGGTACCTCTGGGTGGGCTTGAACTGCCAACCCTCTGATTAGCACCTGAGCGCTAACTATTTGCGCTGCCCAGGGACCAAAAACTAAACTTGTTGCATTCAAGTCAATTCCAACTCATAGCAACCTTATAGGACAGAGTACAACTGCCCCATGGGGTTTCCAAGGCTGTAATCTTTGCAGAAGCAGACTGCCACATCTTTCTCCGTAGAGTGGCTGGTGGGTTTGAACTGCTTAACCACTGTGCCACCTGGGCTCCTTATAATAACAATAGTCGACACTTATCCAACAGTTACCACATGCTAGATGCTCTTTCAAAAGCTTTGCATATATTAATTCATTTAACCCTCAAAACAGCTCCATTTAAGGAAAAGACTCGAATAGACATTTCACCAAAGAGGATGTTCAAATGGCCACCAAACACGTGAAAAGATGCTCAATGTCATTAGCTATCACAGAGATGAAAACAGAACCACAATGAGATACCATTTCATTCCCACTAGTATGGCTAAGATAAAAACAAAAAACAGAAAATAACAAATATTGGCAAGGATGTGGGGAAATTGGAACCCTTATCCATTGCTGGTGGGACTGCAAAATGGTACCACTTTGTGGAAAACAGGGTGGCATGGTTCCTCACAAAAACTAAAAGTAGAACTACCTGATGACCCAGCAATTCCGCTCCTAGGAATATACCCAAAAGACTTGAAAGCAGAGACTCAGAGACTTGTCTGCCAGTGTTCTTTGCAGCAATATTCACAATAGCCAAAAGGTGGAAACAACCTAAATGCCCATCAACAATGGAATACTACTCAGCCAGTAGGAGAAATGAAGTCTTGGTACATGCTACAGTGTGGATGGAGCTTGAAGACATTATGCTGAGTGAAATAAGTCAATCACAAAAGGACAAATATTCTGTAATCTCACTTATACAAAAAGATGAGAAAAGGCAAATGTATAGAGAACGAAGTTTATTAGTGGTTACCAGGGGCGGGAGAGAGGGGGAAGGAGGGGTGGACAGTGATGGAAATATCATACTGCTTAAGGGTAGGGTTGCACAGCCGATTGTTGTAACTGCTGTCAATAAATTGTACACCTGTAAGAAGTTGAATTAGCAAACGTTGTGTGATAGATATATTTACAATGATGACAGAAGGAAAAAAAAGGTAACTGCTGAGGCTGCTTATGTACAACCAAAAACCTCATGGAATTTGGTGTCTTGGTTTGGAGGTTTAGGGTCATGGTTACATGAGACATCCCAGTTATAGGAGGAAAATTTAGAATGTGTGGCTAATTGCCTCCATAGAAAACTGCCTCCTTTACCATGAGACCAAAAGTACTGACTGGTGCGCGGCAACCATTACTGAACATTTTGATCAAAGATTCTGTAGAAGACTCCTGATCAAAAGGGGGAAAATGCAGAACAGAAGTTAAAATTTTCCTGGACTCCAGACTTCCTGGAGCCATGAAGATTGTATAAGCCCCTGAAACTACTGCCCTAAAATAATCTTTAAACCTTAAACCAAACAATAGTTTAACTTAACTAGTAAAAAATGTCTACCTTGCGCATTATACTCTTTTTTTTTTAAAGGCAAGAACCAATTGATGTATTCACATTCCATTAATTGTGATTTACAATATTCTATTTCATTGAGGTCCATTAAAAGAAGTGTTATGACTTTCTCTTCCCACAGGTATGTAGCCTCATCTGGAAAAACAACGAAAAATACTCAGAAAAAGTCATAACAAAAAACACACAAATAAGTTTTCAGTGTTAATCCTTCCTTTACAATAGACTTCATGTTACTTGTTCCTGATTCTTGTCCTCTTTTTGAGAAATTCCAATTTTGTAGAAGGGGAGTCCAGATCCTGGCCAAAATCTCATGTGTGGCCTTTCATAGGCAATTAGAAAGGCTGTCCCCGGCAGGCCTCACGGGGAAAGCTGCTCTCCCCCAGCAGACCTGGCACTCAGCCCACGCACTGTGGTCTCTGCAGGGATTTGCAGTCAAGGCCTCAGCTCGGTCTCTTAGTTGTTCGTGACCTCATGCGTGCTAGCCCAGGCGCCTCCATTATGGGGGACCCTCAACAGGCCTCCCCTGGCGCCTCCGCTGAAACCTCCTTATCAGAAGGAGGGGAGGTTTTTTCTGTTTTAAAATAATATTTTATTGCGTTTGCGGTGAAGTTTTGCACGGCAGTTTAGGTTCCCATTCAGCAGTTTCTACAGATTGTTCTGTGACATTGGTTACTTTATTCGCAATACGTGAACCATCTCATTATTTCTGGTTGTTCTGTTTCCATTAATCTAGTTTCCCTGCCCCCTTACATGCTCATCTTTGTTTTAAAGTAAGTGTTGACCATTTGGTCTCATATAGATGATTTTTAAAAGGAGCACAGTACTCACAGGTGGTATTCTTTATTTTGTGATCCACTTTGTTTATTTAGCTAAAAGGTGACCTCAGAGGCTGCAATATGCTCTTTTAAGAACTATGTGGGATCAAATTGACAACAGCAACTTGAAAGCTTCGATAGGAACCTTCGGGGGCAGTGAATTTATGTTACTGGAGAGGAACAACCGGAAGAATAGAATCAGTGTCAGTAAATGGTACACGTAGGAACTGTTGAATGGGTGTGTGTTTTGGTCTATATTCTCAACAACAACAAACTAAATTTAAAAAAAAATCCATTTGACAGATGAGGGAGGTGAGGCACTAAGAGCTTAAACACCAGGTCCAGGGTCACATAACATAGCTAGAAGTGGTGGAGCCTGGCTTCCGTATCCCTGCTCGTAACCACTATACTGTACTGACTCTCATAAATGGCTGTCTGTATGTCTCTACCAGCTTATCATACTGTGGTAGCTCGCGTGTTGCTGAGTTGCTAGAAGCTATTCCACCGGTATTTCAAATACCAGCAGGGTCACCCATTGTGGACTGGTTTCAGCAGAGCTTCCAGATTAAGACTAGGAAGAAAGGCCTGGCAATCTACTTTAAAAAAATTAGCCAGTGAAAACCCTGTGGATCACAGACTATTGTCCGACTTGCTTGCTTTGGACACATCATGAGGAGGGATCTGGAGGAGGGCATCATGTTTGGTGAATTAGAAGGCCAGCGAGAAGGAGGGAGGCCCTTGGTGGGGTGGATTGGTATAGTAGCCTCAGTAACGGACTTGACCGTGTCAGCAATCGTGAGGATGATGCAGGAGCAGGCAACATTCATTCTGTTGTACATCAGGTTGTATGAGTCAGAGTCAGTTTGGTGGCATCCGTCCATCTACTGAGGACTAAAAGATTATTCCACTAATACCCTGCTTTCATAAAGCTACTGCACGTAGCATGATGTTTGATTCTGGCCCCCAAATGTAGAAAATACGGATGTATTATTGCTTATGCTGTCATAGGCATGCTCTCAAGTACGCTGTCAAGGCACAAGCTTTCACGTAAATGGAACATTCATCTGGGCTGTTAAGTGTACGCTCTTCCCTGCACCGTTCATTAACTGGAGTCAAGTCTTTGGTAGCAGCACACTTATCTGCGTGCATTTTATTCTGAGGTTAACCACACCACATCAAACCAAACCCGTTGCTGTCGAGTCGATTCTGACTCATAGCGACCCTATAGGACAGAGTAGAACTGCCTCATAGGGTTTCCAAGGAGCAACGGGTGGATTCGAACTGCCGACCTTTTGATTAGCAGCTGTAGCTCTTAACCACTATGCCACCAGGGTTTCCGATAACCACAGAGAGGGGCTTAGTTTTTTATTTTTAAATTAAGAATGGATGCCCTGTACTACGTTTTTAAAAAAGCCTTCCTGCACGATCATTTGGAAGACACAAGGGCTGTGTTTTAATTTTGCTTGATTTTGCAAGCTGCCCGTGTCTCCTTAATTTTGCTTTGGATAAGGAGCCCTGGTGGCATCATGGTTAAGCACTTGGCTGCTCACCGAAAGGTTAGCGGTTCAAACCCACCCAGTGGCTCTTCAGGGGGAGGAGGAGAAACCTGGCGGGGTTACAGCCAAGAAAACCCTGGGGGGCAGTTCTGCCGTGTAACACACAGGCTCGCCAGGAGTCAGGATCAACTCGGCGGCACCCAACAACAGCCGAGCGTGAGTTCTTGCTAGGCTCGCCTGACCGGGAACGGCAGTCGTGATGATTAGGTGCGGGAGCTGCCTGAAACGTCCTGGAGGGCCCTCCACAGAGACAGCCCCACCCGAGGCCTGTGACACCCAGCTGTCACCACATTTTGTTAGTCTGGAGAAACAATTCAGGTGGGAGCCCTGGTGGCACAGTGGTTAAGTGATACAGCTGCTAACCAAGGGGTTGGCAGTTCGAATCCACCAGCTGCTTCTTGGAAAGTATGGGGCAGTTCTACTCTGTCCTGTGGGGTTGCTATGAGTCGGAATCCACTTGACGGCAACGGGTTTCCTTGACAATAGCTGGGAAAACGGCAGGGAAGTTGTTATTGATGGATAGTGATTATATTATAACTTCATGTCACTTGTAAAACTTTCCATTTGCTTTATGTAGGCATTTAATTTTGGAAATACATATATATAGACTCTCGGAGCATAATTATGTTAGATTCATAGTTATGTGGATACACACTTGTGTAGTCATCTGGAATTTTACATTTATTGTGATTTTAAAAAAAATTCTTTTTATTGTACTTTAGGTGAAGGTTTACAGAATAGTTTCTCATTAAACAGTCAGTACACATATTGTTTTATGACATTGATTAACAACCCCCATGACATGTCAACACTCTCCCTTCCCGACCTTGGAGGGCTTTTTTTTTTTTTGGTGAAAATATCCATAGCCAAAGATACACCATTTCAAAAATTTCTACACGCACAATTCAGTGACATCGATTACATTCTTCCAGTTGTGCTGCTATTCTCAGTATCCTTTTCCAAATTATTCCATCTAACTGCTCATTTGGAGTTTGACAGATGAATTACATTTTTTTGGAATGCTAGATATATGCTCTTCCGTTATTTTTTTTTAATTGTACTTTAGGTGAAGGTTTACAAAACAAATAGTTTCTCATTAAACAGTCAGTACACATATTGTTTTATGACATTGGTTAACAGCCCCACGACATGTGAACACTCTCCCTTCTCGACCTTGGAGGACCTTTTTTTCTTTTTTGGTGTAAATATACATAGCCAAAGATACACCATTTCAAAAATTTCTACATGTACAATTCAGTAACATCGATTACATTCTTCCAATTGTGCTGCTACTCTCACTTTCCTTTTCCAAATTATTCCGTCATCATTGTCTTCAACTCACTGCCCCCAGGCTTCCCATCAAACCTTTTGAGTTGCTGTTGTCAATTTGATGTCACATAGATAATTCTTTTTTTTTTTTTGTACTTTAGATGAAGGTTTAGAGAACAGAATAGTTTCTCATTAAACAGTTAGCACACATGTTGCCCTATGACAATGGTTAACAACCCCACGACATGTCAGCACTGTCCCTTCTCAACCTTGGGTTCCCTATCACCAGCTTTCCTGTCCTCTCTTGCCTTCTAGTCCTTGTATTGTCATTTCTTTTTAACCAGTTGATTACATACAGAGAAATGAGAAGTTATTCTGGAGCACTTTTGCTTTGCTTCCTGGGCCTCAGTATTT
This sequence comes from Trichechus manatus latirostris, assembly GCF_000243295.1. Lineage (NCBI taxonomy): Eukaryota > Metazoa > Chordata > Mammalia > Sirenia > Trichechidae > Trichechus > Trichechus manatus. The sequence continues at coordinate 7,998,786 of NW_004444039.1, read as the reverse complement.
AAAAAGCTCTCAGAAGACAACATGTTAATTGTCTAGTGGGAAAAAAAGAGTATAAATAATGTCGTTAAAAAGCAATAAAAATATAAAAATATTTAACTTATTTTAGCATTTAGTAATGGATACTTGAGGTTTGCCTTCTAACCTGAACATTTGATAGAGTAGGGGATTGCTTCTCAAGATATCTAAAATAGGAAAGGACCATTTCTTTTTAATTCCAGTCTATCAGGGACTGGTACTTTTATAAATGTTGGGGGAGGCATGATGACACTGTACCCCCGAAGGAGGATGAGGGAGTGGCCAGCACCTTGGGCAAGATCTGTAATTCCTGCAGGACCAACCCTCAGTCTCCGCCTTCAGGAGCCCTGGGCCAGGTGATACTCCCACATTTCCTCCAGGTTATAACCGGCTACCTGAAAGCCAGATGTCCTCAGCCCTTGTTTCTTGTCTGGTTTGCATCTCCATCAGTTCCCCATCCCTGTGATCTTTCTACAGCTCAGAGGACTGTCAGGGAATGGCTTCCTTTCCTCCTCCTCCTCTGTGCACCCTGGCTCCCTTCTGTACCTGACAGACACCCCCTCCTCTTCCAAGGCTCAGCTGAGTTGGCTGTCCCCTCTTTATGCTTCCTTTGAGGTGAAAACACAGGTGAAGGTGACACACACCCGCGTTTGTCCTCACCTGCCTCACAATACCAGCATTGCTCCTAAATCCTGGAAGAGCAGGGGTGGGACTTGTGCAAAACAGTGAAGTTCTTAAGTCTGGTGCCTGTCACACAGACTGGTTCTGTGTTGCTAAATCATCATAATTAAGAGCAAGCGGTGTGTGAAGTGACTATGTCACTGCTACGTTATTGTAATAATAGGAAAGTTTCATTCATAGAAAAGGAGAAAACAGCTAATGTTGAGTAAAAGTATTAGTACACAGCGATTCCTGAAATTTGTGGTTTGAAAAATTCACTGGACGTTCCAGAGTCCATCCAGGGATCTGCTGGCTCCAGCTTCTTCTCCTCCCCTGACTCTGTTCATCCTGCCCTTTCCTGGTCTGAGCAGAGAGTGTCCTCTTGGTTAAAAGGGAACTTTCTGAGTTTATGCAGAAGCTACAAGATGCTGGGAAAAAAAAAAAAAAGATTTGCTGTAAGGAAATCTGTAGTTTTGCAAGAGTTCTGGAAAGGAGAAACTATAGGAATTGTGTTTCCAGCCAGTTCTCTTTGGTGTAAGCATCTTTACCATCAGTATCTGCTTGGAGTTTCTCTGGGCAGGGGCCAGGAGGTGCCCATGGGGAGGAGGACCTGAGAAACAAGCAGCCTTTTCTCCGTGCTGCTGAACCATTGCTGTGAGGACACTTTCTTAGGAGCTTTCTTCCTCTTGAGCCATCTGTAGACTTATTGTCAGACATTAGAAAAGCAAAACAAACCCAAAAAACCCCGTGAATTCAAAGCTGGAAAAAAGAAACCCGCAGATACAAAGTAACACTCAAAAAGGCAGCGTGCCCCAGGTAACGAATTGGGCATCGGTGGTTCAGTTGATTCATTCTGTAGATTCTTACTGCGCGTCTGCTGTGGGCCACGTGCTGAGGGTGTGAACAGCTGTGAGCACGAGTGGGACGGGTCCAGCTGCAGGGAGCTTCCAGCGGTCAGGACCGTCCTCCTGACCAACCTGCTTTCCAGCCAAGGGTGAGCAGACTGTCAGCCTTGTTACCTCTTCGGGACGCGGAACTTACTTCTTCCTCAGAAGATGTTGGTTTCTGATATTCTCCTGTCACCTTGTCAAATGGTGGGACCTCAGCTACAAAGGAAAGCTTTGTATTTATTTAGTTTTTAACCTCAACTTGAATGACAGATTGGACTTTAAAATTTTTTTTTTAAATGTATTTGTAGCCAATGAAATTTTAATTGGAAGCATCATGGTGTCGTAGAGAAGGTGAACTGATATTAGGTTGGTTCAATCTACCATATAACTGTTTGACTGGGTCCTTCAACAAGAGTTATTGAATACAAAGGGTTTGCAAGGCGTTGATACGCACCAGAGGGCTGTGATCAGTTCAGCTGGAGGATCGTCACTGTGTATATCGCTGTTTCGTTGGTGGAGATAATATGGCCTAACATCTGCTGGGTGGCAGACAAATCTTACATAAGTGTAGAAAAAAATGCTGACTAAAAAAATTGGAGGAGCTGAATGGATAAACAAAATGTGCTGTATCCATACAGTGAAATATTATTCAGCCATAGAGAGGAATGAAGTCCTGACACACGTTACAGCACGTATGAACCCTGAAGCCATTAGGCTGAGTGAAGGAAGCCAGGCGCAAATGGACAAATACTGTATGATCCTGCTTACGTGAAATATCTAGAGTCGGCAAATCCATAGAGACAGAAGTTCATTAGTGGCTGCCGGGGGCTGAGAGGAGGGGGAGACGGAGTTATCGCTTACGGGGAACTGAGTTTTCTGTCTGAGTGATGAAAAGCTTTTGGAAATAGTGGTGATGGCTGCACAGCATGGTGGCTGTGATTAATGTCACTGATCCTGCTTCTAAAAATGGTTAAAATGGCAAATTTTACGTTACATATATTTTGCCACAATATTTTTTAAATCAATCAGTGTAAATCCATGATATTAACAGGCTAAAAAGAAAAATCACATGAGCACATCAAATGATGCAGAAAAATCATTTTTAAAAATTGGAGTTTTACTTTACTATATTCACGAACTCCTACAGCCCTGAAGCAATTTTTTTGGAACCATCAGAGTTTAAAATAATGAAATGAATTTATAAAACTTTAATAGATTAGAAAGCCTCCCGTAAGAATTGTGTAACTTTGCTGTTACTTTATTTCAAAAGTTTATTCTTTCACTGAAAACAATATATAAAATTTTTATTTAAAAAAAAGTTTATTGCTTCTGTTATAGAGTCAGTACTTCTTGACTGCAGAAAATGTTTTCGACAGTGACTAACGGGATGGACTTTTTATCCTCAAGTCGCCTTGCCTCACCATCCATTTCAGTGGACTTCAGTAGTTAAACGATAACTGTTCCATTTTGGCCTGTAGGTCACATTTTATGTTGGCAACGCGACTTAGCTCTTTGGTGCTCTTTAATGTCACTTTGGGAATGGGAACGTAAAGCTATTTGCTCCATTGGGTTCTGTTTCCAACCCTGACGATTGACCTTTTATTACCAGCTTTTCATGTCATTCAACAGTATGTACTTCTAGATTCTTCAGCTAGTGATCATGTAAATATCCACTATTTATTAGACTGAGAAAATAAATGATGCATTTTTATATATTAGGTCTTTTTTTTTTTTTTTTAAATCAAGTCTGTTTAATTTTAAAGTTCAGGTCATTATTCCTCTGGCTATTTTGTCAGCCAGCTTGACACCAGTTTTGCTGTTTCTTGCCCCCCGTCGTTAGGTGTCACAGTACCTGGGACCTGGTGTCAGGTGTGACCAGCGGATGGAGTGTGCTGAGGTGTTCGCAGTTAAGCACCTGTTCCTGCCTGTTCCCTAGAAAAACGGAGATCGTAGCTTAATCCTCATAAAGGTGGCCGACTGTGTGCACGCCTCTGTAATTTTCTCCCAGGGGTTTGTCTTTGTTTTCTTTCTCTTTTTCTTCTGCTTTTTCATACTTAAAGGGAAAAACTTTTTTTCCCTTATGGGAAAAAACCCAAAGCCTGTTTTAGAAGTGCTCTCGTTCTTCAGCTCTCAGGAACCTTTTCATAGCTGAAATTTTGTTTGAGCAATGTGGAGTTTTCGCTTGTAAAATCCAGGAGTGATATTTGTTGTAACAGCAATCACGGCATCTCGCCTTTATTGAGCAATAGCTGTACGAGCTAAAGACGAATAGCACGTGGTACATCCTTGTATGTAATCCTGCAACAGTCCTGAAGGAGCGCTCTTCCCAACCCTATTTTTTCGACACAGGAACCAAGGTTCAGAGGGGTTGAGTAAACTTGCCCAAGATCAGCGTAGCTAGATCGTGGCAGACCGAGGGTTATTTGATATCTTAACACTGTGCTCTGCGTCCTGTCCTGTCTGTCACTTTGTCATGCCGCAGTGGCTTCATGTGGCTGTGACGCTGGAAGCTAGGCCACCGGTATTTCAAATACCAGCAGGGTCGCCCGCAGTGGACAGGTTTCAGCAGAGCTTCCATACTAAGAGACTAGGGGGAAAGGCCTGGCAATATACTTCTGAAAATGAGCCAGTGAAAACTGTATGGGTCACAACAGAATGTTGTCCAGTATAGTAGCGGAAGATGAGCCCCTTCTGTTGGAAGGAACTCAAAATACACAGTAGCTACAACAGTGGACTTGAGCATACCAATGGTGGGGAAGATGGCGCAGGTCTGGGCAGCGTTTCCCTCTGTTGTACGTGGGTTCACCGTGAGTCAGAGCCAACTCAACAGGAACTAACAACAACACTGTACTGTGTTCCTTCTTGTAGGAATTTTAACCACGTACAGGTGTGCCAGAAGGATGAAGTCCAAATATATTCAAATAAAACAAAACAAAACAATCAAACCACAAGTCTTTCCTCTCCAGAACAAAGTTAGCTCAGTTTTTCTTTTCCAGTTTTATTGAAAATGAGAGCAGGATAAGTAGAGTGATCATTTTTTTTAAAAAAGAAGTGATTTTTTTTTTAGAACGGTACATTGGGATTATCATTTTTTTCATTGCAAATGTATTTCGAGTTCATTTTTAAAACTGTCAAGAATATAATAAACATTATTATAATTGAAGCAGTTTTTCCCTTATTCTTCCTCTTATCAGGTCAGCTTCAAGTTCTGTGCCTGAAGTCACGTACTAAAGTCACTTCACATCACGCAGCAATGGTTCCACCTTCAGAGACGTGGTGGAGTGACTGGGTGGGACACATCAGTGAACACATCTCACAGAGTCTTCCTTCACATTGCCTTTCTGTTCTTTCCTTCCTGCCTTTTCTTTGCTTTTCTGTAGCGCTTACCTTTGTGGAGCTGTTTTGGCTTACACCCGCGAGGGCTGTGCTCCGTGCCTGGTAAGGGGTCACTGCTCTGCATCTCACTTCTTACTCTGGAGATGTTTTGGCCTCTTCATTCACACTCGCGTCTTACCCTCCTCAGTCCAGTCTGACCGCATTATTCCTGTTTCACAAACCATGGTGGTTGCTTCAAAGAAAAGTCAGTCATTGTGGCCTTCACTGCTCTGTAATCACTATGTATTATTTCAGCTTTACTACCCTCAGTTACCCATCTATTTCTTGTTCTCTGAATGTATGCTGTACTCTCCAACTTTGTCCTAACGTCCTTCTGCCTTGGATTTGCTCCCAGCTCATCTACGTGAACATCTCTGGGGCTTTGTTCCTAGACCTCTCCCAGACCAGCTGCTGTCAGGTTGGTTCTGACTCATGGCAACCCCATGTGTGTCAGAGTGGAACGGTGCTCTGTAGGGTTTTCACTGGCTGATCTTTCAGAAGGAGATCCCCAGGCCTTTCTTCTAAACCAGCTCTGGGTGGACTTAACCCTTCCACCTTTCCTTTAGCAGCTCAGTGCGTTAACTGTTTGCACCACCCAGGGACTCCACAGACCTCTCCGGTGGTGCTCAATTTGCTTCCCCAAAGGGCAGTGGTGGTTCGCAGTCTTCGTCTAACTCCACAGCCGTCTTGCACATAAAAACTTCCTCCTTTGAGACTGTGGGACATACAGTGATACTTGTGAGGAGTGTGTCTCTTAGATCAAGTAGGTACAAGAGACTAAACTGGCAGCTTCTGTCCGGAGGTGAGATGGGAAGGCAGAGAGGGTTAGGAGCTGGTGGAATGGACACGGGGAATCAAGAGTGGAAAGAAGGAGAGTGCTGTCACAGTATGGGGAGAGCAATTAGGGTCACATAACAATGTAGGTATAAATTTTTGTATGGGAGACTAACTTGAAATGTAAATTTCATTTAAACTACAACAATAAAAAAAAGAATAAAAAACTCTTCCTCCTTTGAGGTTTACCCTCTGTGGGTTTCTCCTGCATATTCAGGGAGGACCTTGGCACGGACAGGTCCAGTTCCTGCCATTAACCACGTTCATGTCCCACGTGGACGAGGATGGTCCGCACGCTTGAATATCCGCAAGGATTGCTGTTCGGTACCTTAGCCTAGGCTCAAGGAGCTCTCACTAAATCCGTCTAGACTCAAAAGAGGGACATAACGTAGCAGTTAAGAGTAGGTTCAGTGCTAGAGATCACCCGGGCTTGAATCATGGCGCTGCTGCCAATTAACTGTGAGACCTTGAGTAAGGCACGCAACCTCTGCATCTTATTCCTCAGTGTTTTTCATCTGAAAAATGATAGTAAATAACAGTACCAGCCTCATAGGGTTATTAAGACGGTTAAATGAGTTAAATCAGGTAAAACTGACCAAGAATATCTGGCACAAAGTTAGAACTTCTAAATGTTACCAGTTGCTGTCACATTGACTCTGACTCACAACAACCTGGTGAGTGTCAGGGTAGAACTGTGTCCAACAGAGTTTTCAAGGCTGATTTTTCAGAAGTAGATCGCCAGGCCTTTCTTTTGAGATGCCTCTGGTTGGACTCGAACCACAACCTTTTCGTTAGCAGCCCAGCACCTTAACCCTTTGACTGCCCAGGGGCTCCTCATAAGTGTTAGGTATTATTAAGAGGATGATTATCCACTCCATTTCACAGGTGTACTGCTAAGACCAGGTTAGGGTTTACCACCCTGACATGTTCCGGGTCAATGTCTCATTCTTTGACTATGACACTCTGTCTTTTCACCACCCACATCTTACTCTTTAACTTTATCCACCCCACATGTTTCTTGCCTCTGCTGTTTTCTCCCAGTCTGATTACCTCCTCTTTTTTTTTAAACTAATATTTTATTGTGTTTAAGGTGAAAGTTTACACAGCCAATTAGGTTCTATTTAACAATTTCTGCACAAATTACTCAGTGATATTGGTTACATTTTTCACACTGTGCCCTCATTCTCATTTATTCCATTCTGGTTGTACCATTTCCAGGACTCTAGTTTCCCTGCCCCCTTACTTTCTTGTCTTTGTGTTACAGTAATTTTTGACCATTTGGTTTCATATAGATGATTTTTTTAAAGGAGCCCATTACCACAGGTGATATTCTTTATTTTATGAGCCAATCTGTTATTTAGCTAAAAGGTAACCTCAAGGGATAATTTCAGTTTAGGGTTTAAAGAGTATCTCAGGACGATAGTGTTGGGGAGTCCTCTAGTTTCAACCAGTCCAGTGAGTCTGGACTTTTTAAGAATTTGAGTTCTGTTCCACATTTCTTCCCCATTCTATCAGAATCCATCTATTGTGGCCCTGATCTGAATGGTTGGTAGTGGTAGCCAGGCACCATCTAGTTCTTCTGGTCTCAGGGTAAATGAGACCATAGTTCATGTAGACTATTAGTCCTGTAGACTGCTCTCTTCTCTGAGTCTTTGGTTTCCTTCTTTCTTTTTTGTTCCAGACAAATAGAGACCAATAATTGTATCTTGGATGGCCTCTTGCAAGCTTTGAAGACCCCAGACACTACAACACAAAATCTGTGAACTGTATCAGGCCAGTTGTCTGAGTTGTGCCATGATACTATGGTCCTAAGCCTTTAAACCCTGAAAACCAGTCTCCCGAGGTGTTTGGTTATATCTAAGAAGTATCTGTAACTGTGTCCCCTCTGTGGTTATTATATATATGGACATACATGCAAGTACACACATACCTGTAGTGGTATATGCCTATAGCTATATGCATATGCCTATAGATAATCTGCGCACACGTAGATATCTCTACATGTTGATACTCATGCACATATGTGCCTAAATACGTATTTGGGTAACCACACACATATGTTTTGGTTGTTGTTCACTTTCTCTTGATTTCACTTCCTTCTTTACCCATCCATGCCCTATAGGGTCTTCCCCTTGAACCACAGAAGCCCCATAGCAACTGCAGGAATTATATTCTTGAAAAGCACTACTGTTAGCAAAATGCTTAGGTGGTGAGAGCAGAGTTCTATAGAAGATGGGGGTGAGGGGAGCTAGGAGAAAAACAATTTTAAAATGCCATTAAGCATATATTTAAATCAAATAGATTCTAAAAGGCATACTGTTCTGAAGCAAAGCAGATGCATTGGTGCTAAAATTCTGCTCTGTCTTTTGGGCATATACCTCGGAGCGGAATTGCTGGGTCATATGATAATTCTATGTTTAACTTTTTGAGGAACTGCCAAATTCTGTGTTTAACTTTTTTCCGCAGTGGCTGTACCATTTCACAGTCCCACCAGTGACTAACAAGGGTTCCATTTTCTCCACATCCTCACCGACACTTGTTGTTTTCCAGTTTTTTTTGATAGTAGACATACCGGTGGATATTAAGTGGTACCTCGTTGTGTTTTCTATTTGCATTCTGGTGGTGCAGTGGTTAAAGATATTGGCTGCTAACCAAAAGCTCGGCAGTTGGAATCCACCAGTCGCTCCTTGGAAACCCTATGGGGCAGTTCTATTCTGTCCCATAGAGTTGCTATGAGTCGGAGTCGACTCAACTGCAGTGGGTTACGGGTTAATGACTAATAATGGTGAGCATATTTTCACGTGCTTATTGAGCTGAGTCTTGAAGGGTGGGGAATTAGATGAGGCGGAAGGGGAGAGGGAAGCAGGATAAAGGCACGGCAGTTACCTGAGTTGGATGGTGAATGCACATTCTGTGAGTGGCATGAAGAGATTGGCCTGCTTGTCTTGAAAGGGAAAGGAAGCTTCGGCTTCTTGCAAAATAAGAGTTAGTATCAGCGTCAAGTTGCACTTCCTGTTTTCAAATTCTAAGACTGAGAAATATTACTTTGCTGGCTTCTAGAATGTCAAATTCTATTCGGTTTAATTTTTTGGAATACACAAAAAGTCTCCTAATACATATTTTTAAATTACAGAGGTTCACATATCTAAAAACTAAGACATTTTTGGGCAGTGGAGAGTGGTCAGAAGTACCTGTAACTTAAGCTGAGTGTCGGTGGAATATTCTTTCTAAGGAGTCAGCAGCTGAGCCTCTGTCTGGGGGTCAGTGAGGTCTGTTTGAAGAGACATTTTCAGTTCACTGGAGATTTGCTTAGCAGGGATATTGTCTCTGTCTGGACTCAGGTATCTCAACAATAGGCTGGACCTGACAAAGACCTAAACGTGGCTTTGACTGATGTAATCAACAAAGGGACGTAATTTTAAAAATATACATTTAATATTGATTATGTTGACTCTAAGGAGCCCTGGTGGCATAGTGTTTGAGTACTTAGCTGCTAACTGTTAGGTCACGGTTCAAACCCACCACCTGTCTGTGGAAGAAAGATGTGGCAGTCTGCTTCTGTAAAGATTTACAGCCTTGGAAACCCTGTGGGGGCAGTTCACCTCTGTCCTGTAGGGTCACTGAGTTGGAACTGACTCAACAGTGATGGATATGTCGAATCTGATAGATATAGATGTTTGTAGTATTCATCCTGATTCATCCTTTTTCACACTAATGTCACGTTATTTTTTTTCAAAGTATATCATACTTAATTATAGTATTGGCATTACTCACATTGGAAACATTTTGCTTCATACTTAAGGAAGAGTGACACATAGCCTCTGGGGATTAGGGCAGTAACTGTGGTTCCGAATTTAGGATGATTTAGCTGCCCACCATCACACGTTAGGAAGGGTTTGCCGGTTAATAAAGTGGTGATGCAGTAGAGGGCTTGCTTTGTCTTCAGTAGCAAGGATCCTGGTTTTAAACTAAATGATGAGTAAATTTGCATAGCAGCTGATGAGTTTAGTGGCTTCCTTTCTCCCTTGCTACCCAGTCTCCATTCATTCTCAACAGGAGTCCTTAGAAACACAAAGGAAGGCAGCAGAATTACGTTGGTATTCCCAGCTAATGTACTGTCTTTACAAGTGAAAGGAATACACTTCAAAAGTACTAAAAGTGCTGACGTAGAGCTGGCTTCCTAAGAAGAATAAAGAAAACCTTAATGGGATATCAATGAAGAAAACGTAGTCTGATCAGTGGACGGTTAAGGAGGTAAATGCACTGCTGGCTGAACCCATTGCTGCTGCTGCTGGTTATTAGACAGCTGGGGTATACAGGGAGCCTTTGGGTGATACAGATGGTTCATGCATTTGGTTGCTAACCCAATGGTTGGTGGTTTGAGTCTACCAGAGACACCTCGGAAGAAAGGCATGGTGAACTACTTCTGAAAAATCAACCTTTGAAAATTCTGTGGAGCACAGTTCTACGCTGCACACATGGGGTCACCATGAGTCAGAATTGACTCAACAACAACTGAGTTGGTTTTTTTGGGAGGGGAGGTGTGGAAAGAAAACACACAAGAACTCTGGAGAGGTCTCTGGGATTCCTATTAGACTGTCCCACCCACGCACCCCCCATTGTTCTGTCCCACTCCCCCCCCCCGTTAGGTAACTTGGTTCATCACAGCTTACAAGGGAAATGGATATTTTACTAGTTGTCCCATGCTGTTTTATACAGTTGCCTTTTTGTAACCCTAGTGACTTTTTTTCCATTTTCTTTGTTTAATAAAGTTATTTAAACGGCTTCTTAAAAATAAAGAAAACAAAATAAGAGAAGACTTAGTCAAAAGTGCTGTGCGCGAAGTTTTCATCACGCCCACCTGCTCTGAACAGATGCCTCCCAGAGCGGTGTTCCACCTAAGGACATTTTCTTGGCCAAAATTTCAAGCTTTATGTACAGAATTGACATCCATGGCTTTCTTAGAATTAAAACCAATCTTGCATTTTTATTATAGCATCTCTAAGTGTCTGATTTGGAAGGTAGACACACGAGTATGTTGAGACTTGCTTGGTAGCAGCCAGAGGTAGCGGTTATTCTAGATACGGTTCCCCTCCAACACTAGAACACGATCACCTTCTCGTTGTTTCTGGCTGGCTGAGGTGATAACAGAAGACGTGAGGGCTCATATCCCTTCAGCTAATTTGTGGAATTTCAAAATGATGCTTTGGCTTCATGTTATAGGAAGGTCATAATTTTCTTTCCCTGGATTCAGATGTGTGAAATCGTTCACCTGATTGTGGGGTCCATGGGAATTCTTTCCTGGCTGCTGAGCTCTGGGTTTTGTTTGGGGTCACCAGAGCTGTGTGAGGAGGGCTGGACCCAGTGACGGAGAAAAGGCACCATACTACTTTTGCCTTTACCTTTTGTTTCCCATGCCCTCTGCCCTGGACAGTCTGTTTACTTATCCCCACGATTCTGTTCCCTGTGAACAAGGATTAAAGCTGTGAGAAAAACTGCCCTATTTCTCTTTCATACTAACTTTACAGCTTGTGAATTGATGGTATCAAAGGCTGATCAAGGATAATGTCATTAGGAAGGCTAATAAGAACTATCGTAACATAGAAATCGTAGTTCAGCTCCTTAATTTTGTACGTGAGGAACATATTTACAGAACAAGTCAATATTTTGCTACTTTCAAAATTACTTCCATTTCAGAGTTGTCTTCAGGTGTAATTTCAGTCATTTCTGAGTTATTAATATGTGAAAATTGATGTTAAAAATGTGCATGTGTGCAGGTGTGTTCATATTCTGAACATCCATTGGGCTGAGAAATCACGATGTACGCTCTTTTCTGTATGCCTACGTCAGTGAAAAGGCTTAGTGAAAATAATTCTCTCAAATAATATTCTAAAATATGCGCGATGCTCCTAGCATTATATTAGGTGAAAAAGCAGAATACAAGACTGTATATATGGGAACAAATAAGCTTGTGTGGTTGTTGGTGGGGAAAGGATGTGGTTTTAACAATTTCTGTTCAGGGTTGAAATATGTGAAAATGACCATCTAGAGCCATGGTTTTTAAATGAGAAAAACTTCCCATATCAATTAGAGTATATGTAATCAAAGAAAAATATGCATACATTTTAATGCAATCTAAGACAACAACTTTAAATTTGAAAATTAATTTAAAAGTATTTGTTTGACCACATGCAATAATGACTGTACCATCTTTATCTTGACACTCTTCCATTGGCGTTTCTTAGAATCGTTAAAAATGTCTCTGAATGACTATGGAGTCATTTTGTTAAATGCATTGTGCCCAGACCGTATCTTTGAGCAAATATAAGCATTTACCACTTCAAGCAGTAATGTGTTTGAATTTGGCTTCCAGTCTTCCTGAAGTAGTGTATCTTTCAGCTCATGTTATCCAGATGCTGAATCCACCTTATGTTTTTTCTCTTTCATTGCTTCCCCCGGATGTGGCTGCTGTGTTGACAACCTCCTTACGTCTGCTGCTACAATTTTTTGTTTCTATCATTAAGGAAACCTCCCAAGGTAAGTACCGATGTGGAATTTGACATGTATACTGGCTTAGTGTGCAAAAATCCAGGATTTTACCCATCACGATAACCCTTGTGAAACACCTATCCTTGACAAGAAAAAACAGCACTCTAATGTAAAACTCAGATAGTGAGCAAACGATGTTGGCAATAACCTAAAATTAGAATATGACTCTACAGTTATGAAGAACTTTCACGTGTTCATTCTCTGAACAAATGCTCTGATCCTCAAAGCAGACATGTCAGATTATTGTTCCCGTTTTACTGATGATGAAATGAGGCTCAGAGTGAGAGAATCACATGTCATAATTCACATTGAGTAAGAGGAAGACCTGGGACCATATAGCGTCGCCACCTTAGAAAGCAGAAGGACAAAAATAGTCACATCACAGTATGGTAGGTGCTAATTATGATTATTGATCACACACACTGTCTCTTCTGTGCCATTAAGAATGGTGGAAATCATCAGAAAAGTTCTCCAAACATTTAGATATTCAACCTTCCACCACCTCTGTGTGCTCTGCTATAGTTCCCAGCCGGTCACAGTTCATGAGCTGGAGTTGGCCTCTGTTGCTTTGGTCACCTTTGATGGTGTGTTTCCCATTGAGGGGCCCAAAAGCTACAGAGTAGATTGGAAAAAAATCCGAGAAGTCGGGGATCTGAGTGATCAACCCCTGAATGATTGAAGGCTGATTTTGTTACCAGTGAGTATTGTACTGGGTATCAGAGGCACATTTGGTTTCCAAAGAAAGGAGACAGTCTACCAGCCCCTGACTGATGATGCTGGTTATACCTGTGGTTCCTGAGATGGGACCAAGACATTAGACTGTTACTACAAATACGGTAAAGTCGCAGTCTAAGCTGTGTTGGGTGAGGGTAAAAAACCTGTCACCGTTGAGTCGATTCTGACCCCAGTGACCCTAACGGACAGAGTAGAACTGCCCCATCGGGTTTCCAAGGCTGTAATCTTTACGGAAGCAGACTGACGGATCTTTCTTCCGCAGAGTGGCTGGTGGGTTGAAACCACCAGCCTTTGGTTTAGCAGCTGAGCACTTTACCACTGTGTTGTTGGGGCTACTTGGGACAGGGTGAGACATCCAGAAAAGGCAAGGCTTCCTTGCCTCTGGGGTTATAAAGAAGAATCCAACTTAGCTTTTTTAGAGTATAGAAACCCACTAAAATGCTGACTTTCATCCATTTATATTTGTTGAAGGCCTGTAGGTCCCTGGTGGCGCAGATGGTTTGAGCTTGACCAATAACCTAATGGCTGGCAGTTTGAACCCACCCGGTGGTACCACGGAAGAAAGGCCTGGCAGTCTGATTCTGTAGAGATTACAGCCAAGACAACTCTATGGAGCAGTTCTGCTCTGTAATACATGGGGTCATCATGAGTCAGAATTGACTTGATGGCAGCCATTTTGGTTTTTTTAAATAGTGTTGTAGGTATTGTCTTTGGCATGAAGAGTTTTAACTCCAGTAAGGAAGGCATTCATTGAACAAATAATATAAATACGGGCTCTATTAAGAAAGAGGAAATATATAATGCTGTAGAAGTATAAGCAGTGGCATCCTGGTCAAATCCAGGGAATTAGGGAGCCCTCCCTGAGTAGTTTGTGATGTGGATATAATCCCTAAAATTTGCAACCTGAAAAATTTATCTGCTACTCAGGAGGATATTTGTGCCTTTTGTGTGGCCCTTCCTTCTCTTCCTGTTGGTTCCCAGACGTTTCAGAACAGACTGTCAGACATAGACATGTCTTAGGTACTTCCTATCCAATATACATACCTAGTGGTTTCAGCCTTGGTTTCACTAGGTATCTTATTGATAATTCCTAAGAAGTACAATGAAAATTAAAGAACAAAAATTAATTTTAAATCATCAAGTTAGACTAGATAAATGGGAGCTCCTAAAAATCAAACACTTAAGCTCATCAAAAAACTTCACCAAAAGAGTAAAAAGACAACCTACAAACTGGGAAAAAATTTTTGACTAGGACAAATCCTATCAGCATCTAATCTCTGAAATCTACAAGATACTGCAAAACCTCAACAACAAAAAGACAAATAACTCAAGTAAAAAAGGGCAAAGGATTTGAACAGGCACTTTGCCAAAGAAAATATTCAGGCAACTAACAGACACGTGAAGAAAAGAAATGCTCATGATCATTAGCCGTTAGAGAAATGCAGATCAGAGCTACAATGAGATATCATCTCACCCCAACAAGGCTAGCATTAATCCCAAAAATGCAAAATAGTACATGCTGGAGAGGTTGTGGAGAGACTGAAACACTTATACACTGTTGGTGGGAATGTAAAATGGTACAACCACTTTGGAAATCAATTTGGTGCTTCCTTAAAAAGCTAGAAATAGAAGTACCATACGATCTAGCTATCCCACTCTTTGGAATATATCCTAGAGAAGTAAGAGCCATCACATGAATAGATATATGCACACCCATGTTCATTGCAGCACTGTTCACAAAAAGATGGAAACAATCTAGGTGCCTATCAACGGATGAATAGATAAACAAATCATGGCATATCCACACAATGGAATACTACTCGACGATAAAGAACAACGATGAAGCGGTGAAACATCTTATAACATGGAAGAAGCTGGAGGTCATTATGCTGAGTGAATTTAGTCAGTCACAGAAGGACAAATATTATATAAGACCACTATTATAAGAACTCAAGGTTTAAACACAGAAGAAAACATTCTTTGATGGTTTCGAGCATGGGGAGGGATCGTGAGGGTTATTTACTAACTAGACAGTAGACAAGAATTATCTTAGTTGAAGGGAAGGACAGCACACACTACAGGGTAAGTCAGCACAACTGGACTAAACCAAAGCTAAGAAGTTTCCTGAATACAGTCAAACACTTTAAGGGACAGAGTAGCGGGGGTAGGGGTCTGGGGACCATGCTTTCAGGGAACATCTAGGTCAATTGGCATAACAAAGCTTATTAAGAAAATGTTCTTCATCCTACTTTGGTGAGTGGTGTCTGGGGTCTTAAAAGCTTGCAAGCGGCCATCTAAGATGCATCAATTGGTCCCAACCACCTGGAGTAAAGGAGAATGAAGAACACCAAAGACACAAGGAAAGTATTAGCCCAACAGACAGAAAGGGCCACATAAACCAGAGACTTCCTCAGCCTGAGACCAGAAGAACTAGATGGTGCCCGGCTACCACCAATGACTGCCCTGACAGGGAACACAACAGAGAGTCCCTGATGGAGTAGGAGAAAGGAAGGGTGCAGAACTCAAATTCTAGTAAGAAGACCAGACTTGATGGTCTGACTGAGACTGGAGGAACCCCGGAAAGCATGACCCCTGGATTCTCTATCAGCCCAGAACTAAAACAATTTCTTGGGCCAACTCTTCAGATAGGGATTGGACTGGACTGTGGGACATAAAGTGATACTCATGAGGAGTGTGCCTCTTAGCTCAAGTAGGTACAAGAGAGTAAACGGGCAGCTTCTGTCCGGAGGTGAGATGGGAAGGCATAGAGGGTTAGGAGCTGGTTGAATGGACATGGGGATTCAGGGGTGGAAGGGAGGAGTGTGCTATCACAGTGTGGGGAGAGCAATTAGAGTCACATAACAATGTATGTATAAATTTTTGTATGGGAAAAAATAAAAAAAAAATCAAGTTA
Source organism: Trichechus manatus latirostris (assembly GCF_000243295.1). NCBI lineage: Eukaryota > Metazoa > Chordata > Mammalia > Sirenia > Trichechidae > Trichechus > Trichechus manatus. The sequence continues at coordinate 7,982,814 of NW_004444039.1, read as the reverse complement.
AAAAAAATAAATACATGCCATAAGGCACATCTGGAAAGTATAAAGATCAACTTGAAATTAAACAAATGACACAATAGAGTCAAAAAAAAAAAAAGATACTGAAGTAGATACAGGCCTTTCCTTGCAGGAATTGTGTAGATGTTGAAAGCTGATGTGGAAAGGGGAAGATGGTTTTGATGGTGATCATATACAAATGAAATGTTGTTAATTTAAAACAATGAGATTTTGGCATGAATAACCAGCAAAAGCATCAGAGAAGACTGGTTGGCTTAATTTAACCAACAATTATTTTGGGCAGGACACATGTGCTGTGTGAATAAGACTCAGTCCCAGCATTCTAATGGGAGTTGGGTAGGGAACATATGTACAATATAAAACAAAATCGTTTGTACTAATGGTCACAAGAGGCAGAATGTGGAGTTAATAGGATGAAGCAGGAAGCATCAAAGGAAGATGGAAGGAATACACAGAGTCACTCTACCAAAAAGAATTGGTTGATGTTCAGCCATTTCAGGAGATAGCATATTATCAAGAACTGAAGGCACTGGTGAAAAACAAGGCTGCAGGAATTGATGGAATACTAATTGAGATGTTTTAAAAACACAGACAATGCTGGAATCGTTCACTTGTTTATGCCAAGAAATTTAGTAGACAGCTACTTGGCCAGCTGACTGGAAGAGATACATATTTGCGCCCATGCCAAAGAAAGGTGATCCAACAGAATGCAGAAATTATCAAACAATATCATTAATGTTGCATGCAGGTAAAATTTTGCGAAGATAATTCAAAAACGGTTGCAGCAGTGCATCGACAGAGAACTACTAGAAATTCAAGCCAGATTCAGAAGAGGACAGGTAACGAAAGATACCATTGCTAATGTCAGATGGATCTTGGTTGAAGGCAGAGAATGCCAGAAAGATGTTTAACTGTGTTTTATTGACTACGCAGAGGCATTTGACTGAGGGTCACAACAAGGTATGGATAACATTGTGAAAAATGGGAATTCCAGAACACTTAATGGTGCTCATGCGGAACCTGTACATAGACCAAGAGGCAGTAGTTCGAACAGAACAAGGGGATACTGTGTGGTTTAATACCAGGAGAGGTGTGCCTCAGAGTTGTATCCTTTCACCATACTTATTCAATCTGTATGCTGAACAAATAATCGGAGAAGCTGGACTATATGAAGAAGAACTTATTAACTCATTAATTAATTACTCATTAACTCATTAAGACTCACTGAAAACTTATAATATGCAGATGACACAACCTTCTTTGCTGAAAGCGAGAGGACTTGAAGCACTTACTGATGAAGATCAAAGACCACAGCCTTCAGTATGGATTACACCTTAACATAAAAAAAAAAAAAAATCCTCACAACTGGGTCAATAAGCAACATCATAATAAACAGAGAAAAGATTGAAGTTGTCAAGGATTTCATTTTACTTGGATCCACAATCAATGCCCATGGGAGCAGTGGTCAGGAAATCAAATGACATGTTGTATTGGGCAAATCTGCTGCAAAAGGCCTCTTTAAATGTTGAGAAGCAGAGATGTCACTTTGAGGAGTAAGGTGTGCCTAACCCAAGCCATGATGTTCTCAGTCGCATCATATGCATGCAAAAGCTGGACAGTGAATAAGGAAGACCAGAGAATTGATGCCTTTGAATTATGGTGTTGGCAAAGAATATTAAATACACCATGGACTGCCAGAAGAATAAACAAATCTGTCTTGGAAGAAGTACAGCCAGAATGTTCCTTAGAAGCAAGGATGGCGAAACTTCATCTCAAGCACTTTGGACGTGTTATCAGGAGGAACCAGTCTCGAGAAGGACATCATGCTTGGTAAACTAGAGGATCAGCGAAAAAGAGGAGGACCCTCAATGAGATGGACTGACACAGTGGCTGCACCAGTGGGCTCAAACATTGCAATGATTGTGAGGATGGCGCAGGACTGGACAGTGTTTTGTTTTGTTGTACATATGGTCGCTATGAGTCGGAACTGACTTGACAGCAGCTAACAACAACAACAACTCTCACTCCACTGAGGACAACTAAGACTGGACAAAAGAATAAGACCTTTGCCTGAAGGCACTGGGGAGATAACAAGTTAGTAAGTATAAAAATGTCATGAGGGTGTGTGACCTCTTCATCTAACTGCTCGAGAGGGTAGAATCACCATCAGCATCAGCCCAAGGCTGATTCCTATGAGGTGGAGGTCAAACATACCTCCATGCTCCAACTTTTGTACAAATTCCAGCCTGATGGTCCCTCCCTCAGCACTCTCTACTTCTCTGCTGGGTTTGATAATTCATTGCAGTGGCCACACAGAACTAACAGACAATACTCATGATTATGAGATTTATTAGGGAAGTAACAGGTTTACAACTCAGGATCAGGATCAATAGGCTGCAACTTGGGATCAGGATGAGGAGGCATGTTGGCAACGTTTCCCTTCTTCAGCACAGGACAGCTCTCTCAGCTCCTCTCAGCCATGTGGGGCTCCTCTCAGCCCACTGAAGACAGGCTCCTCTCAGTCCCCTCAGGACAGGCTGCCTCTGTTGACCCTTGGCCACTGGCGCTTGGCCCTGCTTGGGCATGGCCTCTGCCCTGCTCTGGCAAGTATTACAAAGCCCTTTAACTCCACTGATAAGGCCCAGAGGCACCCCCCCACTGCCAGTAAACCTTTGCTCGAAGGTGCTCAGCTCTCTCGCTCCATGGGTCGGCAAGCCTAGCTAGCCCCACCGTCAAGTTCCCAGAAGAAGCACCCTACTCTGCCAGGAAGCCTCCTGCCAAAAGGTGCTGAGCTCTCTCGCTCCGTGAGTCAGCTCGCCCACTGTAGCCACCTTGCTCTGTGGGCTGGGAAGCTCCCCCCACCCTGCACTGTCTCACGCTGGTCTTCTGGTTCTGCTGCCACTGTTTCTCTGCCACTGCTTCTTGATGTCTCGCGCCATCTCTGGTGTTACAGGTCTTTCTCTCTCTGTCTCTTGGGTCTAGGAGGTTCTCAGCACAGGTATCTCGGATCCAAAGGACACATTCCACTCCTGGCTCTTCTTTCTTGATGGTAATGCGAGGCCCCTCTTGCTTCTGGGATTGACTCCGTTTAAACTTAGCAGGATGGCAAAATTGACCAATCCCCTTCTTAGGGTTCCATACACCTTATTTGCGTGGTTCCACCCATGCAAGTGTTCTATGCACTTTATTTGCGTTGTTGGCAAGATGTCCAGTCCCCTTGGTGGGCCACACACATTATCTGCATAGTCCCACTCAGTCATTTTGTGGGAGTCACAAGACCATGCATTGCTAGAAGGGCCATATTAAGTAATCCACTGCAAACTTACCAGACCAAGATCCAGGAGAAGGTGGAAATTTAGAGATGTGAACCTGTGGTTTTGGTGTATGTCATTCAGGAAGGAGCAGCTTAAAGTTAGAGCAGTATTTCTGACAGCCTCGAAGGCCTCACAGGACAAGAGTGTTGGAGCTCAGGTCCTGCCAAAGATAGAGTCCTTGGTAAACTCTTTTTATACTTTGAGCTGGCAAATTGGGTTGAGAACCAACCTTGGGTAGAACCAGAAGCGTATCAGCCCTCACATGGATTGCTGTTTGATTTCAAGTCCCTTGTGTGATCCAGGAAATCTCAAGCACTAAAGCTGGATCAGATCGGTTATAGAGTGCAGATCTCTAGGCTATAGATCTCTAATGATTCCACAATCAGTTTAAAAAATACCATGCCAGCACATAATCAAACATAAAGAGGCACATGGCAAGACAAGGTGATATGAACAAGAACCAGCAGAAATAATAGAAATAGACCCACAGATAACTTGATGTTCAAATTATTAGACATGGATTTTAAAATAACTACGCTTGTTTTGTTCAAGGAGAAAAAAGATAAGAGAGAGTTATCTGTCGGAGAGAACTAGAGCTTATAAAAAGTGACATAACAAATGTAGGAAATAACCCAATGTAAATTATCAATCTGAAAAACCCAAAACCAAAATTAAAAATTTAGTATTAGGGTTTAGTAGCAGAATAGAATATGTGCAAAGACCCACGCATGTTCGCAGTGGAAAGACAAAGCACTTAGTGATGAAGATCAAAGACCACAGCCTTCAGTATGGATTACACCTCAACATAAAGAAACAAAAATCTTCACTACTGGACCAGTGAGCAACATCATGATAAACGAAGAAAAGATTGAAGTCATCAGGGATTTCATTTTACTTGGATCCACAATCAAAGCCCATGGAAGCAGCAGTCCAGAAATCAAACAACGCATTGCATCGGGCAAATTTGCTGCAGAAGACCTCTTTAAAGTGTTGAAAAGCAAAGATGTCACTTTGAGGACTAAGGTGTGCCTGACCCAAGCCATGGTGTTTTCAGTCGCCTCATTTGCATGTGAAAGCTGGACAATGAATAAGGAAGACTGAAGAAGAATTGATGCCTTTGAATTATGGTGTTGGCAAAGAATAGTTAACATACCATGGGCTGCCAGATGGACAAACAAACCTGTCGTGGAATAAGTAAAACAACAGCGGAGTAGATTCAGCTGAAGAGAGAGTAAAATAACTGAAAGATAGGGTGACAGAAAATATCAAAATCAGGTACAGAGGAGATAAATGATGTAGGAACCACTGGACATTCACGTGCAAAAAAGAAAGAAAAGAAATCGAGACACAGATCTTACACCCTTCACAGAAATCTACTCAAAATAGTGCTGACACATTGCATGGATTGCAACCAATGTCATGGAACAATTTGTGTATAAACTATTGAATGGGAAACTAATTTGCTCCTTATACATTCACTTAAAGCATAATAATTATAAAAAAATTAACTCAAAATGAATCATAGACCTAAATGTAAAACGCAGGACTATAAAACTTCTAGAAGATAATGTAGGAGAAAATTTAGGTGACCTTGAGTTTGGTGATGACATTTTAGGTATAACACCAAAAGCATAATACATGAAAGAAAAAAGTGGATAAGTTGGTCTCATTAAAATTAAAAGCTTCTGTTAAAGACACTGTTAGGAGAGTGAAAATATAAGCCACTCACTGGGAAAAATATTTGCAAATTACTTATGATTTTCGGAGTTGGGTAGGTGTGTCTCCCCTTGCCAGTGTGACTGTAATTTTGAGTCAGTTTTCCGTCTTAGAGGTATTACAAAAAAGGTAAAAATAGAAAAGTTGGTGGTAGTTGAGTCACTTTTTGATAAATTTTGGATTGTAGCAGGAGGTAGTACAAAGGGAGTTGCGGGAGTACGTGGAGAATCACTCATTAGGTCATTACACACACTCTGTTGATAGAGTACAGGAAAATGTCCTGGGTCACAGTAGCTTTGCCTTCAGTAGCCCAGTTCCTGGAGTCCCAGATGGCCCCGGGATGTCTGGCCCATTCTAGGTCCTTTCATTTTTCATGCTTTTGTCTTACCTGGCACAAGTATCTTGTCTTCTTGAGGAGCCACATTGAAACACAGAAAAAAACCAATGAATTCTTTCTCCTTTTTCCCTTTTCTTCTTCTCTCCTTCAATAGTTATGAAGCACTTTCCATGTGCAGGTTGTCACTACCGAGCTGGGAGAGATGTTTGAACTCAGACCATTCACCCCGTCTTGTTTTCAGACCAAGGAGACTGATGCTTAAGGAAGGAAGTGGCCAGGACTCTCCAGTGGGAGAGCTTGGCTCCAGCCCTGGACCTTCTCATGGCCTGTCTGCTACCCTGTCTGTTACGTCAGAGGGGTTGGAAAGGGTTTTTCTGTTTGTTGGGCATTGTGGGGCAAGACAGGGAGAAAGAGTAAGGAGGAGGAGTTTGCAGAAAACGTTAATATCTGTAAAATCTCTTTGTTTAGGCTCATATACTTTTTTACCCATGATTGTTGTGTTTAATACCTTATAATTTAGTATATGATTTATTTGAACAATTATATCTGGTTAATTAACTTCTCAACTTTAAGGTGTTTAATCCATCTGCTTACGTAAGTTTGTTGGCAGACATATTAAAAAATATCTTGATCTGAAGAAAATGACATTATAGTAAAACAAAATTATTGCCTTTTGGAGGCAGTATCCTTTAAAAAGATCAAAGACATACCAAATACCGCGTTTCACAAAAATTGCTCAGAAAAAAGGAGGAAAGAACTTTATGGTGAACAGCCGATGCCATCTGAAGAGTGGTTTTATTCCGCCTGGTTTGTATAATCTGGGAACGCCATTATGGTCTGTTGCCTCTACTGCTTTGCCGTAGCGGATTTCCAAAAACTAAAAGCTTGTCTCAGGAGATGAGTTCCAGACCTGTGCTGTTCAGTATGGTAGCCATTAGCCACAGGTGGCTGTTTAGCCCAACATACGTGTTGTGAGTGCAAAATACACACCAGACTTCCAAGACGTACTACGAGAGGGAAAAAAAGAATATAAAATAAATATTTTGGATATATTTGTTAAAATAAAATATATTACTAAAATTGTTTTTATAGCTATCTTTCTTTTTACTTTTTACAATATGTCTACCAAAATTTTTTTTTTTTAAGAAACAGAAATTTATTTTCTCACAGTTTAGGAGGCCGGAAGTCTGAATTCAGAGTGCCGGCTCTAGGGGAAGGCTTTCTTTCCCTGTTGGCTCTGGAGGAAGGTCCTTGTCTCTTCTGAGCTTCTGCTCCTGGGCGATCTTCATGTGGCTTGGCATCTCTCTTCCCTCATCTCTGCTTCTTTTGCTTGCTCGTTTAATCTCTTTTATAACTCGAAAGAGATTGATTTAAAACACACCGTATGCTAATCTACTCTCATTAACATAAAAAAGACAACCCATTCTCAAACAGGTTTATAACCACAAGCATAGAAGTTAGGATTTATAACACATATTTTTGGGGGACACAATTCAGCCGGTAACATTCCACCCTTTGTCCGCCCCAAATTCATGTCCTCCCACATGCAAAACACATTCACCCAATCACATCATCCCAAAAGTCTTAACTCCAAGTCCAAAATCTCATCTTGCAAATCATCTAAATAAAATGTGAGTGAAACTTTAGGCATATTCCATCCTGGGGCAAAATTCCTCTTCATCTGTGAATCTGTGAAATCTAGATTACAAGGTGTCTGTTTCCAGAGTACAGTGGTGGAACAGGCACAAAGTAGATATTTCCATTACAAATGGGAGAAATTTGAGGGAAATAAGAAGTAACAGGCACCAAAGCCCAAAACCCAAGAGAACAAATTAAATAAGCTCCCAAGGCTTGAAAATAGTCCTCTCTTCTCGAGACCATGTAGGCAATGGCCCTGCTCTCCAGATTCTGGGTGTTGGCCATGCCCTCTGGATTCTGGGTGGAGGCCCCTTAACCCTGGGCGTCAGCTTCACCTTCCAGGGCAACTCTGCTCATGTAGCTAAAAGTGACAGGAACTCAGACTATATTAACCCAAAGATAAATGTATTATAAGGATTCTAGGATGTCTCAAAGAACTCAAGGGCAGGAAGTAGCTGGACTTCTAATGTAGTCATGCCCCCCTGTCTCCCACCTCCTGTCACAGTCCTCTTGTGTGTCTCCTTCATTTGTCTCTCTCACTACAGACCAGCTCTCTCTGATTCTCTGGTCCACATGGTTAGAAACATGCCCTCAACATGTCCCAGATTTAGGCATCAGTCATCAGACAAAGACTGGTTAGACTTATTTAGACCCAAATCTAAAAATCCCGTATCAGACCTCCACTGTGGGATCAATTAACTGTGGCCAGGGGATTAGGAACTGGTAGTGGTCCAGCTTGAGCCCCTGTGCCTCTCCCCTGCCTCTGCCCCTGAGCAGTCAGTACTGAGGAATATACCGAGGAAGAGAAAAACATGGCAGCACTCATGGGAACCAAATGGCTGACTGGAGGACAGGAGAATTCCTCGAAAGAACAAGCGGTATTTCTAGAATAAATTGGAGTTCTGGGCAAAAATAAAAGTAAAAAAAGAGTAGGTGTTCATTGTAGCTCCTCTCCATCCACACTGGGGTGCATAGTAGAAGCTTTGACCATTATCATTAAACCAAAACCAAACCAGTTGCCATCAAGTTGATTCTGGCTCCTGGTGACGTATGATGATTATCATAATGATCTGCTCATTGTCCACTTATTCTCTTGTGCCCGTTCAGTCCATCTTCCACATCACTGCCACAGTGGTGGTTCCAAAATGAGAATAGGATCCTGTCACTTGCCAACAAGCTAAATAACAGGCTTCTTAATAAGGCACATAAAGCCCTACATGATCTGGTCTTAACCTGTTCCTTCAGCTTTTTCTCTCTCTCCCCTTGCCTGCTGCTCTTTGCACCCTGCTCCAATCACACTCAACTCCTTATCTCTGTTGCTTGCAAGCTTTGCCCTTTATGGAATGCCTTTTCTACTTGTCTACTCAGCAGTTATCTTTCAAAATTCAGCCCAAGCTTTTCCTCTTCTAGAGCCCTTTCCTGAGTTCCTCCCTACAGTTGAGTTATTCCATTTCTTTCTTCCTGCCGGACCGCATATTGAATTCTACACCATCATCCCTTACTGCCTTCTTTACTTTCCTTGGTGGTTTTTGCTGTTGTTAGTTGCTGTCAAGTTGGCTTTGACTCGCGGCGACTTTAGGTAAAACAGAACGACGTGTTGCCTGGTTCCGTGCCATCTTCGTGATTGGTGGCAAGGGCGAGTCCGTTGTCGCAGCTGTTGTGTCAATCCATGTCATTGAAGTTTTCTCTTGTTTTCGTTGACCGTCTACTTTACCAACGATGATGTCCTCTTCTAGCAATTGGTCTTTTCTGATGCCATGTTTAGAGCAAATGAGTCAAAGTCTCGCCATCCTCACTTCTAAGGAACGTTCTGGTTGTATTCCACCTAAGACCGATTTGTTCATTCATTTGGCAGTCCACCGTATATTTGATGTTCTTTGCCAATACCACAGTTCGAATGCATCAGTTCTCGTCTTCCTTTTTCATTATCCAACTTTTGCAAGCGTATGAGGTGATTGGAAAGACCATAGCTTTTGTCAGAGGCACCTTCGTCATCAGAGTGACGTCTTTGCTTTTTAACGCTTTAACGAGGTCTTCCGCAGCAGATTTGCCCAGTGCGGTACATCGTCTGATTTCTTGGACTGCCGTTTCCATGGACGTTGATCGTTGATCCAAGTAGAATGAAATCATCAACAGCTTCAATTTCTTTTCCATTTATCATTAAGTTATTTGGTTACTTCCCTGTAATAGGGTGTGATCTTTAAGACTGGGAGCTGTCATTTCTGCCTTAGCCAGCCCATAATAACTGCTCAGTGAATGCTTTTATTAAATGAATGCAAAGATGAATCCGTTCTTTAGAGAGACGTCTTCTCCCTGCTGCCTTAGAAATGTCCATCGCAATGCAGAGCGTTCCTTGCCACAGCACAGTCGCTTCCTACACCAGATTGTGCATTCCCTGAAGTCGGAGACAATGCCTTATTCCTTGTAGGTGTGCAGCAGATGCTGTTGCCTTGCTCTGAATCTTGAAGGGGCTTTGACATCTTCACAGTCAGGCCATGTTGACTGTGTAATCCAAGACATTGTTTGCTCTGCATACATAGGCCTCTGTACGTAAAGGAAATGATGAATTACATTGCAAAAAGGCAGTAGATACTTGACAGATTTTTAAATGAGAAGGCAGCATCTGTCAGTAGAATTCACCAATACTAAGGATGATCATTCTGATGCTCATTCTTTGGTGCCCAGTAACAGATACCCTCAAATACAGGCCAGACTGAGTGCTGGCCCCGGTGATCAGACAGACAGGCTTTCTGTGTTGAGTTGCCTTTCAGTTTCTTTCTGGCTCCTCTAAGATGAATGAAGTTGAACGCTTCATTTTTTTTTAACTACCTCTTCACATCTCTGATATTAGGAGAAAGAGATGAAAGGGAACAAAGTGCTGAAACTTGGCGTTAAAAGGAAAATTTAGACATGAAATGAAATATCGTAATTTTGGTTTTTTTTTTGTCTGGCTCAAGTCTCATACCACAGTGTAGTGAAATGTGCGCACATTTGGTGTGTGTCTTTCATGCTAATTGTCTTTCAGTGACAAATGTGAAAAGTAACCACGATAGAGGCCCCCGGAAACCAGTATGTACGGTATTTCTAAAACCAGAGACCTGAGCGTTTGCCCAGAGATCTCAGGTCTGATTTTTCAAAGCGGGTAGCGTCTAGGACAGGCTGTTAGTGGTAGCTGGGGCTGCAGATGTGAACAGAGGATGGATTGTATAAAGAGAGGAGGAAGACAGGATAGAATGAGAGGAGAGAGACACACTCCCACCCGCAGCATGAAGCAAGCTCACATAGAGGGGATTTTTCCTCCCAGGGAATCCTTTTTGAGTCTGGTCTTGGGAACGAATAGGTAGTATGTTTTTCATTGATGCTTCTGAGACAGAACTAAACAGTCGGTAGCAACTCTTCTCTCACCTGCTATGGACCGTTTTTGCCTATTCCTTCTCTCTCCATTTTGTTCAGTAAGTGTTTATTGAGCACCTGTGAATTGGGTCCTGTTCCTGGAGGAAATAAAGGCATGAGTTAGCACAGTCCTGGCTTCAGGAAGCCTGGTAGCTTGGTTAGAATATACAGTGCTTAGCCTGGCGCCTGAGGAGGCCTGTGGCACCATGGTTAAGTGCTGGGATGCTAACTGAAAGGTTGGTGGTTTGAACCTACCCAGCAGCTCTGTGGGACAGAAGACCTGGCAGTCTGCTCCCGTAAAGATTACAGCCTAAAAAACTCTACGGGGCAGTTCTGCTCTGTCCTGTAGGGCCGCTGTGAGTCAGAATCGACATGATGGTACACAGCAACAGCCTGATGCTTGATGCAAATAAACACTCCATAAGCGGTGGCTGTGTTGTTAACGGAGGAGAGGAGCCCATAGTGGATAATGCTAAAGCCGATAATATCAGCTGCTATACACTGAGTTACTACTATGTGCCTAGTATTGTATTAGTAGGTATTTTACTTGGGAGCCCTAGTGGCGTTAAGAGCGCGGTTGCTAAACAAAAGGTCAGCAGTTCGAGTCCACCAGCCGCTTCTTGGAGACTCTGTAGGGCATGTCTGCTCTGTCCTGTAGGGTTGCTAGGAGTTGGAGTCAACTCGACAGCAATGTTGTTTTTTTTTTCCCCCCTGGCCCAGCATTATATTAGTAGGTATTTTAGTTTAGTTCCCACCAGACCAGTTGCTACCCCATGTGTGTCAGGGGAGAACTGTGCTCCGCAGGGTTTTCAGTGGCTGATTTTTTGGAAGGAGATCAGCAGGCCCTTCTTCTGAGGTGCCTCGGGGTGGACTTGAACCTCCACCCGTTTGATTAGCAGCCCAAAGTGTTAACTGTTTGCATCGCCCAGGGTCTAAATTCCCACAGACGATCCCACTTCCATGCCCAGAGGAGGGAATAATTACTTTTCAGACAGCAAGTCAAGGAAGCCTTGGAGGAGGTGACATTAGGCAGACCTTGAAGAATGAGTTGTAGCTCAGTGGGCAGGAAGGGGAGGAGAGAGAGGCAGTTAGCGGAAGAGAGTCCCTTATAGCTCTACGTTTTCTTCCCTTCTTTTTCCTGTGGACTTCCCACTGCGCTCAGTGTGCCCAGAAGGTTTCTCGGTCATTAGCGGAGGCTTTCAGAACTGAAGAAGTGGCTGGCCCTTGACATAGTGGGCAGCTGAATAGGGGGGCTTCCTCCCACCTCTTTGGGAAAGGGGTACGAGTCCAAGAAACACAAAATGATGTCTGCAGGGTGACAGCAGTCTAGGTGGTCCCACTGGTGAAGTGAAAACAAGCTTTGACAGAGTGCTGTTGTAGTACCCGCTATCCTGGCGGTGTTGCTGGAGGATTTATACTCATTTCTGTGCAGTATTGTAGGCAGACATCATGCAGGAAAACAAAGATTTACAAGATCATTTAAAAAGTAATTCACCAGGAAGTTGGTTTTGAAAAGTAAACTCTGAGAGTATTTTTGGTTGGTGGAATTATGGACAATGAAAACATAAAGAAAATAAAGGCCTTGTCCACTAGTAATTAATGATGTAGCAGAACAAAGGGAAATAGAGATGTATATATACACACATACATACATATGAGCATACATATGTATACATATGTCCATGCAAAATCTGGTTAGACAGGTATGGAATTCAGAGCAATAAGCAATAGTATCCCTAAGAAAGTTTTCATAAGGGAGTGACATTTGTGATGACGTTGTCATTGTTTGTTAGTTGCTACGACGTTGTTTCGACTCACAGGGACCTTATAGGTAACAGAATGAAACACCGCCTAGTCCTGTGCGTCTTCATGATCGTTGGTATGTTTGAGTCCATTGTTGTGGCTTCTGTGTAATGCCCTGCAACTTAGGGGCTCAGATGACACCGGAAGATTTTAATAAGGAGAGATTGAAAGAGAGTGGACTTGGACTCAGTCTACAAAAAACATCTAACGTGTATATTCAAAAATATTTCCTTGCGTAAAAGTATTATCTCGACATAATAAATATTGGATTAATCACCTTGTGCCTGAGAAGACAGTGTGAAGGGTATTAAAATGATTTTGGGGAAAAAAATTGTATTTTTTCAAGAATAATAATTGTTTCATTTTTGTCTTTTTAACTAGTCTGTAAGCAACTAGAGGACAGAAAACATGCCTAATACATATTTGAGTTCCCTACAGCCCCTAAAATGAGAGAATTGGCAAATGGGCAATTTGTTGATTGCTTTCTGGGTTAAACATTTTACAACTGGAGAGCATATTAGTGAAAGGATAGAACTAGAAGGATGAATGAAAGGATGCAGAAGTAATGCAGTTTAAGTATCTTCACATTTGACGTCTGCGGATCAGGAAAATGATTACAGATCACATCTCTGAAGCATTCTGTTTCTTCGAGGAACGTAGAAGAAGTTTCTTTTTTTACCCGTAAACTGATCGCCACTGAAATGCCAGCAGAGATAGCGCTTTAAGATACAGGTAGCGTTCAAGTATATGCAGCATCCTGCTGGCAAGTCCTGGAGCTCCATTGCCTCAGAATATATATCGCTCAACACATTGGCCTTATTAAAAATAGCTTGTAGTAACTTTACTAGCTGTTCAGTGGTTCCCCAAAATGCAGAACTAACATTTTTTTAAGAGAGTGATGAAGGTGGAGCAGATGTGTACAGCAGGCTGTAGGGAATTAAATGCTGGTGTGAGTTTGACAAGTTGCAAACGATGAGGAAGGAGTGGGATTCTGAGAAGGTCGGTCAAGTTTTGTGGAAAACAATGAAGACGATGGCTTTCAGATTGTAAAAACGACTAGAGAACATCTGTACTTTTGGCTGTTTTTCTAACTGAAGGCTCTTGGAAGCTATGAATGCCTTTACAAAACACGTTCTCACAATGTTGGTCTACATTGACGAAATATAAAATTTATACCTATTTCCGTACTTGATTTATTTTTTACTCAGTTGTGTGTATTGGAAAGTTCCTCGTCTTCCACACTTCAGTTAAGATATTATTGACTTTGTAATGAGCAGATGATAAAAGCACGTAGGGATTCTAATGAAGTAAGTTAGAAGTCTTAACACATTTCTGTAATATAACATGCTCGTTTTGGAAAAAAAATTTTGTTTTCTTTTTTGTTCAAAGTAGTCGGCTTCCAAGGAATAACTCTCAAGAAAATAGTTCTGTTATCTTTTCTGAATTTTGATTTGGGAGATCAAAACATCTGTAAGACCTCAGAAAATCATGGTTACCAAAATTAACTTGAGTGCCCCTTTTGTAACAAGTCTTTTATTATTCAGTAATAACATTTGTCCATGAAAACAAGCATAATAGTTCCTGAGTAATTTGTTAGTAGTAGTAACAAGATTGCAAGGGAAGTGATTGGATTACCCGAGTCAGAGAAATTGTTTTAAACATCCTTAAAACTGTGGTCTAACAGTCATAACAGGTAATTGTTTGACCAACAGCCAGACAAGTAATTTTTCTAATTTTGGTGTAAGCTACAAATTATACACGATGTGGCCATACTTGTTTATCCACCCGACTTACACAGTGGTGATGTTGAGGGAATCCCCGTTCTCATCTAGTAGCCAAACTCATATTTTACCGTTGAAGAAACCAAGGTCTCCCAAAACATGAATCTGAAAGCATTGAAACATCTAAAAATATATTCTGTAATTTGAACTCCTTGTTCATAACAGTTCTCACATCCGTTCCGTCTTCTTGTCTGCGTTCCAGTTTCTTCCCCTGTAGTGTTTACTAATTGAAAAAACATTGCGTCAGTGAATATCCTAGACTAGGTGCGCAGCCAGGCGCTGTGAGGTGCATGAGACGTAGTCCCTGCCCCGGAGGAGCTCAGCATTTAGAGTTGGAGGTAAGACCCACCCGGAAGAACTGAGGTTAAAACAGGACTGTATGTGAACTAGTGCCTCATGAGCTACAAAGCGGTAGAATTTCATAGAAGGGGGAGATCATGCCCAACTGAGATAAAAACAAAAACAACAAAACTTAAAGCAAGACTTTTCTATTCACTCTGTTTGTGTTTTAGGGAAATCACTCAGATTGCTTGGCTTTAACTTTTTTTATTTGTAAATGTTTAGTAAAATACTAACCTGCACTTCCTAACCGATTTGAGGAATGACCGTGGTCAAATGGCAATCATCAAACATTTTGAGATTCAAGACATAATTCAGTTCAGGGAGAGGCTGGCATTTTGGCAAGCAAAGAGCAGTTTTATCTGCCAGCACTGTCAGAGCCCCTTTCTCCTCTGCAGGGTTTTAACACGTGTCTGAAGTTTAGGGGACAAAATACTTAAAATGAAATGTTTTCATCTACCTTTTAAGAGGCAAGGATGGTGAGACTGTGTCTCACATACTTTGGACATGTTGTCAGGAGGGATCAGTCCCTGGAGAAGGGCATCATGCTTGGTAGAGGGTCAGCGAAAAAGAGGAAGACCCTCAACAAGATGGATTGATACAGTGGCTGCAAAAAATGGGCTCAAGCGTAAGAACGATTGTGAGGATGGTGCAGGACAGGGCAGGGTTTCCTTCTGTGGTGCACAGGGTCGCTATGAGTCCGAACCGACTCGACAGCACCTAACAACAACCTTTTTATTAAAATAGCTTTCAACTATTAACTGTTAGAAATGGAAGTTGATTCAGATTTTGAAATGCTTCTTAGTGACAGGTGGATCCTCATATTTGGGGTGGATTTCAATAAGGAGCATTACTGGGAATGTAAATCTAGCTTTCTTACTTTATATGCAGGATAGCAAATTGTTAAAACTAAGTTTGAGGTAGGCATGAATAATTAGCATTAGGAAGTGAATGATTATTCCATTATGTATATCAACTACTGAGAGGAATTATTTGAGATCCCAGAAGAAAACAGTAAAGATAGTTAAAAAGTAGAAAATAGCCTCTATTGGCCATTTAAAGTAAGGGGAGTTGATTTAGTCAAAAGGAAAGGATAATGTCCTGGGAATGAGAGTTAAGTGTTATGAGATGCTATTAAAGGGAGGTTGTGGATTCTCCTTTTCTGGAAATGTTTGAAAACAAGACAGATCTTCATCTCTCAGGAGAAGTGTTGGAGTTGTGTTCTGCCCAGAGGCAGGAAGATTAACCGGATTATGCCTGTGTGGTCCTTGGAAGAGCCTTAGAATGCAGTAAATATTCCTCAGTGTGTTGGCTGAAACTAGTGTTTCGTAGTTGGGGTTTTTTAATTTTTTCTTTTATTGTGCTTTAGGGGAAAGTTTACAGAACAAATTAGTTTCTCGTTCAACAGTTTATGCACAAGTTGTTTTGTGACATTGGTTACAGTCCCTGTGACATGTCAACAGTCTCCCCCTCTCCACCCTGGGTTCCTGGTTTCCATTTGTCCCATTTTCCTCTCCCTGCCTTCTCATCTTCGCTGTTTGGCAGGTGTTGCCCATTTGGTCTCATTTACATGATTGAGCTCGGAAGCACAGTCCTCACGTGTGTGATTGTTTGTTTCATAGACCTGTGTAATCTTTGGCTGAAGGGTGAACTTTGGGAGTGACTTCAGTTCTGAATTAAAAGGGTGTCTGGGGCCACAGTCTCGGGGTTCCTCCAGGCTCTGTCAGACCAGTAAGTCTGGTCTTTTTTTTTGTAAATTTGAATTTTGTTCTACATTTTTCTCCCGCGCTGTCCGGCACCCTCTATTGTAATCCCTGTCAGAGCAGTCAGTGGTGGTAGCTGGGCTCCATCTTCTTGTTCTGGGCTCAGACTGGTGGAGGCTGTGGTTCGTGTGGTCCATTAGTGGTTTTCTTTATTCTCCTTTGCTGCAGATGGTACGGGATCAGTAGATGTATCTTAGATGTCCGCTCGCAAGATTTTAAGACCCAAGACGCTACTCACCAAAGTAGGATGTTATACCAATTGACCTAGATGTCCCCCGAGGCCATGGTCCCAGTCTTCAGCCCAGTAACTGGGTCCCTCAGGGTGTTTGGATGTGTCTGTGAAGTTTCTGTAACTTTGCTTTGGTCACATTGTGTTGGCTTCCTCTGTAATGTGTACTGTCTTACCCTTCACCAAAGTTGCCGCTTACCTACTATCTAGTTAGTGATTTCCCCTCTCCACCCCTCCTCTCCCTCGTAACCATCAAAGATTGTTTCTTTCTGTTTGTAAACCTTTTCTTGAGTTTTTATAATAGTGGTCTCATGCAGTATTTGTCCTTTTGTGATTGACTTACTTCATTCAGCATAATGCCCTCCAGAGTCATCCCTGTTGGGAGCTGTTTCGGGACTTCATCATTGTTCTTTATCATTACATAGTATTCCATTGTGTGTATGCACCATGATTTGTTTATCCATTCATCTGCTGATGAGCACTTAAGTTGTTCCCATGTTTTTGCTATTGTGAATAATGCTGCAGTGAACATGGGTGTGCATATGTCTGTTCGTGTAACAGCTGTTATTTCTCTAGGATATATTCCTGGGAGTGCGATTGCTGGATCGTATGGTATTTCTATTTCTAGCTTTGTAAGGAGGCGCCATATTGTTTTCTGTAGTGGTTATACCATTTTACATTCCCACCAGTAATGTGTAAGAGTTCCAATTTCCCTGCAACTTTTCCAGCATTTGTGATTTTCTGTTTTTCTTTGATTTGTGCCAGTAAGGTCAGGGTGAGATGGTATCTCACTGTAGTTTTGATTTGCATCTCTCTAATGACTAATGACTGCAAGCATTTCCATATGTGTCTGTGAACCGCCTGAATGTCTTCTTTGGTGAAGTGTCTGTTCATATCCTTTGTCCCTTTTTAAATTGGCTTATTTATCTTTTCGTTATTGAGATGTTGAAGTATTCTGTAGATTTTAGAGATTAGACCCTTGCTGGATATGCCATAGCCAAAAATTTTTTCCCAGTCTGTAGGTTCTCTTTTTACTCTTTTGATGAAGTCTTGATGAGCATAAGTGTTTAATTTTTAGGAGCTCCCAGTTATCTAGTTTATCTTCTGGTGTTTGTGCGTTGTTAGTTATGGTTTGTATCCTATTTATGCCATAGCTTAGGGCCCCTAGTGTTGTCCCTATTTTTATTTCCAGGATCCTTATAGTGTTTTGTTTTTTTTTTTAAACTTGGTTATTATAAGAATAGAATGAATGTCTAAGTAACAAAATTAAATTTGCATCTGGGGTTGATGGTGTAAGGTGTGTGCATTATATATACCTCAATCAGTTTGAAAAGCATTAAAATAAAGTATATGTAGTGCTGAAACTATCCAGAACATGACTTAGACTTGTACGATGTAGAAAGTACCTACATTATTGCAAGGTCTCAATGCCTTTAATCATTCAATAAGTAACTATAAAGCAACCATTGTGAACACTGAAGGATATAAAGATGAATTAGATATGGTTCCGCCTTCAAGGAACTTAGTCTGCCGGTGGAGATAAGACATATACACGGATCACATGCGCAGTTAAGTGTAAAGTGAAATAAATGGAATAGTAACCATAGCAATGGATTAAACAGTGTTGTGAGATTTCAGAGAAGGGAAAGTTCATTCTTTTGGAATTAACCAAGGAATCCTTCCTGGAAGGAAATGTATTGAACTGAGTGTTAAGGAGTGAGAAGCATTTTGAATGTGGAAACGAAGAAGAGAACAAGGACAGAGGTGGCATTGTACCTAGTAGTTCCGAGGTGAGGACAAGTTCAGCTGGAGTGTTAGGAAGCTGGGGGAATCAGCTACAAGTGCCATGTTGTGGCCCCTTCAAATGCCAGGCCAGAGAGCCTGGGGTCTGTTGCTCTGTGCCTGTGATCCCCTGGAAATGAGCAAGCAGTAAACGATGCCATACACGGATGTTCATGGTTTGCTGTTTGGACTGAAGGAGGGAAAGGCTATATATACATAGCAAAGAGCCCAAGAAAGTGGCCGCTGAGTCATCTGGTCCAGAGCTTGCCAACGGGTATTCTGAGAAAGACTAGTTTCAAGGCATGTCAGTAGGTCTCCCTCAAAAAAGAGTTTCATTGCCAAAATTAATCGGGGAAATAAAAAGGTAAAACAATTAAATGGGTTGTTTTGCCGGAGGTGAGTCCGTGGGTGGTACAAATGGTTAACAAACATACTTGGCTGCTGACTGAAAAGTTGGAGGTTTGAGGTGCCTCAGAAGACAGGCCTGGCAATCTACTTCCAAAAAATCAACTATTGAAAACCCTGTGGAGCACAGTTCTACTCTGACACACATGGGGTCACCATGAGTCGGAGTTAACTTGAAGGTAACTGGTTGGTGGTGATTGTTTTTTTTTCCTTTGCTGGAGGACTCCTTAGAGGCTTTAATATGTACTGTGTACTGAGAATCTCAGATAGAGTCAAGTTTGCACCGTTTCCAACATGAATCTTTTATTCATGGACTATCTCCTTGGAACACACTTTGGGGAACATTGCCATATGCGTTTGCTAATACTGATTTGAACACAAGTGGTGGTCCATGTGTGGGAAACAGTGGTTAGATGGGCGTTGTAAGAGAGGAAGTACCAGCAATTCCTGGCTCCTAGCAGGCGTTCGTCAGCTCTACAGAAAGCTAGTGCATACAAGGGTAGATTATAGATTTGTTAATGATACTTGGCCCGAGATTGCATGCTGAAAGAGGAGAGGGAAAGGGGCCAAAATGGGGAGTCTTGAGTTTCCGCAACGTGAGGAATGAGAGCATCATGGAAAGACAGGAGGAGAAACTAGTGTCACGGAGAGCCGATGGTTTCGGTCTTCCCATGCTGAATTTGAGAAGTCACAGGAGGTCTGGCCAGAGTGTCCCACAGATGACGGAACTGTGGCTCTTGGGAGAGAAGTCTTTTTTTTTTCCTCACTAAATGTATCATTTAGAAAAAATGAAGTTCTGTTGCCTTGTTGCTTCAATTCTGGATATGTAGTAATTTTGATATACAGTTTATTGTGATACAGAAAGGTAATCATACGTTTGATCTAAAAGAAACTCAAGGGTTAACAAAGCACCAAACGGACAAACCCAGAAAAACTCGCTGCCGTGGAGTCGATCCCGACTCATAGCGACCCATAGGGTTTCCAAGGCTGTAAACCTCGATGGAAGCAGACGGCTACATCTTTCTCCTGGGGAGCTACTGGTGGTTTCAAACCACTAAACTTCCAGTTAGCAGTCGAACGCTTTAACCACTGCGCCACCAGGGCTCCTTACCAAACAGTGTTTTTCTAAATCAAACACTAGCAGACATCGCTCTCATTTTTATCAGTAATTTTTTGTTGTTGTTTGGGTTCTTTTTTGTAGTCATATGTACTCATGTAAAGTTAATTAACTTTTAAGTTTAATATTTTGTTTTTTTCATTCAGGTATTTGCCTTTGATTATTGCTTTTGGTCCATGGATGAATCTAACACTACAAAATATGCTGGTAAGTTGGTTATTTCTCTGCCACTGACTGTTGGGCCCCTGGCTGGCCTTTCTTCCATTAACTCTATTTTCCTGAATTATTCTGGAGTTTTGTTTTTCTTCTGAAACTTGTACTCATTCTTTCCAATTCTGCTTGTGGGATTTGAAGCCAGTGAGGTTGGTTTCAGAACTGGCCCTGTCTCTTACTGCTGAGAAGCCTTGACCCGTCTTTTAACCTCACTAAGCTTCATCTGAAAGGGGTGTTTAATCACTTCAGAGGCATTCCAAGAATTAGCAATAATGAGGGAACCACCTCAAGCTATAAATGGGGGCTGTTGTGATTATCACATGAGGAAGAGGTTTAATTTGTCATGCCTTTCCTGTGTACTGACTTTCTTTCTTTTTTTTTTTTAATTGTGTTTGTGGTGAAAGTTTACAGCACAAGTTAGTTTCTCATAGAAAAACTTATACACACATTGTTATGTGACCCTAGTTGCTCTCCCTGTGCTGTGACAGCACACTCCTCCTTTCCACCCCAGATTTCCCGTGTCCATTCAGCCAGCCCCTGACCCTCTCTGCCTTCTCATCTCACCTCCAGACAGGAGCTGCCCGTTTAGTCTCTTGTATCTGCTTGAGCTAAGAGGCACACTCTTCATGGGTATCATTTTATGTCTTATAGTCCAGTCTGTTCTTTATCTGAAGAGTGGGCTTCAGGAATGGTTTTAGTTCTGGGTTAACAGAGAGTCCAAGGGCCTTGTCTTCTGGGGTTCCTCCAGTCTCAGTCAGACCATTAAGTCTGGTCTTTTTATGTGAATTTGAGTTCTGCACCCCACTTTTCTCCTGCTCTGTCAGGGACTGTGTGTTGTATTCCCTGTCTGGGCAGACATTGGTGGTAGCCGGGTTCAGGCTGATGGAGTCTCTGGTTTACGTGGCCCTTTCTGTTTCTTAGGCTAACATTTCCCTGTGTCTTTGGTGTTCTTCATTCTCCTTTGCTCCAGGTGGGTTGGGACCAATGGATGCATCTTAGATGGCCGCTCGTAAGCTTTTAAGACCCCAGACGCCATGCACCAAAGTGGGATGCAGAACATTTTCTTAATAAACTTTTGTTATGCCAGTTGACCTAGATGTCCCCTGAAAGCATGGTCTCCAGACCCCCACCTCTGCTACTGTGTCCCTCGAAGTGTTTGGTTATGTTCAGGAAACTTCTTAGCTTTTGGTTTAGTCCAGTTGTGCTGACTTCGCCTGTAGTGTGTGCTGTCCTTCCCTTCACCTAAGATAATTCTTGTCTACTATCTAGTTAGTGAATAACCCTCCCCCTCCCTCCCCCCTTGTAACCGTCAAAGAATGTTTTCTTCCGTGTTTAAATCTTTTCTTGAGTTCTTCTAATAGTGGTCTCATACAATGTTTGTCCTTTTGCGATTGACTAATTTCACTCAGCATAATGCCCTTCAGATTCATCTATGCTGTGAGATGTTTTGTGGATTCATCGTTGTTCTTTATCGTTGCATAGTATTCCATTGTGTGAATATACCATAATTTATTTATCCATTTATCTGCTGATGGTTGTTTCCATCTTTTTGCTATTGTACACAATGCTGCAGTGAATGTGGGCGTGCGTATATCTATTCATGTGACGGCTCTTATTTCTCTAGGATATATTGCAAAGAATGGGATTGCTAGATTGTATGGTACTTCTATTTCTAACTTTTTAAGGAAGCGCCAAATTGATTTCCAAAGTGGTTGTACCATTTTACATTCCCACCAACAGTGCCTAAGTGTTCCAGTCTCCCCACAAGCTCTCCAACATTTATTATTTTGTGTTTTTTTGGATTAATGCTAGCCTTGTTGGGGTAAGACAGTACCTCATTGTAGTTTTGATTTGCATTTCTCTAATGGTTGATGATCGTGAGCATTTCCTCATGTGTCTGTTAGCTGCCTGAATGTCTTCTTTGGTGAAGTGTCTGTTCATATCCTTCGCCCATTTTTTAATTGTGTTATTTGTCTTTTTGCTGTTCAAGTTTTGCAGTATCTTGTAGATTTTAGAGATTAGACCCTGATGGGATATGTCGGAGCCAGTATTTTTTTCCCAGTCAATAGATTGTCTCTTTACTCTTTTAGTGAAGTCTTTTGATGAGCGTGTTTGATTTTTAGGAGCTCCCAGTTATCTAGTTTCTTTTCTGGTGTTTCTGCATTGTTACTTACGTTTCGTATTCTGTTTATGCTGTGTATTAGGGCTCCTAGCATTGTCCCTATTTTTTCTTCCATGATCTTTATCATTTAGATTTTATATTTAAGTCTTTGATAAGTTAGTTTTTGTACATGATGTGAGGTATGGGTCTCTCGTTTCAGTTTTTTGCAGATGGATATCCAGTTATGCCAGCACCGTTTGTTAAAGAGACTGTCTTTTCCCCAGTTAACAGACTTTGGGCCTTTGTCAACTATCAGCTGCTCAGAGGTGGCTGAATTGATGTCTGGATTCTCAATCCTGTTCCATTGGTCTGTGTGTCTGTTGCTGTACCATGTACTGACTGTCTTTACGCATCGTTCGGCATAAGCCAAGCCCAGGTGCCATTGGTTTCCAGAACCCACTCATGTACTGAGTTTCCAAAGCAGTCAGTACTGACATAAACTGCATATTCCTCAGGGAACTTTTCCTCCTGGCCCCACATTTCACAAGGGTTCCTGCCTTAATGTATTTTCTTCCCCATTCCATCGAACATGTCATCATTTATGATCCTAGGTGAATCTTAGGCTTTCCTCGGAACCTGTTATAGTTGCGTTTGTTTTAGTGGAAGTCTTTGATGCTTACCTACTGATTGTGCCCGCCCCTGCGTAGATATTTCATCTTAATGAATGTTGTCTTCTTATTTGTGCGTATATGAGTATCAGCTGAGTGACTTTCCCACTTAGTATTAAAAAGGAGAAGGAAAGAGATCTTAAAAGATTTGAAGAGAAAGGGACATTACTTATTTGTAGGGAATGAAATCTTTAAAAAATTGATAGCCTTTTCTTTGCCTTGGAAAGCAAACTTGTTGAGAAATTATTTGATACATAATTTTTTCAGAAATTAACATTCTTGCAGTAGGAGAATTCCTTCAGTTGCTCCTATTTGGGTAAATTAGCCCACCTTTCCAGAAACATCATTCCTGCAAGCTCAGCAGTGTATTTTGTTAAAGTAAATAAGTAGTATCTTAATGTGGGTTGTAATTAATTCGCCTGTTCTTTGGGACTTCAGATCGTAAATTCTAGAGTGTCTGGAGCAGTCTGCCTTGACTGTTAGCCCTGTGTGTGTTTGTGCTGGGAGTGTGCTTTTAGATTTAAGTAAACAACAAAAGTACGACATTTCCTGCTGGTTACAGAGACAGAGGGGGACAAATGCTATACAGAGACCAGTCTTTTGCTCTGTTCAATTAATGTTATGCAGATTCAGCCAGGTAGATCTTCCTGAACTAAAGCTCTTCTCATGCCGTTCTCAGATAGTTTCAAGGGCTCCTCATCACCTGTTGGATAAAACTGCAAACCCCTTGGGCTACCTTCAAGGTCGTTTATGATATGGCTCCAGTTCACTGCTCCCTGACTGTAGCGCCCATTCTGTGCCCCAGAGTCTGTTCTTTGTTTCTTTTATATAGTCTGGGAAGCCAGAAAGTCTCAGAACAACTCCCTAAGTGCTCATGTAACCCTTACCATGTGTGCAGACCAGGAGCTCCTTGAGAAACTCAAAAACAGATTTGGAGAGCAAAATTAATGTATATTAAACAATAGTAAACATTTTGATATATAGTGAAACTAAATTTTGCAGGTTTTATGTGCTGTAGAAATTCCGAGAAGAAGCAAAAATGTGGTAAGGCTGAAGTCTCCTGAGAAGACATCGTAGAGGAGATAGGACTTATACTGGGCATAAGTTAAGCCTAGGATTTCGATGAAGGTCAGTGTAGAGGGCATTAGTGAGAAGAGAGGAAGCAGCATGCTGTCAAGGAAAGCACATGGGCTCTGAAGTCAGACCTGGGTCTGCATCCCAGAACCACTGCTTTGGTTCTCTTGGATGATTTCTTTCATCTCTCGGAGCTGTAATTTCCTTTTCGTAAAACGGGAAAAATGGGAGTGATAATACTTACATGGTCACTGCAGGGGTTAAATAGGTAACATAATGTGCTGGTTAATGGAAGGCACCCGCAATCGGCGCTTCATTGGACTTGCCCTTCAGTGAAGGTGGTGGCTCTGTGGTTAAGAGCTCGGCTGCTAACCAAAAGGTCGCCAGTGTGAATCCACCAGCCTCTCCTTGGAAGCCTTATGGGGCAGTTCTGCTCTGTCCTGTCAGGTCACACCATCAGTCAGAATCCACTCGGCAGCAACGGGTTTGGTTTTTGGTTTCAGTGAAGTTGCAGAGGGGACTGAGTGTGGTGTCCAGCCCTGTTCTGGGTGGAAAGTGTGTGTTGGGGTGAAGCAGAGGAGACCTGTTTGTGCATGTTAAGTGAGACCAGATAATGGGAAATTCTAAAATGGACTGAGTGTAGACTGACGTAGTGTTCAGTAGGGGCTGCTGGAGTGAGGTGGTTAAAATAACGGTTATGGTGGTTGTACATCTCGAAGAATGTAATCGGTGTCACTGAATTGTACATGTAGACATTGTTGAATTGGTATATGTTCTACTGGGTGTGTTCTCAACAACAAAAATAAAATAAATTATTTAAAAAGTAATAGTGGCAGCCGAGGGAGATTGTTTTCATTGGATGACATCCTCCTTTATTGCTCGGAGAGACCGCTCTAGCCGTCTGCAGTGTATCACTCAGGTCCCTGGATATGGGACAAACTGTTTTCTTTTATCAGAAATTATCTCATTAAGTACAGATGATAAAACACTACACGTGAAACTCAAGATTTCTGTAGCTCTTCATTACAAATAGTTACGTTCAGAAATAAGAAAGATAAAAATGATTTTTTCATTGTGATAAATGTATATGTAGTAAAATATTCATCTTCTTAACATTCTTCATATGCACAATTCTGTGATATTATGTTTATCGTGTTGTTCAACCATCAGCATATGTGTTTCGAGATTTTTCCGTCACCCTCAACAGAAGCTCAGTGTCCCCTAGGCAATGAGTCCTCCTCCCCCCTCCTTCCCACCCACCCCTGGTAACCACTGATAAACTTGAGTCTCTATACACTTGCCTATTCCAGATATTTCATATAGTGGAATCATACAATAAAAATGATTTTTAAACGTGCTGATAACCATATTTATAAATTTCAGATTGCCTGAATCGCACTCAATAGCTTGTTCCAGTCATCTCTGAAGTAGGATTCTCCTGGCTCACAAAGCAATGTCTGTTTACAAAATTTGGGGGGAAATTCTTATTCTTTAGGTAGCCCTCATTATTATATAAATACATGACCACCTTAGCCAAAAGTATAGTTGTTTTTTTGCTGTTCCCTCAAGTTCGTTTTTAACCATTGTAAATAATCTGTCTAGTAAACATGTAACTAGTAGATTAGTTGATTGGCTTCTGTACTAATTTGGTTTTCTTTTTTGTTTCCATTAAAGAAAACCCTAAAACAAAAACAATTAGCAATTCCTTCTTAACTGTAAATAGAAGAGTTAAGATAGAAGCATTCATTCTCTTGTGGGAAAGAGAGGAAGAGGAGAAGGCTAAGCATTTACTTCCGGAAACCGACCTATTCCTCAGGCATAGTGAAGAATGGCGTCATTGATGTTGAATCGGAGTTCTCAAGGCAGCTTTCAGAGCTGGGGATGAGTGTGTGTGTGTGTGTGTGTGTGTGTGTGTGTGTGTGTGTGTGTGTGTGAGAGAGAGAGAGAGAGAAGGGCAGGGGATACGGATAAGAGCAGGGATTGATTGAGAGCAAAGAGAAGCAAGGCTCTAATTTTGTATTATGTTTGGCTGTTTATTAAAAGTTATAGCACGAGCCTCCTTTCTGATTTAGAAATGCATAATTATAGTATGTGTAATGGCGCTGCAGTGGGATGGTCAAAGAATGTGGGCTCTTAAGACAGACTACCTGAGTTCAAATCCTGGCACCACCACTTTCTATCTGAGGAAAGGCAGATGAGTTACTTAATCTCAAATCACTTCTGTTTCCTTGTGTGTCAAATAAGGATAGTAATAGTTTTGTCTCACAGGATGGATTTGAGGATCAGATGACCTGTTCATGTGAAGTGCTGACTAACCCAGTACCCGGCACTTAGATGGGCTTACTTGGTATTTACCATCTTTGTCATTGTTCCGTGGTGGCGGTGGTGGTAGCAGCAGCAGATTCAGAACTTTGGAAAGAAAATGCGTTGAGCTGGGATTTATGAGATCTGGTTTGGGCAGAAACTGCTAGACTTGGGCAAAATGACCTCTGTGTGTGGGTCTCTGTTTTCTCATCTGTGAAATGAGGAGATAGAGCCTAGAATGATCTCAGCTCCTCTTCAGCTGTCTGAGAAAACATGAATGGGACACTTCATGCTGGCTGCACAGCTGTTCAGGGGACTTTTCAGAGGAAAAGCACAGGCTTGTTTGTTGAGCCATTTGAATTGCACTGAATAATGCTCTGAGGCATTTTACACTTCAAATATCTCTTCCTGCAGTTACCTTAGGGCTAGGTAGCCATGGTAATGCTCGCCTGGCAGATAATTTTGAGTCTTTGAAGCAAAATACCCTTGTACTGTTGTTGTTGTCTTTGAGTTGATTTCGATTCACAGTGACCCCATATGTGCAGAGTGAACTGCTTCCTAGTGTGACCTTTTGGAACCAGATGGCCAGCCTTGTCTTCCAAGGTGCCTCTGGGTGGATTAGAACTATCAACCTTTCGGCTAGTAATTGAGCACTTAACCATTTGTGCTACCCTTGTACTGGGATGAAGAAAAAACAAAAAGTAACCTGTAGAATTACGCACTTTGTTGTCATTGTTGTTGTTAGGTGCTGTCGACTCAGTTCCGACTCATAGTGACCCCATGTACAACAAACAAAACCCTGCCTGGGCCTGCGCCATCCTCACGATCATTGCTGTGTTTCAGCCCATTGTTGCAGCCACTGTTGTCAGTCCACCTCGTTGAGGGTCTTCCTCTTTTTCACTGTCCCTCTACTTTTCTCAAGCCTGATGTCCTTCTCCAGATAATACGTCCTTCCAGGTAAAGCATCCAAAGTATGTGAGATGAAATCCTGCCATCCTTGCTTCCAGGGAGCACTCTGGCTACTTCTTCCAAGACAGATTGTTCATTCTTCTGGCCGTCCATGGTATAGTCAGTATTCTTCGCCAGCAACGTAATTCACAGGCATCAATTCTTCTTTAGTCTTCCTTATTCATTGTGCAGCTTTCACATGCATACGAGGCGATTAAAATACCATGACTTGAATGAGGAGCACCTTAGTCCTCAAAGTGGCGTCTTTGCTTTACTTTAAAGAACCTTTTGCAGCAGATTTGCCCAATGCATCGTTTGATTTCTCGACTGTTGCTTCCATGGGTGTTGATTGTGGATCCGAGTAAAATGAAATCCTTGACAACTTCAGTCTTTTCAACTTAAGATATTGTTTACTGGTCCAATGGTGAGGATGTTTTTTGTGTGTGTATCTTGATGTGTAACCCATACCTAAAGCTGTAGTCTTTGATCTTCGTCAGTAAGTGCTTCAGGTCCTCTTCATTTTCAGCAAGCAGGGTTGTGTCATCTGCCTATCGCAGGTTGTTAATGAGTCTTCCTCCAATCCTAATGTCGTGTTCTTCTTCATACAGTCCAGTTTCTAGGATTATTTGCTCAGCATACAGATTAAATAAGTATGGTAAAAGGATACAACTCTGATGCACACCTTTCCTGATTTTAAACCACGTGTTATCCCCTTGTTCTTTTCGAATGACTAAATGTACCTAAAACATGACATTTCTACGTACACCTGTGTAAACCCATGTCTCCCACAGCCCATATATACATGCACATATGCATAGATACACATTAAGGATTATAAAACTATTACATTATATCAAGTCCGGATAAACTGGAGAGCTGTGATAACATATAATAAATCAGTCTTTGTAAATGTTTAAGTCACTATGGATGGCAATTAAGGCATTCTCTCCAGTGAATCAGTGCGTGTATTTTTTCATCATTTTGCCTAAAATGTGTCATGTTGATAAGTAACAGTAACTGCCAGTAACCTTGACTCTTTTCTTTATCGTTAGGTAGTATTTTTATAACCTCATTTTTCTACAAACCCTCATACCACAATTAGAAAGCGAGCTGGTGCGGCAGACCCAGGGATCAGCTGGATGTGAACATTTCCTTACTGACCCGAGAGATCCTAAAGTGTTGACTTAGAAATTATGTAACCAATCTTGCCTTGTGGCATGTTGCTCAGACTTGCTGAAGTCATGTGTTTCAGGCACTGCTCATGTCTGCAATGCAGGAGGAAGGTTGCACTTCTGATTCTTGCTGTGTTTACCCTGCTTTCTGCTGAGAGGTGGCAGAGCAGCGGCTCCAGCCATGGGCTGTCACTGCAGGCAGAGCGGGCAGGTTAGATTCTGCTCCCATGATGGGAGGTCTGCTTTGCTCAAAGATAGAAATGATGTCTGTTTCACACTGTTTAACTGAAATGAGATCAGTCATGAGAAGGAGCACCAAAATTTACAGTCCAAAAGCCAGCAGAAGCAAAAATAGGATGGATTTTTTTGTTAGCAGAGTTCTGCCATGTCCCTTTGTTTTCTCATACTGTATTGGTTCACTGTTTTGCTCTTCAAGTGCTCTATGTGAATGAAGGTCAGATAGCTAGCAGTTACAAGAACAGTCTTTGACAGTATTGGGGAAACCAGCACAGCTTGTACGAGGAAAGGTCATGGAAGCTCCACAGACACTTCCAAACTCCCTGAGTGACTAAATTGCTGGGCGGAGGGCTGTGGGGACCATGGTCTCGCGGAACATCTAGCTCAATTGGCATAACATAGTTTATAAAGAAAATATTCTACATTCTACATTGGTGAGTAGCGTCTGGGGTCTTGAAAGCCTGTGAGCAGCCATCTAAGATACTCTACTGGTCTCACCCCTTC
>NW_004444039.1:7942103-7953789 GCF_000243295.1 Trichechus manatus latirostris | reverse complement strand
TTAGCCCAGTAATGAAGTCACTCCTGAGGTTCACCATTCAGCCAAAGATTAGACAGCCCCATAAAACAAAATGAGACTAATGGGGCACAACAGCCCAGAGACAAGGACTAGAAGGCAGGAGGGGACAGGAAAGCTGGTAATAGGGAACCCAAGGTCGAGAAGGGAGAGTGCTGACATGTGGGGCTGTTAACTAATGTCATAAAAGAATATGTGTACTAACTGTTTAAAGAGAAACTGTTTTGTAAACCTTCATCTAAAGCACAATAATAAAATAAAATAAAAACTAGCTTGATATCCCCAAGAATGACAAAAAAAAAAAACAAAAAAAAACAGTCTTTGGATTCAGACCTCCTGGCGCAGGTACTGACTCTGCCACTTTTTTCCGGTGACATTGGGTGATAATAACAGTGCCGTCTTCTTGTGAGTCTCGTGAGCATGAAAACAGACAATCAGCAAATGTCTCGCACTGAGAAAACAATAATTGTCAGCTATTAGGTTTGTCAAATACCATAGAGATTTTCCCTGTAGTTCTAAGAAGGTATAGTAGTTGGCTATTTGAAAAGATTGTTGAAGTAGGGATTCATTGTAAACGATGCGTGCCATTTTAAGAGTCTTCTGAAGCAATCTGAATGCGGAATCCTTCTATACTTACTGTTTTTTCCTAATCTTTTACAATTGTCTCACCCATACTTAATTTGACAGCAGTTCTTTTAATTGTTCCTAAGTGTTCAACTTAGTTGGCTTAGAATTAGTGCCTCTTTTTTTTGAATTTGTATAAATTGTATATTTAGAGAAGTACAGCTGACGTAAGCCAGTGCAGGAGCAAACACAGCTGACCCTTTGTAAGAACATAACTCAGCTGGTCCAGGTCCAGAGCGTAGCCTACCAGCTGGGGTGATTTAGCGTGCAGTGGACATCCACCGCTGTATTTTATAAATGGAAGGAAGAGTGAGTGTTGGTTAATCCAGACAACGGAGAACTGGGAGTCAGTTAAGAAAGGTTATTCCATAAAGATGTCAGAAATAAATGAGGTAGCTGGTTGGATGGACACAGGAAACCTGGGGTGGAAAGAGGGAATGTGCTGTCACATTACAGGGATTGCAACCACTGTCGCATAACAATATGTGTATAAATTTTCGTATGAGAAATTAATTTCAGCTAGAAACTTTCGCCTAAAGTACACACACACACACACAAAGAAATAAATGAGTTAAGCTAATATTGTTAAATTTTAAAAATTATATACATATTCTTCTCTTTCATTTCTTACCCCCAGTCCCCTGTATTTCATCATACTCAACCCATTTTCTTCCATACATTCCTTTCTTTGTCCACAGTCTGTTCTGCCTTGAGGTATTTGTTGACACTGAAAGACATCATTTGACTTCATTAAGGGTGTTTAGAGGGGTGGATATCAGTAACAGCAGTAGACAACATCATCCTGAGTACTAGGCTCCCAGCAACTATGCTAAGCCTTTTATATGCCGTGGGTAACTTCATTGTCCTACGTCTCACATACTTTGGACCCGTTATCAGGAAGGACCAGTCCCTGGAGAAGGACATCATGATTGGTCAAGTAGAGGGTCAGCAAAAAAGAGGAAGACCTTCAACCAGATGGACTGACACGGTGGCTGCGACAATGGGCTGAAGCATAGCAACGATTGTGAGGATGGCGCAGGAGCGGGCAGGGTTTCGTTCTGTTGTACACGGGGTTGCCATGAGTCGGAACCGACTCGTCGGCACTTGACAGCAACAACAACTGGATTGTGATATACACCCAATCAGGTAGAACGAGCATTGTCCCCATTTTACAGATGAGGAAACTGAGGTTCGGAGAGACCCTGCTACACGTTAGATGGCTGAACACAGCGGTAAATGTGGATTTTAATCAGTGATGATGTATGTGTTGGTGAGAACTGTGGACACCACTCCAGTCCTCTGTCACCGGAGAGAGGCTGTGCTGAGGAGGTTCCATTGGAGTGTTGGGGCTGGAACCTAACCAGGAATGATACTGATAACATTCTCCCTCCTGTCAGAGTTCTCTGGATTCCAGAATGCCTGTGTTTGGTTTGAGCTTTGTTTTAAATCCCACCCCCCACCCCAGTCTGTAAATATTTTGCACCCCATAGTCCAGAAGACATTCTTCTTTATCAGAGAGAGGTGGTGTAAGTTACTGTTTGAACACTATAGAGCAGACAGTCCCTGTCTGGTACCAAAGAAAAGATGAAATAAAGAGCATTTACTTGGAAGAACGTTAACTCTTTCAGCAGCTGTTCTGTGTGAACCGCCCCCAGTAACCCCGGAAGGCGCTGTGCGCAGGGCAGTCTCAGGTGAGATGACTTTGGTGTCCTTTCATCCTTGGCTCCAGCGCTGAGGGCAGCATTGCATGGCCCCCTTCTCGGTGAGCCAGCCCCTTCATCCAGCAGCAGATAAAGAGCCCACATTCACTGCCAGCTCATTACAAGCCCCAGGGCTGTCTCTGGGTGGAAATATTCATCTGGGTGAGTCACCTCACACCATGCCAAAAGGAAGGCTCCTGAGGACTGACATACTGATAGCTCTTGGATGCCACTGTGGAAAGTGACTCCGTGGTCTGCCTTTACCCTCGTGGCCCCGTTTCTCAGGATCCGTTTACCAGGCTTCTTAATGGCAAACTGTAGTTGATTAAAACTTCAATCTAACGTCACTGAGTCCAGCTTTAAAGCCTTAGTTTTTTTAATCTGAACTCTCTGTAGTTTTTGGTCATTTAACTTAAACCAGATTTTACTACATGTAACAATTGTTGAGAGCTACACTTGCACACACGCAAAAGGTACTGGAGAGAGGGATTTCCTTAAACCCCACGCAAGCGAGGCATTCTTCGCGGCTTCGGGTGTGTGTGAAGCACCTGTCTGGTCTTGCACTGGCCAGGTGCTCTGATCTGGAGCTAGGCCACCTGCCAAGTCCAGGCTCATCAGCATTGCTATTCGTGTCAGCGCTGTTTAGAGGTGGAAAAACACCCGTACCCGTGAGCAGGCCCAGGAATTTAAATCTCAGATATTGAGCCCCACCATTTTTTTCTTCCTGCTCTAACTCCAAAGAGAAAAGAGTTAGGGAAATGCAGGAAAACTAGGGACTCTGTTTAAACTGATAAAAGTACTGATTGTGTTAGAATTTTGGATGCCCTTCCCTGGAGCTGCGTTAGAAAAATGCATAGTTGTATAGATCCACGGCCTATATGCATCTCCCTTGCTTAGTGCAGATTGTAAGACAAGAATGGGATATGTCCTCCCGTGCTATTTTCCCATTTCCTAACCTATCCACTGTGACTTTTTTCCCTGAGCCCTGGTGGCACAGTGATTAAAGCGCTTGGCTGCTAACGGAAAGGTCAGCTTTTGGAACCCACCAGCCGCTCCGCAGGAGAAGATGCAGCAGTCTGCTAGGTAAAGATTTACAGCCTTACAGACCCCGTGGGGCAGTTCTCCTGTGTCCTGTAGGGTCACTATGAGCCAGAGCCGCCTTGGCGGCAGCGGGTTGAACAGACCTCTTCAGCAATCAGGGGATAGGCGCTTCCTTCCCTCCATCCCTGTGTTCTGTTCTGTTTGACTCTCAGAACCTTGCCGCAGAGAGAATATTACCTCGGTTACCAGCTCCCCAGCACACACGTACAGTAGCTTTGAGTGCATTGCTGCTCTTCTCTGTAGGGACAGAATATGCTGCACTTTGTGGACACTCAGGGGTGTCTGTTTTTCAAAGGCCTGTATGGTAAGTGACTGCTCAGTGCTGGGTGACTCAGGCCTATGACTTGGCTTGCAGAAATTCCCTACAGGGTCCCTCTCTGCTCTTCTGACAATGTATTGCAGGTAACTGCATGATTACTTGGGGCATGCCGGTGCTTTGAGACTTGTCCGTGTGGTTACAGAAGGTCCAATCATAAACACCGCAGAGGAGGTTGGCATCCTGGCCGTGGGTATTAACCAGGGAGGCCAGGCTCGCCGTGTGGATTCACCAGGCCAGGCATGCGGAGCAGTTGTCTGCAGTGACTGTAGCCACCTCCTCGCTGGCATTGGTCCTGGTGAAAAGCCACAGGCCTTTTAGCCCTGACAGTGTTGTGGCTTTGCTCAGTTTGCCTGGGTTAGAAACAAACACTCATAGATTCTCCTGCTTCCCACGGGGCTTCTGAACGTTGCCTGATGGGCTGGTTGGTGCCTTTTCCCCACACAAACAGCGTTTCATTCTGTTTGAATAGAAACTGTCGTCAGGAAACACTTAGGTTGGGGTGTTGCGTCTTTCATGGGATCTGCCCATGCACTGTTCAGATTCCCGGGTTCCCACCACCACGCAGCACAAACAGCTTCTTTTTTTTTTTTGGACCTGAGCTTCAGAAAGCAGTGGACAAGTCATTTTTTCTGACACTGAAAAGGGAAATGTTGTTTTAAAAATCAAAACAGAAACTCTTCAGTCTTTTGGAGAAACCGTGGTCTCAGTTGAAGAGACCATATAAAGGTTTTTGCTCATTCATACTCTTCCAGTGTCGCAGAGTGAAGGTAGCCATTGTTTGTGTTCACGCAGAGCTGGCTGGGTTGTGGAGGGCAGGAGGCTGTTAAGAGGCAACAGTGCACCTTTAGGCTCAAGTGGACAGTTTGCCCTTTTTTGCATTATTTCTTCCTGTCCATTGATGCTCCGAAGGTCATCCATCCTGAAAAATTGACCAAGAATAGTAGTGGCCAGGGGTTCATACAGCTACAAAGGCCCCAGGATTGAAAACAAGGGGGAGCTCTGGAACGTGCCACCATTTACGATTTTATTCCTGTAACTTCTGTTACATTGGGGTTTTTGTACCTTTCTGAGATACGTTAATGTTATAAAATCCCATTGCTGTCAAGTCAACTCCAACTCATGGTGACCCCATAGGACAGAGCAGAGCTGCCACATAGGGTTTCTAAGGAGCGGCTGGTGAATTCCAACTGCCGGCCTTTTGATTAGCAGCTGAGCTCTTAACCACTGCACCACCAGTACTCCGTGTTATAAAAGAATGGAAAATATTTTTTCTCCATTGGACAATATGAGTTGGCATACCCTGGTCCAGAGTCCCTGGGTGGTGTAAACAGTTAACATGCTCGGCTTCTAACTGAAAGACTGTAGGTTCAAGTTCACGTTGAGGGCCCTTGGAAGAAAGACCTGGCGATCTCCTTGTGAAAAATCAGCCGTTAAAAACCCTATGGAGCGCAGTTCTACTCTGACACACATGGGGCCACCAGGAGTTGGAATGGACTGAAAGCAAGTGGTTTATCCTGATCCGGATGATGATACTCCTTCCTCCTTTCCTCCTCCTCTCCCGGCACACACACCACACCGCACACACACACTTGCTGGTGTCCACACGCAAGCTGTCTCTCGCTTGCTCTCCATGCTCCTCTCTCTCTCTCAGGCGTGAGAGTGGACTGCCATTATATTTGGTCAGTGGGACTTTAAAAGTGGGACCTCAAGAGGAGCTAGAGAACTCCTTTCAAAAATCTAAGACCACGTGCCTTTTCTTTTTTATTTTATTTTTGAAATCAGATCGTCTTATAATTGTCTCTCTTTCTTTTGCAAAGACAAAGGAGAACAATTTGAAGGAAAAAGAATTACATGATTACCTCCTCCTTTGCATCAAATTAATTACAGTTGATTAAAGATTTCAGGAATTATATTAATAATAGATAATAACTAAAATATATTCTAGATTTATACTGGCAAAGGCACTGTGTGAAGTACCTCACTTGTCTTGCCTTATTAAATCTTCCCAAAACCAAACAGCCAAACCCATTGCCGTCAAGTTGATTCTGACTCACAGCGACCCTACAGGACAGAGTAGAACTGTCCCATAGAGTTTCCAAGGAGCCCCTGGTAGATTCCAACTGCTGACCTTTTGGTTAGCAGCTGTAGCGCTTAACCACTACACCACTAAGGTTTCCAAATCTTCCCAGCAACCTAATAAGGTAGCAACGATTATCCCTATTTTACTAATGAAGAAACTGAGAACCTGCTGAAGGTCATACAGCTGGTAAAGAGTAGAGTTCAGGTTTGAAAATGAAACTGTACAAAAAAAAAAAAAAGTGGAAGAAAATATGTGTGAATATTTCTGGATAATTTGAAAGTGGAAAAGGATATTAGAAACATGACATTTATTACAGATAAACTCATAAAGGAAAAAATACTTGAATATGAAAGACCAGAAGCTTTTGTATGACATAGAGCAGCATAAAACTGAAAGGTAAATGATTGGAAAAAAATATTCAGAACATGTAGGATAGGCTAAAGGTTAATGTCCTTAATATATAATGAGCATTTTAAAATTAATATGAAAAAGAACAAATGGCTAAACCAATTGATTTGTTAAAATAAACATAGGACCTAAGTAGCCAGTTAACTAAAGAATAAATACAACTGAGCAATAAATAAAACACGTGACTTTTTTTCCCCCTGTTGATTTGCTCAAAACTAAGAATGATAGGCAGCTTTTGTTAATGGTATAGAAAAAAGAGACTCATTCATTGCTGTAAGACCTAACAATGTGATTTTCTGGAGTTTTCCTTGTAAAATCAATAGAAAAGTGTATGAAGATAAAGATAAATTTTGCAGCTGAATAGTGTGTGTGAGGGGCATTCTAAATATCCATGCGAGGGAATTGATTATATTAGTTGTGAGACATTCATACAACAGAAAACTAAACGTTCTAAAAATGCAAATGCTGATGTGTGTTTGTAGACGTGGGGAAATGTTCGTGATTTCTTCTCTTAAAATAGAATAAATTTCCTTTGAGACATGAAGCCATAGTGATGAAATGTAGTCCAGTCTTTCTAGAAGCTAGCCTGGCTTAGATTTTTATAAATACACGCACTTTACAATAGTTCTTTGTATGTTCTCCTTTTGCAAATTGTGCTTCAGGATAGTTACTTAAGGATGGAAAGGAGAAAAATTCTTTTCACCAAAAACACAATATATAATCTTTTTCCACTTTTTCATGTACCATTTTTGTTTTTCTCCAATTTTTCCTTTCCTAGCTATAAATAAAATTTTATTAAGTATGAAAAATCTGAATTGTACTCTGTCAAGCATAGTTGCAAATATTTAACTGAAAGAACTTGTCTCTTTTCTAAAATCTTGTTTATTTATTTAAACTAGAGACTAGTTTATTTCTTTCAGTCACATATATTTTGTCATAATGTCCAGGAGGTTACTGGGGCTGTCAATAAAAGTGTAATCTGTAGTTTTTATCAGAATTATCCAATTAGTAGATACATATTATGTTGACAAGTCTCTTCACACCCCAGTGGCTTATTTAACAAAGCTACTGTGGTCTTCAGGGGCTCATTAGAATTTCAAAAACAGTCATGCTTTTGACCAGAGTGTAAACTTAAATACAACCAAGTATTTCTTTTTACATTTAATGAACAATATTTTGATGCCTTAATATTCATTAATGAGGACCCCCACAAAAAAACCCATTGCCATGAAGTCTGTTCTGACTCATAGTGACCCTATAGGACAGAGTAGAACTGCCCCATAGGATTTCCTAGGCTGTAATCTTTACGGAAGCAGACTGTAATATCTTTCTCCCGTGGAGTGGCTGCTGGGTTTGAATGGCCAACCTTTCGGTTAGTAGCCAAGTGCTTTAACCACTGGGTCACCAGGGCTTCTTTATTAATGAGGACCTAACCCAAAACCCGTTGCCATCGAGTGGATTCCAACTCATAGCAACCCTATAGGACAGAGTAGAACTGCCCCATAGGGTTTCCAAGGAGCGGCTGGTGAATTCGAACTGCCAATCTTTTTAGTTAGCAGCTGCGGCACACCATAGCTCTTAACTATTGCGCTACCAGGGCTCCATTAACGAGGACAGGGGCCCTCAATTAAATGCGTTTTAATCTGAAGGCAGCAGTGTTGGCACGGAAATAGTTCACCAGTAGGAATTCCTGCTTGGTGCGAGGAGAATTATTGGATCATTTGCATTGATTTTCGTGCAGTTTTAGTATATACATCCTGCCTTTTTATTAACGTATCGTATTTCAGGTAGCTCTATAGTGTTCTTCCTTTTTTTCTCCCAAGACCAATACTTTTATTTTAAAAGACCATTCCTACCAAGAAAAAAGGGACGTTGTGGTTTGCCCTCGAAAGAACACAGGGAATATGTTTGTTTTGTTTATTAGGTGCCGTTGAGTTGGTTTCTGCACACAGTGACCCTGTGTACAACAGAGCAGAACACTGCCCGGTCCTGCGCCATCCTCAGAATTGTTGCTGTGCTTGAGCCCATTGTTGCAGCCACTGCGTCAATCCATCTCGTTGAGGGTCTTTCTCTTTTTCACTGACCCTCTATTTTACCCAGCGTGATGTCCTTCTCCAGGGACTGTTCCTTCCTGATAACTTGTCCAAAGTACGTGAGATGAAGTCTTTCCATCCTCACTTCTAAAAGGAGCATTCTGGCTGTACTTCTTCCAAGACAGATTTGTTCGTTCTCTGGCAGTCCATGGTATATTCAGTATTCTCCGCCAACATCGTAATATAGAGGCATCAGTTCATCTTCGGTCTTCCTTATTCATTGTCCAGTTTTTGCATGAGGTGATTGAAAATACCATGGCTTGGGTCAGGCGCACCTTAGTCCTCAAGGTGACATACTTCCTTTTTAATGCTTTAAAGAGGTCTTTTGCAGCAGATTTGCCCAATGCAATATGTCGTTCGATTTCTTGACTGCTGCTTCCACGGGCATTGATTACGGATCCAAGTAAAATGAAATCCTCGACAACTTCAGTATTTGCCATTTATCGTGATGTTGCTTATTGGTACTGTTGGAGGATTCTTGTTTTCTTTGGGTTGCAGTATAATCCCTCCTAATTCCAGCCAACTCAACATCAGGAGCAGAAAGTGCTGTATTTCATTACCTGATACAGAAACAGATGTAAATTGTGATTGCTTAATTAATTCAGGCTCTCTGTAGCCATGATAAAGTCTCTTTGGCCACAGTGCCTCTCTGCAGTTGAATCCTTTCGACAACCAAAGCTCTTGCTTTTTTCCAAGTTACTAAATATGAATTGAAATCATGCATTACGGTCAGGAGGTTTGACCTAGCCAAGTCATGAATAGTGTGTTGTCTCCACCCTCATCCCACCCCTTTCCCATGGGCTGGTTAACCAGGGTGGAAGATCAGACAAGACCACTCCATTTTTCTTGATTGTGCCAAAAAAGCGTTGCTTATAGAATGCCTTCAGATGGCAGTGGGATCTGGCTGAGGACCGTAAACGGTTCTAACAAGCTTGCGTGCACAAAATCCTGTTTAATTCAGGATCTTCTAAGATAAAGGGCTTACCTCTGAATATGACTTCTACCTTTTGGCATAGGGGCTGGGAATCCATATGGAAGATCCTTTGAGAAAAATATATTGATGTGTATGAAAGGTCATGTGACAAGGTGCGGCAGATATTTTCTTAGTGACACAAGATTCTGTCATACTTGACTATAACATAGTAGGACCTTTTGCGTGGCTAGTGTGTGTTTGAGGCATTGGTGGTCAGTCGTGGAATTCTTGCCTTTCATGCCGGAGACCCGGGTTTGGTTCCCGGCCAGCGCACCTCACATGCAGCTACCAGCTGTCTGTCATTGGTGGAACATGTGTTGCTATGATTCAGAACAGGCTGCAGTGGCGTTTTCAGACTCAGACAGACTAGGAAGAAAGGTCTGGTGATCTACTTCAGAAAATTAGCCAGTGAAAACTGTGTGAATCACAATGGTCTGATCTGCAACTGATCATGGGGATGGTGCAGGACTGGACACCATTTTGTTTCATTGTGCATGGGGTCGCTGTGAGTCAGGGGCCCACTCCACAGCAGCTTGCAACAACAGTGTGTATTAAGTGGATCATAATTTTGATAATACCTTGTTCTTCTCAGAGTATGTGTGTGTGTGTGTGTGTGTGTGTGTGTGTGTGTGCGCCAACAAACACACATATACACATCTTTAGGTAGTCTTCACAACAAACCTGTGTGTTTAGGAAGGACAACCACAACAATTATGATTATACCCATTGTAAACAATCTACCTATTCAGTCAACATGTTTTGAGTTCCCCTTTGGTACCAGGCTCTATACTAGATGCTTGAAGTCACAAATAGGGAAATCAGGTTATGTAAGTTTAATATATTTTTTTCCAATCCATTTTTTATGCTTTTGCATCCGTAGATCTCTCTCTCTCTCACACACACACATTATTTGACATAAGTTTTTACGTTGTATGTACAGTTCTGAATATGACTTTCTCACTCAACAATGTTTTGAAACCTAGCATTGCTTACACATATAATTTTTTTGTTTTTCACTATTGTATAATATTCCATCATATAAAATAGTCACACTTTCTTTATCTCCTCCCCTACCAGTGGGCATTTAACTTGATTCTGGTTAGAACCAAACCAGTTGCTGTCGAGTCAGCTCTGACTCATGGGGATCCCACTAGTATCAGAGTAGAACTGTGCTCCATAGGGTTTGCAATGACTTGGTTTTTGGCTGATTTTCCAAGGTGCCTCTGGATGGACTCGAACCTTCAACCTTTAAGTCAGCAGCCGAGCACGTTAACCATTTGTACCACTCAGGGATTCTCTAGGGTAGATGCCTGGAAGTGAGTCGTAGAGTGTGGACTGATGCCCTTTTAATAGGTGCTGCTGGGCTGTCCGTCAGATTGGCCACATCAGTCTGTTCTCCCATCAGCAGTAAATGGAAATAACTATTCGCTCACTCCTCACCAATATTAGTTGTTGGCAAAATCTTATTTTTTGCCAACCCAGTGGTCGAAAATATCTCGTTTCATGCTGACACATTTTACAAGTCCCATTCTGCAGCCAAGGATATATGACAGTGTGTCAGGACTGCTAAAATCAGACCCAGCTTTGCGTAAGAGAACAACATGCATCCAGAAGCTTACAGCAGGTGGGTCATTTTCAAATGCGGAAGGAACTGGCATATTGTAGTAGCATGTAGGATTTAAAAAGAAAGTTGAACCGACTCATCCTTTCCACAAACATTTATTAAGCATTTTGTACTAGGCTCAAGGATTATAAAGATAAAGAAATTACACTCTGTGATATCAGGGAAGGCGGTGCTTACACCAGCGGGCTTTGTAAGGCTGTAATAGTGAATGCCCTAAGAACTACGAGAGCACAGAGGGAGGAGAATATCGTTTTCCTTCTGTCAGTGATGGGAAGGCGTTCCTGGGTGCCGCAGACAGTTAAGCGCAGGACTACATAACTGGAAAGCTGGAGGTTTGAACCCACCCAGAGCTGCCTGAAAAGAAAGGCCTGGCGAATCTGCTTCCAAAAGGCCACAGCCTCAAAAACCCTGTGAATCGGTTCTACTCTGCACACATGGGGTTGCCGTGAGTCAGAATCAGCTCGACAGCAGTTGGGGTGCTTTTTTTGTGCAGTGATGAGAGTGAATGTTAGAAAGTCACCCAACTAAAGGGCAGTAAATGCTGCAGTAAGTGTTTAAAGATAGTTTACACCTTTCCGGGAAGAGGCCCCAGGTAAGTAAAGCATTACTGAAGAAGAGAAACAAAGTGGGAGGCCTCACATTACCTGATTTTAGAACCTATTATACCACCACAGTCCTGAAAACAGCCTGGTCCTGGTACAACAACAGATACAAAGACCAATGGAACAGAATTGAAAATCCAGACATCA
>NW_004444039.1:7939546-7940706 GCF_000243295.1 Trichechus manatus latirostris | reverse complement strand
CTAGCAAGTGGCCATCTAAGATGCATCCATTGGTCCCAACCCACCTGGAGCAAAGGAGAATGAAGAACACCAAAGACACAAGGAAAGTATTAGCCCAAGAGACAAAAGGGCCACATAAACCAGAGACTCCATCAGCCTGAAACCAGAAGAGCTAGATGGTGCCTGGCTACTACTAATGACCGCCCTGACAAGGAACACAACAGAGAAAAGTGTGGTGCAAAACTCAAATTCATGTAAAAACACCAGATTTAATGGTCTGACTGAGACTGGAGGAACCCCAGAAGACATGGCCCGCAGACTCTCTGTCAACCCAGAACTAACATCATTCCTGAAGGCCACTCTTCAGACAACGATTAGACCGGAGTGTAAAACATAAAATAATACTCGTGAAGAGTGTGCTTCTTAGTTCCAGTAGATACACGAGACTAAATGGGCAGCTCCTGTCCGGAGGCGGGATGAGAAGGCAGGGAGAGGGACAGGAGCCGGTTGG
The DNA here is from genome assembly GCF_000243295.1 of Trichechus manatus latirostris. NCBI lineage: Eukaryota > Metazoa > Chordata > Mammalia > Sirenia > Trichechidae > Trichechus > Trichechus manatus. The sequence continues at coordinate 7,940,216 of NW_004444039.1, read as the reverse complement.
ATGGACACGGGAAACATGGGGTGGGAAGGGGGAGTGTGCTGTGACATTGTAGGGTTGCAGCTGGGGTCACCTAACAATATGTGAATAAATTTTTATGAGAAATTAACTTGAGCTGTAAACTTGCACCTGAAGCACAATAAACAAAAATTAAAAAATATATTCTTACACCTTTGCTCGCAGCGTGACTGTCGTCTAGTATATACGTGATAGAACACCCCACAGGCTGTAGCATAGAGTGGACGGATTCACACGAGAGCCTGTGCTGGGCCTGTGAATCTTCAAACGGCACTTCAGTGCTCAAGACATCATTCCACCGTTAGCAACACACAGTTTTCAGCACGCGGCATATACAAAACTCTGTGCTAGGTGCTGAGGGGATATCAGGGTGTATCACATGGGTCCTCTCTGTTGGAAGCTCAGAATCCAGATGGGGAAATAAGACATTTCATGCTTAAAATATTTTAGATACTAGGGTCTTAAAAGCCTGTGAGTGGTCATCTAAGGTACTCCACTGGTCTCACCCCTTCAGGAGCAAGGGAAATGAAGAAAACTAAAGACACAAGGGAAAGATTAGTCCAAAGGACTGATGGACCACAACTACCACAGCCTCCACCAGACTGAGTCCAGCACAGCTAGATGGTGCCCGGCTACCACCACTGACTGCTCTGAC
>NW_004444039.1:7928773-7939446 GCF_000243295.1 Trichechus manatus latirostris | reverse complement strand
TCTCTTAATACAGAGCGCTGCACATAGTAGGTGTGTGCAGTGCACTGTTAACGTATTTTTTGGATCGAGAGAGTGTTGTCCATGTGTTCAGGAACTGTTAATAAAAGTACATCAAGAAAAATTATTATTTTTTTTTCTTTTAAAATTTTATTATTATTTTGGTTTTGTTTTTTAGGTCAAGAAGTGGTTTTCAAGTGCCTTGGGGAAGGAATTCTTGAAAAGGCCTTTCAGGGGTATAATGCTTGTATTTTTGCATATGGACAGACAGGTAAGATGCTGCTTTTATTTCGCAGTCAATGATTAAAAATGCATTTACAAAAATTTAGAAATAGAAAACACTTGGGAAGCAACAGAAAAATGCTTCTAACTTTGTGGATTTAACCCAATTAGATGATCAAAAGTGACCTTTCTGAAGGCTCAACAGTTTGGTAATTGAGTAATTTCAGTGTTAATGAGCAAAGCTAGTTTCAAACTATTAAGTGCCATTTTCCTCAATTATAGTTTTCACTTGTGTTTAAACTAGAAAAATAATTGCCAATCCCTTAGTATAAATGTTACAGTAAAAACTGTAGAAAAACTTTTAGTCTTATTCTGTACTGAGGACTTCACTAGAATATAACTCATTGATGATAAATTATTAAACGTAAGCTTTTGGTCCAATTGGTTGAAACAAATAAGACAAAATAATAATAATAATGGCTCAGCCATGAACACTCTCAGCTACCAGTCCTTCACCTATGCTGTTGTTGTAAGGTTCTGTCTAGTCAATTTTCAACTCACAGTGACCCCATGTGACAGAGTAGAACTGCACGTAGGATTTTGTAGGCTGTGATCTTTATGGGAGCAGCTCACCAGGTCTTTCTCCTGGGAAGTGGCTGTTTGATTCGCAGCCAAGCGCTTAGTCAGTGCACCACCATGGCTCCTTCTTCCAACTGTAAAGTGGGAATAAATCAAGAAATCATACCATAAAGACAATGTTCTACATTCTACCTTGGAGAGCAGCGTCCGGGGTCTTAAAAGCCGGTGAGCGCCAATCTGAGATACCCCACTGGTCTCACCCCATCAGGAGCAAGGGAGAGTGAAGAAAACAAGATACAAGGGAAAGACTGTCCAAAGGACTAATGGACCACAGCCTCCACCAGACCGAGTCCAGTACAACTAGGTGGTGCCCGGCTACCACCACGGACTGCTGTGACCGGGATCAGAACAGAGGGTCCCGGACAGAGCTGGAGAAAAATGTAGAACAAAATTCTAACTCACAGAAAAAGACCAGACTTACTGGTTTGTCAGAAACTGGAGAAACCCTGAGGGTATGGCCCCCGGAGACCCTTTTAGCTCAGTGGTGAAGTCGCTTCCGAGGATCACCGTTCAGCCAGGGATTGGACAGCCCCATAAAACAAAATGGGACTAATGGGGCACAGCAGTCCAGGGACAAGGACTAGAAGGCAGGAGGGGACAGGAAACCTGGTGAGAGGGGACCCAAGGTTGAGAAGGGACAGTGTTGACGAGTCGTGGGGTTGTTAACCAATGTCATAAAACAATAATGCGTATTAACTGTTTAATGAGAAACTAGTTTGTTTTGTAAACCTTCATGTAAAGTACATAAAAAAAAAATCGTAACAGTGCTGCCTTATATCAGATTACAGGATAACTAGGGGACTCAGATGAGAGAGTATATCTCAAGGCACTTTGACAAATATACTATATAAGAGTAATACACTGTTTAAAAAATGGGTAATACACTGTTTATGTTATTTAATGATGTGTAGTTGGTATTTTGTTGTATGTATTTTTAAAGATTATGTGTTTTTAGTGGGTGCATATATACCCATCCATCTGTAAACAAGGTGCCCTCTGGAGCGTGTGGTGAGATCAAGCTGGAGCACGGGAGCGTAGTGGAAAGAGCTGTAGCCTGAGTGTCTGAGGCCTGGGTTGGAGGGTCACATCTGCCACTTTTCTGCTCTGTGACCTGGCTTTGCACGCTTGCTGCGTTACATTTTGCTGCTGCCGCCACCCTTCCTTCTTTCTGTTCTCTGTTCTCCAGGTTCAGGCAAATCCTTCTCCATGATGGGCAATGCTGAGCAGCTGGGCCTCATTCCAAGGCTCTGCTGTGCTTTATTTCAAAGGATTTCTTTGGAACAGAATGAATCACAGACCTTCAAAGTCGAAGTATCCTATATGGAAATTTATAACGAGAAAGTGCGGGACCTTTTAGACCCCAAAGGGTGAGTTACTGGTTGGAATTAAGTTTGTAATAGGGTGGCTGCTGTTGCTAGGTGCTGTCGAGTCGTTTCCTACTCACAGCAACCCTGCATACCACAGAATGGAACACCGCTCAGTCCTGCGCCAACCTCACAAGTAATAGTAATGATCCTTAAGTCAAAATCCCAAGTTACACATTTATTTGAGGACTTGGTCACTAATACTCTGAGTTCAGTTCATTTACTGAGAAATCATCAGCCTCTGGAAGCCTAGTGGTATACCTAGTACACATACAGATTATCCTATATTCATGTATACATTTGCTAACATATGCCATTTTTATAAAGATGTTTTTACTGTTGGTATTGTTTTTGCCGTGATGGCCTATTCCTCAAAATTGCTTTAAGAATGACACATAGGTCCTTCATTTCTGTTGGAAAGCAGCCCCTCTGAATTGGAGGTAAAGTGATTGAAGAATTGAAACCACTCAGCCCGGGCAAGTAGTTTTCGTCTTTTTGTGTTGGGCTCATGTGGGGACCTTTTTAAAGATACACGGGCCTGAGCCTCAGTCCTAGAGATTATGATTCAGTAAACCCAGGGTGAGACCCAGGCGTCTGTATTGTTTAAAAACTGGGTGATAAAAGCTAGATTCATAGAGAAAGGAGAGGCCCGTTTACTTTTTTAAAATTACATTGTTTTTGCTGATTTAAAAATTATATAACTTTATAGAAAATTTAGAAAATAGGTAAAGTATAAGAAGAAATAAAAATGACTTATAATCCCACCACTCAAAGATTAAAAAAAAAAAAAGCCCAGTTGTTGTCGAGTGAGTTCTGACTCATGTCTACCCCATGTGTGTCAGAGGAGAACTGTGCTCCGTTGGGTTTTCAGTGGCTGATTTTTTGGAACCAGATCACCAGGCCTTTCTTCCGAGGGGCCTTGAGGTGCAGTTGAACCTCCAAATTTGCAGTTAATAGCCAAGGTATTAGCCATTTTCACCTCCTAGGGACTCCCAGTAATTCTTAGCACCTTTTTTCTCTCTTGAGTTGATGCCAAGCATTGACTCTTGATTTTAAAAGTGATTAATACCTGATGGCATGAAAAGATGACCTACACAATATGGTCATGATACATATAGCTTCACCTTTAATCTCAATTGTCTCTTGATACGCTGTTCAAATAGACCCCAAACCAGGTTCACCATTTAAAAATTCAGAAGAGCCCTAAAATCTTCACCAGCCGTGCCAATTTTAAATATAAAGAAAATACCAGTAACTGTAAACACCAGGACACTGTAATATCATTTTCTGCTTAAAATCGTTAGTCTAGAAGCAGCATAAGATACTGCAGACCTGAAGAAGTAAATTAAAGTTAAAACATTTTGATATAATGCACTGCTTGTTCAAAAATTTCAACACATTATTTACTGAGAATTTGTTATTTATAAAATAGCTTTAATTAAAGAGTTAAGCACAGAACTACCATAGGACCCAGCAATCCCAGTCCTCGGTGTACACACAAAAGAACTGAAAGCAGGAACACAGACAGAAACTTGTACACGGATGTTCATTGCAGCATTATTCACAGTAGCCAAAATGTAGACAGAACCTAAATGTCCGTCAACAGATGAATGACTAAACAAAACATGGTATACACACACAACAGAATGTTACTCAGCCATAAAGAGAAATGAGATCCTGATACGTGCCATAACATGGATGAATCTTGAAAACCTTATGTCGAGTGAAATAAGTCAGTCATAGAAGGACAAATCGTATATGATCCCACTTACATGAAATGGGCAAGTGTGTAGAGACCAGAGCTTATTAGTGGTGAGAAGGGTTGGGAGGGAGGGAGACGGGGGAGGTATCGCTTAGGCGACACGGGACCTCTGTTAACGGTGGTGACAGCTGCCAGCCTGGTAAACCCAGCCAGTGTCACTGAATTGTACATATAAAAACTATTGAATTGGCAAATTTTTGGCTTATATATATTTTACCACAATAAAATAATATTAAAAAAACGACAGCCTTAGGTTCAATTCACTCTGGCCATATTCTTCACCTCACCTTTTTTAACCCCCTGTGCACAGTATTGCATTTTTCTGAAGTTCGTCTGCTGAAGAAGTTAGCCTAACCTAGCATTCTGTAAGACTGGCTCTTTAGTGTGGGACTCAGAATAGAATCTTTTAAATAGTATGTTACTTTAAATAGAAGTTGGAGCATAAGACATTCCTCATATGGAATGCGGTTGAGCTAATCCAAATAAAGTCGTTTTTAGAATATTTTCTGTTCATTAAAAAAAAAAAAAAAACTTTCCAAATTGCAGCCTTAATTTCTGCATACTGACAAAGAAAGAAAAGCTTCCAAATTTGGTCTGATTCATTCATTCCTTTTTCTTTGCTCCCACAGGAGTAGACAGTCTCTTAAAGTTCGAGAGCATAAAGTTTTGGGACCATATGTAGATGGTTTATCTCAACTGGCTGTTACTAGCTTTGAAGTAAGTGTCATTTTAAAAAAAAAAAAAATCATTAAAAAAATCTGACAGTATGTCAGAGTGTAACTGATGTTGAATGTGTTTTTCCGTTGATACTTTATAGTATGTTGGTATCATTCATAGCCTCAGAAATCCAGTGTCAACACATGCCAAATGGGGAGAAAGGGCTTTTAGTCACGCTCTTGAAGCTGCTGTGTTGTGAGAGTTGTAATGTGGCTGAAATGCCCAGTGTTTCGAGGTTGCTGAATCTGTTCACTCACACCACTCTGTGGAGACTGTCCTCCCTAAGGTTGCCAAGTGACGTCCTTCTCGACAAATCTGGTAGTCTAAACAGCGTCTCACGTGACCCTTGTCTTTGACAGCATCTGCTGCCTCAGCTTCCATTGCTTCTCACTCTTCTGGTTCTTTTGCTTTTCTGTATCCCTCCTCTCCCCACTGACTGACTCATTTTCCTTTATGCACTCCTTGACTTTCATGCCTTCTTAAGGCATGGCTCAGAGTTCTGCTCTTGTTTCTATAATCCCTGCTTTGGAAATCTTGTAACATGAACTGCTGTCTTTGTTGGTGAGGGATGCAAACGGATGAATGAATGAATACTCACATCTGTATTATGTGGCAGTTGTATCAGCATCTCAAACTCAGTCTGACTAAAATTAATCTGCGAGGTAACGCTCTCCAGCCATTTAAATGAAGATGTTCTTAGTATTGCTCCGATCAGAAATACCTTTACAAATGTTCAGATTCTGAAATGAATGGAAACCTGCCCGACGTGAAAATGCAGAGTCCTTCGGTCGGTCTTTGCAATTGGCAAATGCTTTGCTCAGGAGCCTTCGTTTTAGCTCAGTGTGCTTGGGCTCTGTGTCCATCTCACGCTGCTGCGTGTCCCTGAGAGCTAGGAGCCTCGGGTTTGCCTCCCCGCTCTGCCTCTTACTGCATGTGGGCAGAGCTGTTTAACCTTCCTGCACTGCAGTGTTCTCGTGTGCGAAATCAGGAGAATACCTCTCATTCATCGAACATTTTATAAGAAGCTGTAGGATCCAGGTGTTCTAGAAGGAAGTGTACAGAGATGAATAAGAAACACCCCTGCTCTGGAGAGCCCCCGTGTCGGGCGAGAGGGAGGGGCATAGCACAGGAGAGTCAGAATTCAGTCGGCTAGCTACCTACCTTTTGAGCATCTGTAGTGCTCAGTAAACATTAGCCCTTTTCTCCCCTAGGAACTTGCAAAGGAGAAAATAGGGACTCACAGAGAAGGGGTCGTGGTGGCACAGTGGTTAAGTGCTTGGCTGCTAACTAAAAGGTTGGCAGTTTGAATCCACCAGCCGCTCCGTGGGAGAGACGATCTGGTGGTCTGCACCTGAAAAGCCTAGAAAACCCTGTAGGGGCAGTTCTACTCTGTCCCGTATGGTCACTATGAGTCGGAATCGACTTGAGGGCACAACACCAGCAACAGAGCAAGTAGATCCTTGGGGGATGGACCGAAGAATGGGGAGACATTTCATGGACTAGGGAGAACTGAGCAAGGTGAAGAGTAGAGCACGCAAGATGAGGAAAGACAGCCAGGCTTTTACGGAAGGGCGGTGGCGAGGGCGTCAGAGGGATCCTAACTAATAGTTACACCTGGTAGGCAGTGTGGTGTTGTGGTTGTTTGCTTATAGTGTTTTCCTTATGCTTTGCCTCTAGGATATTGAGTCATTGATGTCTGAGGGAAATAAGTCTCGAACGGTAGCTGCAACCAACATGAATGAAGAAAGTAGCCGCTCCCACGCCGTGTTCAACATCATCATCACACAGACGCTTTATGACCTGCAGTCTGGGGTGAGGGTTCGGGCAGAGCTTTTGGTGGCAGTGGAATGACTGCCTGGGTGAGGTGGCTCAGGAGGAGTCAGTGGCTGAGGGTTTTCTGTCAGCTCCTCTGCTTGCTAGATAAGCTACTTGACTTAAATCATTTAATTTGTTAGGTCTTCCTTTCTATATAACTTTTTTAAGAAAATTGGATTCTTAATGTAAACTCCCTCAAGAGCATGACGGCGTCACCATACAGCTTCTAATGTGTATACGTTCCTACTGAAATTCCCCTAAAAGAACTGAATCTACCTTGTAGAAGTGGAGGGCTGCTACAGCAGACACCATAACCTTTAGCCTAAAGAGCACGTTTTCACAGGAAGACAAATTTGACCTAAATGTGCAGGAATCCTCACATCCTAGCATTTCCTTGTAGAAGCAGAAAACCTCAGCTTTCTGTGTGCTGGGAAGCTGAGTGAACTCACTACCCAGCTACAAAACAAAATGCTAGCTTTCCACGCCAGTTTGAACATTGACTATGAAGTGGATTGCTCGTCCAAATAACTCCTCTGACAGTTTAAAATCTTGAGAAGTTTGCCTCGTCGGAACGAGGTGGATACTCACGTTGCTCTCCTAACTGTCGTGTTGACATAGGTGTCGATATCTGTGTGGTTTTTGCATTGATGTGTGTCGTTTCTCTCTCGTTTCTTGCCACTAGAACTCGGGAGAGAAAGTCAGTAAGGTCAGCCTGGTGGACCTGGCAGGCAGTGAGAGAGTGTCCAAGACAGGCGCTGCGGGAGAGCGACTGAAGGAAGGCAGCAACATTAACAAGTAAGATGGCTCCGTGACAGCAACCTTGGGGATCTCACAGTTAAGCTGGAGCATGGCACCACCGTGGTGCACATCTTGGGGTGCTCGTGTTATGAGGGGCCTGTTGCACACGTTGTTCAAAGTCTGTGCAGATTGAGTAATCTGAGTCGAAAAGAAACAGCAGCCTGCCCCTGTTATATGCGTGAGGTGTATTTAAGTAAAGTTATAGAGTACAGCCCCACTCGAAGATTATACACATACATGTGTGTATCATCATGTAAATGTGGTCTTAGGTAAATGCACATCACAATTGATAAATCAAACCATCTCTTAAATGAACTGGGGGAGCCTATTCTGAAAAGAAAATGTTTGAATCCCTTTCTAAGGTTTAAAAGAAAACCCGTCGTCATCGAGTCAATTCTGGTTACTAGTGACCCCATAGGACAGAGTAGAACTGCCCCATAGGGTTTCCAAGGAGTGGCTGGTGGATTCGAGCTGATGACCTTTTGGTGAGCAGCCAAGCTCTTAACCACTGAGCCACCAGGGCGCCATCTAAGGTTAATACTGTTTAAATATCAGTACCTTAAAAAAAAAAAAAAAGTTATTGCAAAACTACCATACTGAAATCTGAGAATTCGCCTTGGTTCCTGCAGTGTGTACAGCGCGTACAGCGCCATGAAGGCTGTGTATCGGGTTCTGAAGGCTGCCGAGACAAAATACAAGCGGGCGGCTTGTGAGAGCTGAAATTATGGACTCACAGTTTTGGAGGCTAGATGTCCAAACCAGTGGCTGGCTGGGCCGCGTTCCCTCTCTGGTCTCTGGGGGAAGAGCCTTGTCTCTTCCAGCGCCTGGTAGCCCTGGCATTCCTTGGCTTATAAACGCGTCTTCAGACGGCCTTTTTCCTCTGTGTTTCTGTCTCTGTGTGTCTTCTCCTTTTCCATAAGGACACCGCTCCTATCAGATAGGACGCGCGCTACCCCACTGTGACCTCGTGTTAACTGATAACATCTTCAGAGACCCGATTTCCTAACAAGGTCACATTCACAGGGACCAGCAGTTAGAATGTCAGCACATCTTTTGGGACACAGTTCAGTCCATCGCAGGCTACAAGAGAGCAGGGTGGAGAAGGATGTGTAGGAGTTTGCCAGGCTGACAAGGGAGATGGCATGTGGAGGGGACAGCAGAGGTCCAGACAAATGCAGGGCTTGTTATTGTCAGTGATGCAGTAACCCAGGAGAGGAGCCCCTGTGGCTCAACAGTTAAGCGCTCAGCTGCTAACTGAAAGGTTGGCAGTTCACACCCACCAAGCAGCTCCTCAGGAGAAGACCTGGCGTTCTGCTTCCATAAAGATTACAACCAAGAAAACCCTATGTGGCGGTTCTACTCTGTCCCATGGGGTTGCCATGAGTCAGAATCAAGTCAACGGCACCAAAAACAGCAGTAACCCAGGACAGCTGGAGAGTGTGCACGGGAGTGGAAATAAATGAGGTTGGAAAGATAAACAGTGACCAGGTCATGATGGACTGGGGACTTGTCCGAGCTCCTGACAACCAAGAGGAAGTCTCTGCTTTCCAGCATGAAAGGCAGGAGAGTTTGTATTTAGGAGTGTGCCCTCAAGCCAGATCACCTTGGTTTCATCCTGGCTCCATCACTCACCCTGTGTGTATATCGTGGGCAAGTGATGTAACCTCTCTGTACCTCAGTTTTCTCTTCTGTAGAATGGTCATAATAAGAGTACCTACCTCATAGAGTTGTTGAGGAGGAAATGAGGATGGAATGACCGTAATGTGCTTAGAACAATGCCTGACACGTAGTATGCACTGAATAAATATTAATTGTTGTAGCTATTATTTTTCTGATCATCATGATCATTATTCCAGGTTCAGCAGAAAGGAGTTTAGTCTGTCCTCGTAATCTCTTTGGTGGAGCTGGAATGACTTGGGATTTAGTTTAGAACAGAATGTGACAGGAGGAAATGTACTCAGGAACATATTTGTGCAGGCTGCATTTTAAAATGATGTCAGCGCGTTATGGTTTTTGCAGACAGTGGTTTAAAATTAGAAATAAAATAGAGCCCCCTCTATCAGATGGATGCGGCCCCACCCCCGGAGAAAGACTGCTGCTTTAGAGAGTTAATCTTCCAGGCGTCCTGTCTCCTGCTGGAATCACAGGGGATTTTGCTGTATTTCATGACAAGGCATTACAAGATCCCAGACCGGCGCTGCAGCTCTGCGTTCCGTAATGAGCTCAGACTCCAGGATGGCAGAGCAGGAGTGGGAGCGTGAGGGAGCAGGTACCAAGGAAAGGATCCCCGCCCTCCTGGAGACGCATCTCCCGATGCTGAGCGATGGCAGCTTGTTGTCTGCTGGCTGGGCTAGTGAGAAAACACTGAGTGTTCTGTGCTGTGGACTTGTGAGAATTTAGACATGTGTGGCCTTGATATGTAATGATCACTAGCTTTTATTGAGCGCCCACTATGTGCCAGGCACTGTTCTAAATGCTCTATATGTAACGATTCATCTGATCCTGACATCAGCATTGCGAGATAAGTCTGTTATCCCCGTTTTACAGATGAGGAAACCAAGGCAGAAAGTGGTTAAGTAACTTGTCCAGGGTCACACAGCTCTAAGTGCTGGATCTCATATTTGAACGCAGGCATCTGGCTGCAGAGCCCAGGCTCAGCCAGTGGGCTGCACTTAGGGGAACCAGGAGTTCTGTTTGCCTGGAAGAGTCCTGGTTTATACTTTTGTTCTGGAGTAAACAGAGTGCCCCCTTCAATTTTCAAAGGTGTCCTCATTTGGATACTAAATTATGTAGTACCCTAAGTGGACTCCCTCAAGGCCAGTGATAACATGCCTCTATTCTGTAATGACTGTTGAATTGATTGGCGTTCTCTCTGCACCATACTCTCTGGCTGTATTTATATGCTAGTTGTTTCACAGATGGCTACGTCTGTTCCCTACTGCTAGATTATGAGGCACCATCTTTGTTTTTATGGCTCTTTCTAGTTTTTGGAGCATGTTCCTGCGCGTTATGTCTTTTGACACTCCTACCAGGTATTTTTATCTCTGTTTAAAGAGGAGGAAGCTGATGCTGGGATATATGTTAAATATCGTGACTAAGAGACCAGCAAGCATTTGTTGAGTTTCTGGCACCGCATCCAATGGAAAAGTAATGTAGACTTTGTGGTCAGCAGAAGAATGCCTCCCCTGCCCCCAAGGGTTGACCACATCCTTATTCCCCAAACCCGTGACGGTGTATCTTATGTGGCAGAGGGATTTTGCAGATGTGATTAAGTCAGTGGTTTTGAGATGGCGTGATTATCCAGGTGGGGCCAGTGAGAAGAGAGGGAGGAACGGCAGCGTCATCCAGGTGGGCCCAGC